>NC_072739.1:35734309-36090485 GCF_026930045.1 Uloborus diversus
TCTTTGATCCTATGCTATTTTTCTCGGAGAAGACTGGTTACGAACATTATGACAAAAAAGCCAACATTTAGGAGAAGATTGGCGTGAAAATTTTGGCGAAAGTCGCGTTTAGGCTGTCGTAGAGGCAATACGTCGCCAATGCGGAAGCGCTGCTCTTTTCGCTACGCTGTGTCTTCCGCGTCTTTGGAGGTGGTGAAAGTAATTAAGCCTCAAGCCGTTTTTCGGAAGGAGGGTCGCCAGCGGGGTGTCGTCAAGCACAAGAGAGTAGCTGTTTGTAAAATAAGATTCCGAAAATATCTACTGTCTCATCTGTTCGCGAATGTGAAAAAGCTATAAACTAAAAGCCTTAGATGCTTAAGAATATTAATTATTGAAGTAAAACAGCGAATTCGGTAGCTATAATTTGCTATTAGTGAGTTATTTTTATTACAATATGCTGCCTAAAGTTTGAAAAGCTGCAACTAATTTAACGCATTTCAAGTTTGACTTACAATGAGATTTTATCACAGATTGACATTATCATAAACTTATTACTTTTTTTTCTGAACAACAGGGGTGCCCACCGGGGGTTTGGGGGGGGGGGGGATTATGGCGCTAATTCCGCCATGAAAATTTTTTTTCGGGGGGGGGGGGGAGATTCCTACATTTATTTCTTCAAATAGATAAATTTAAAAAATCCCTGATATTTTTATTTGAAATATTTACTTTTATTTTATTCTGTTTACATTTTATTTCATTTATTTAATCAGTTTGTGTGTGTGTGTATGTGGTCTGTCATTGGAACAGAACTTTTCTAGTAAAATAATAATAATAATAACTATTAAAAATAAATAAATAAATAAAAAACATTAATAAATAAATAAATAAGCTAAAAAAACGCTTAAAAATTAAAAAACGGAAAGAGGGTTGGGAAATTTTGATAAATTTCGGAAATTTAGAGGTGTTTTGTTGTCAAAATTTTTTTTTTTTTTTTTGGAAAAATGGAAAATTTGAATATTTACAAATTAAAATGCAGTTAGCTCGTTTTCTTAGAAAACATCAAAAATATATGTGCCATTCATATTATTCTTTCTTTTTAACCGAAACATATGCCAAATGTTTCTGTTTAAAATATTATCACGTACCTGTCTTTGTTCAAAGCTTCAAAAATTACCCATTTTATTCTAATCATAATTCATCCGTTAATTTTGAATGAAATGTGAAATTATAAAAGCAAAGTTCTCCATTCTACAGTACTAAGCATCGAGTCTGCTGCTGATTCATTTTAAGTGCAATTTATGAAGAGTTAATTGAAAGTGCCCATATAAAACAAGAAATCAATGAAAAGGAATCTAAGGACTAAAATGTTCAGCGGCTATTTGCTGTTCGGAAGGAATTGTGACTTTATTAATTTCGTATTTTCCCCCCATTCTTCACTGTTTTTCTACTGCATGTACGAAACCTACAAATCAGCTTATCACAACATTAAATTAAAAATTATATATTACCATAAAATCTGATTTCAAAGAATCAAAATAGAAAGATCTTGAGATAAAACCGTTCATTTCATATACTTATACATTCGATATCGTGTTTGTACACTAATATCTTTGTCTTGCTAAATTATTTTTTTATTTCATTCATTTATTTATTTATTTTTTTTCCAAATTAATTTTTTAGGTCAAGAAGTAGCGGATAAAAAAGAAAAAGACAGCGTGAGAGAGATAAAATTGAATATTATAAGCAAAAGAGTTTAAAATTTCAAATACTCAAAACTCTTTTAAACCTATTGCTGATTGAATGCTAATCACAACCAACTGAAAGCACTACATCATAACTTACTCATTTTTAATCATTATTGAGCAGAAAAGAATCTGTTCGATAAATAAAAAATATTTTAATGCACACTTTCTCCTTCACGCAGTAATTCTAACTTTAAAAGATAGAAGAGCAAAATAAAGAACATAAGAGAAGCAGAAGAAAATCATCTTGCCTGCCCCTGCACGTTGCTTTCTCCGCCACAAATGGGTAACTCAAATTGTAACTAGGTTCCAAAGCTCTTTCTGTTGACCGCTATCCGATGTTTTCCGTTTTTCTCGGACACCCTACCTAGTTTGTAATAAGTAAAGAGTAAAATAAATCGGGTAATTTAATACTTTCATTTGAATGTTCCAAAACAGAGTGAATCAAATGGTTAAATTTTACTGAAAGCGTTCTAAGATTTAAGGAAAATGTCATGGGAATGAAGATTTTAGCGGTCTTAAAATATTGATTTTAAAACATTTAATAACGACAAAGAAAATCTTTATTATTGGCTAATTTTTATGATTGACTCAGTTCGATAGGCTTAACTCCATTAGAAAAAATTTAAAGTGGTGGGATATTTTATTCATGCTCTAATTAATTTAAACGTTACGAAATGCAAATCTGGTAAATTCACAGCCTTTAATAATGCAAATAAATGTAATGTTTTAATTGGAAGGGCGAATTTGTTCTTTTGACAATATTTTTCTGTTTGGTTTCGAATTTTTCATTATTAAGTAGTTGCATTAGCATTACCCCCAAAACTATATAAAAACTTAAATGATGTTTTGTAATCTTTGTGTTCATTTTATACACATTTATTTAGCGATCAATAATTTAAATACTAATAACAGTATTAAGCAGAAGCACTGCATTAATAACAATGTCCACTTTTATAACAAAATTCAAAATGGTGGTGGGGTAAGGGGGGACTCTTAACACTCTTTTATTTTGTACATTACTTCAAAATGTTTCTCGCTAAACGACCACAGTAATCGCCTCTGGAAATTTCAGTAGTCATCAACTTGAGTCAAGCAAATGTTTCATGTATGAACATGCTCTAAAAATTTTAGTACTTAATTAAATTCCTAATTTATACCTTATTACATTTACTATAATTAGAAAAATTAACTTCTTACAAATCAAATGCAGTTTATTTTTCTTACAAAACATCAAAAATATTAAACATTCAAAAATATAATGCAATCCATATTATTCTTTCTGTTTCACAAAATCATATGCGAAATGTTTCTATCTGTTTAAAAAATTAGCACGTAGCTTTCTTTGTTCAACGTTTCAAAAATTACCCAAATTATTCTACTCATCATTCATCCGTTAATTTTGAATGGAATGTGATTTCTGAAAAAGTTCAATTAATTTTTATTACTATTATGATTTCTTATATTTGGAGATTTTTAGACTTTCAACCCAACTGCCCTAGAAATTGAAACGAAAAATTGAAAAAAAAAAAAAAAAGGAAAGAGAAACCTCTGGGAAAGGGCCCTACAGACTTTGTTGTAGGGGGGCCCAAAACTTATATATCCGGACCTGGTTTCTTTTATGAAGTTTCTCTCAACGTAACTATAGGGCTACAAGCAAATAATGGTGGAATAATTTCTCTTCAACTACATATTGAGCTAATAATCAAAATGTTTGAGGAGAATCTCCTAAGATTGCTGTTCTAAATTTAGATTATTTTTTCATTGCGTATTTCTTACTAACAACATAAATGATTCCTTAGGCATTCCTTAGACAATGATTCCTTAGGCGAGAGAGATTCGTTATGTCATTTTAATTGAAGTTACTATTGAGCTACAAGAAAATAATGGTTAAAGAATTTTTCTGGAACTACATATTGAGCCAATAATCAAAATTAATCTTATTTCAGTTCGTATTCATATGAATGTACTTTAAATAAAGTTTTAACATAAATCACTTTTGTGAGAATCAAGATTTTTGTTCAAAAGCATATGAGTAAAATCCTTTTATTATGGAGAATTATATACCAGGAATTTTTATGGTATACATTTGGATATCGCGTTAAAGAATACTACCGCTCAATTTATATAAAAGCAAAGTTCTTCATTCTACAATATTGGGCATAGGATTTGCTGCTAGATTCATTTCAATTGCAATTTAATTAAAAGTGCCCATATACAACAAGAAATTAATGAAACGGACTCCAATGACTAAAATGTTCAGCGGCTATTTGCTGTTCGGAAGGAATTGTGACTTTATATATATATATATATATATATATATATATATATATATATATATATATATATATATATATATATATATATATATATATATATATATATATATAGAATCATGTGAAGAATGAATATATATATATATATATATATATTCATTCTTCACATGTTTTTCAACTGCATGTACACAAAAATTCAAAAATTGAATTAAAAATTATAATTTGCCATAAAAATAGTTTACGAAAACGAGATAAAAACAGCTTGGGATAAAAAAATGTCCATTCGGGGATGTGGAAACATTTTTTTTTTGCAAACAACTCCTTGTTTTATAAAATTAATTTAGTTTTATTTATCTTAAATTAAATTTTTAGGTTGAGAAGTTAGGAAAGCAAAATAGTATATTATAAGCATAAGAGCCAATTAAACCGATAACTGCTTGAATATTGATCAGAACCAACTGAAAGCACAACATTGTAACTTGCTCATTTTCAATCATTATAGAAAAGAAAATTTACACCTGCCATTGTGAATGAAGTACGGTAAATCGCAAACACCTGTCCGTCTGAAACACGTTGGCTCCACAGAAACCACAGAGAGGGGACATTTACAACGAGTTCTTTTCTTTTGCTCGCCCAAAAGGACCCCCCCCCCCCCCATTCCCACATTGATGTCCAATCGGCCGATCGGCCGGTAATTCATAGGAAAATTTGCGAGTTGCTATTGCAGAACTGCGATCCGTAGGAAATACGAAATAAAGTATCAAAAAACGAAAGCGCGAGAAAACAAACATCAAGATTTTTTTTCGGAAAAAAAAAAGAAAGAATTACCCATGGCGTAGCCAGAAATTAATTGTTTGTTTGAGCCAGGGGAGAAATTGGAAAGTGAAAACTAAGTGTATTGGAATAAGTTTTAAGAAATCCCGTAAGAAATTTATAAAAATAATTAAACTCACTTGTTCCTGGCTGATAGTGTTACAAAACGATTTATAAATAAGCTAGCCAGCCAGTTGCCAATACTAGAATTTTTATATACTTTCAGGTAAATATATGCAAGATACAAGTAATAAAACCAACTGGCTGGCAAAATTTGAAAAAAAAAAAAAAAAATAATAATAATGTTAAGAAATGTAGTCAAAAATAAGAAGAGCATTCCCGGAGTTGGAGTAGGACTGCTTTTTTTCATTAATTTATTTTTATTTTTATGCAACTGCTAATGGGAAGGAAAAGTTAAAGATAATTGTACTTGCAGCAGGAAAGAATTTCGATACTGTCTCAAATGTTTTAAAAAGTTGATGTTTAAAGAAGAAAATCATCACCTTTTGAGACCACCTAATTTTTTTTTGTTTTTTTGCAAAATGCGCAATTACTAGGCGACTTACCCTGCCTTCGGATAAATACCCCGAAAAAAAAAAATATTTACCTTCCCACCCTACATCACTAATTGCGTGTATTAAAAATAGTTTGAATAAAGTTTCATCATGAAGTACCGGGGAGCAAATGCAGATGAGCAAGGCAACAGAAAACAATATTCTGATTTTTTTTTTTTTTTTTTTTTTTTTGCTTAGTTATCACTTAAACACCAATAAAATAAATAAATATTCTTAACTTCTCAGTTTATTCTTCCAAACATCCCTCATGCTTCCTTTTTTTTTTTTTTTTTTTTTTTTCATTTTGGATATGACTAACCTAGAGTGCGAGCTTTAAATCCTGAATCATTGAATTGCTTATACTTCTCCAATTATGACATTGAAAAGAAAGAGTCTTTGGTTCACGATATGTTTCTTTCATAATTTCATCAAGTCTTTTAATAAAAAAAATACTATAAACTGTGTAATACATATGTATCAGTTTTACCAATTATTTCATATTTAGATTATGAGAAAAAAAATTCCCATTCACTTTTTGCATTTTTTTTTTTTGTAATATATCCAGTTTTTGGCTATTGACCCAGGCCTTGGGTAAATACCCGGGTAAATACCCCAAAAATATGTACCTACCCGCTGGGTATTTAGCCGATCCAGTTCACTACACGTTTTATATTTTATTTCCTTTTTAATTTTTTAGTTACTATTGTAAACTTAGTTTTGGTAATTACTAAATTATTGCAAGTTGCAAATTTAAGGAAAAAAATAAAATATTCATTAAAAAAAAATTCAACACACACACACAAGACAAAGCTGAATAAAAGTCAACTTTTGCTGTTCACCAGTAGTTGCATAATTTTTACTGACTGTTTGCAGCTTCTTTTACTTTTGAAAACCATTTTGTAATTGAAATTACTTTTCAATTATGTTTATTGATTGAAAGATTATTATGTATCACGTCAGTTTTTTTGAGAAAAAACTTTTTTTTTCATGTAAATTTTTACCTATTTATAAATTTTGTATGATTGATTTGTTGGAATTCAAAATCTATTTTTTTTTAAAATTAGATTTTTAAATGTATGTCCCAGGCAACAAATTATTAAAGTTAAAACTCTGCAATTATTTCCTGTGTATCACTAGTCATTGTTGTATTAATCTTTTTCTTTAATTTATAGTAGTTTCTCAGCTCGTTATGTTTCGCTTTAATTTGAATTTTCACATACACTAATGCAAAAAGTTGATCAGATGGTTGCAATTTAATTTCCATAATTCAGATATTCTTGTGACATTTGCATTCCGTGAGTCGTTTTTTTTTTGTTATTATATTATTTCTTTCAATTCATCTCATCAGAAACAAGCACTCGCTTTGTCATGACTATAAATAATAAAATACTGGAAAAAGTCATAGTTTCTGCGTCAGCTTTATGTTTTAGTTTCGGGAACGCTTCTTTTACAGGCATTAAAGTGAGCAGATGAGAGACAAATTCATCAACTTAAAAGTTACAGCATGCATTGCACAACGGTTAAGTAAGGGCTAAGGGGGGGGAGGTGAATGTGCTTTCACAACCATCCGATAAAAATGTTGAAAAATTAAATATGTTTATTTTTTGGACTATTTATGTGTAAAATTATAAGAAAAGATAGAAGCGAATAATGCTTGTGAGTAAAAAGTCCATCAATTCCGCAAGTGTACTTTTCTTCCAAACGCAATTTAACTGCACAGTTGGATTTCAACAAAGCAAATGCCCGCTGCACACATCTGGCATCCATTCTTCAGAAAAAAAAGCCAGGAATAGAGAACGATCACAAACTATCTTGCTATCATTGATCGACATCGGGGTGGTAATTAGTATCCCGTCGTGTCTGTGGTCATGTGTTCCCCTCAACAAACCTTGTGCCCCCCTTTTTTCTTGGAATTCCGAGTCAAAAGCTATAGCAACCCAAGCAACTTCTGAGCCAATTCCGAGAAACTCCAATTCAACATTGGCGCCAAACGCGTGCTCACTTTCCCTGTATGTTAGCTTTTGTGTCATACCATCATTATTAGAAGTCGTTGTTTTCTCGGCAATACACTCACGCAGTGTCCAATCTTTATACTTTTACTATCTTTGATACAATCGTCTCAGAATAAACAGTACTGATTTACAGGAATAACACTTGGAGGTAACGATTGTCGCCTAGTGAAAATTCCTTAAAAAATGCTCTGGTTAAAGTGGGCTATATTGATACATGTAATATTCAAAAATTTCCAAAGTATCATATTTTTCCAAATGACCCCATCCGAGAATTCTGTCTGTATCCGCCCCTGCTCCTCATCACCCTATTTCTTAGCGTACGCCTTAGGATTACCATCTGGAGAGCTCCGAAGGCCGATGAACTCTTTGAATTTCAGAAAATACTCGAGCAAGAGTCCCCGAACACACTTTTTCTTTAATATCATAAAAAAATTAAGATTTTTAAACAACAGTTAGAAAATATATAAATGGTATAGCCCCTGAATATAAAATATTACTAAAGTTTTTAAGACCATAGTTTTGAAAAAATATTTTACGGAAGAGCCCAGCACCTCTTTCCCGTAAAATTTTTTATCATGTAAATTTTGTCTGCAATTGCGTTTTTGAAACTTTAATTTTGAAATTGGGAAGGGGGGAGGGGAAGAGAATTGATTTCGATCTATTTAAAAAAAATGATTGTGGGCACTCCCTGGGCCCCTTACCCCTAACGTTAAATGGCCTATAATCTCGTTTATAAGGCTTCAATTTCTACTACTTTCCGCTGAGACAACTGCCCCCCCCCCAAACATCAGCAAAGAAAGTCTAAAATGGCGTTTTAAAACCTTCAAGTTTCAAAATTTTTAAGGGAGAGAACCCCCGGACCCCCTTTCCTTAACAGATCAGAAGTTTTCTCTCTCTCTCTCTCTCTTTTTTTTTTTTCTAAGTGCCTCACCCTTCTTGGACTTTTTTCTGATGGCACCACTAAATTATACTTGCATTGGAAAACTGGAGAAAACTGGGATTTTGCTAAATACCCAGGGGTAGGAATTGTTCCTAAAATTCCTAAAATTTCGAGTTTTGTCCTAAAATGTTTATAATGTTGACACTATATTCCCAACTTGTGCAGAAAAATGAAACTTTTCATGATGATATGCCTGTATTTTACGACAAAATAAACTTCGTACACCTTAAGAAATTTTTTTTTAAAGAAAGAGAGAAAAAACTTTGCTGCTGCTACTTTTTTTTCTAGAGAAAGGCGGGGGGGGGGGGATGCAATTAACAAAAACAAATGCTCAATATAAAACTGTTTTATCTATACTTTCTAAATCTTGCAGTCATTCTTCTTCTACAAAAAAGCTATAAAATAAAATAAGAACTCAAATGTAAGCACTTGGTTCAAAAAGTATAGTTAAAACAAAAGTTAAATGATTTGTCCCCAGGTGTACTGGGAAGATTTATTTTTATAGTACTTACATTGCGTTGTAGTCTGAGCATTAGCTTGTTCTTCCAATACAAAGTGTTTGGTGCTTTGTGTTTCTGTTCAGTGAAGTTGGATAATTTCTTGCACATATAATTTTTAAATTTAGTCACTAACTTTTTGTTTTAAAAATGTGAATAGTAATTTGTTTTATTAAAATGCCGAGGTAAACGAAATTCTCCTCCTTGCGGTTGAAAAAGCAGGCAGAAATAGATGCAAAATTAGCACATGGTACCATGCAGAAAGGGATGAATTTGAAGCATTTTATTTTCACAGATATTGTCTCATGCTGATGCGGCGAGATATAAGAGGTTGACAAATAGCTTGAAAAATCAAACTGTATTTTAAATTCCATGTTCTTTGTCTTCTACTGAAAACAAATTGGTTATGATGGAACAATCCAAAGTTTTTATTTTGAATTCACTCCAAGATAAAATTTCGTAAGCGGAGGTTTTCTTATAGTTTTAGTTGTGTCATAAAAAACAATTATTCATTTGCATCTTTAACTGGTTTATCTGGAATTTACAGGGATATTTTTGATGATTCTGAGATACTAAAAAGTATCAGCTTATCTGATAAAAAGAAAAGTATGCAATAAATTTTGGACTTGCACCTTGCACTCTACTTTAAATCCCTCCTTATTAATGACATTTTTTTCAACAAAAAAAAAAAAAAAGTAAAGAAGCAATTGGACATATGTACATTTATTTTTACTTCATACTGGTCACTGTGTTAAAGAATAAAAGATTGAATGCATTGTATTGTAATTTTCAAGATTGAATTTGAAACCTTTTATCATCCAATGCGAAAATCAAGCTTATAAATTACGTTTAAGTTAAAAAAAAAAACTTGATATTTGTTGTCCTAAAAATTACTAAGCTTTTATCAAAATTGTGTCCTAAAATTTTTGAAATCACGACTCGGACCCCTGTAAATGCCAGAAAGCGGGGCTCGGAGAATCTCTCCCCCTGTACTGACTAAATTAAGAACAAATATAGGAGGCAAAATTTTTCACTATAATGTGTTTTTTTTTTTTTTGTCAGAAATGTTTTTTTTTTCCTTTTAAATAAGAATGTAACTGCCCCCCCCCCTCACAAAGCTTGTTCGTGTATCCAAAAAATAAAAAAAGTTATGATTTCCTGCATTGTTAATATTAGTAAGACTCTATTGTTTTTGTTGAGAGGGCCTCGAGATCAGGCTGCGCCTGGGGCCTCACAATCCCATGATCCGCCACTGCGTCAGGTTATCCAAAAGTGAGTTCAATGAAATCCTTGGGTTTCCACGAGAGAAGTCATTCGTAAGATGTGAATTTGCGACCGATAAGTGCGACTAAGGGCAAAAACAGCTCGAACAGAAGTTTTACGAGTTCCAAAAAGTTCAGGCATTCGTATGACTCCAAAGATGCCAGAAACGTTTGAGATGGGCCGCAAGTCCACGCTGGAAGACATACCTTTCACTTATTTACCGTTCAACCAGCTCATAACCTCCAGAACGATAGGATTTGGTCTACATAGACACTCCAAGCACCTTAGAAAATATTAAACATCGCCAAAATCTATTTGTACCTAATTTCTTTATAACTAATTAAACAATTAAGAGTAAAATCTTGTAATTTCATTTCCTCATACTTAGAAATTTCCATAGGAGAATAATGTTTGAAAATCTCTTAACTATAATAAAAAATACAATACGTAAATGAGTCCTGATATAAATAATCAAAGAAATAATTTACTGTGATTATTAAATACAAATAACCATTCATAAATTTTTGCAAATTAATTTCCTCATAATCATAGCTATCTACTATAGATAAAAAAAGTAAAGTAATATTAAAATCACGCATTGTTAAAAATGGAAAGTATTTTGCAGTATCTATAAATGAATCATAAGTCTAATGTACATTACACTATGTATCGCTTTAATGGTACATAATCTATCTCAATAAATCTTAAGTAATCATTCAAATTAGGTAGTATATGGAAGTTTTGGTTGAAATATGCTTTTTGAACTATTTTGAAATGAGAGACTAAAAAATAATGATAACTAAAAATTATAAAAGAACTACTCGGATTTTTTTTCCATGTAATTTTAGAAAAACTTAGTTGGTCTGCCTTGTATAATTATGTACCTATAGAAAAGAGACATAGATTTAAAAAAAAAAAAAGAAAAAACTATTTAGCAAACCTGCATTACTTTAACAAATGTAAGTTTCTAAATTTATTAAATCTGTAATTTATCTATAAAGCTTTGCTAGTTACTTTGCATTAATATGTAAAATTTAAGAAAACATTTGGGGGAAAACAATGAATTTTTTTCAAAAAAAAAAAAAAAAAAACATTTTTGAAAAAACCACACTTTTTTTTTTAACCACTTGGTTTAAACCAAACAACCCTGGGACGCTCTACTCGCTAGACCTCAATCTCATTGGTTTATAGGGAATACAATTATACAATTGATTAAAGGACTTGCGGCCCTTGAGTGAAATTTTCAATAAGAAGTTGCACCTCTGTATTTCTTGCCCCGGTTTTTTTTTTTTTGCCGCACCCTGTACATTTGGTTCTCACAGTCAGCAGAAACATACTTCTGTGGTTAAAGTTATGCTTATTTGTTTTATGAAGTAGAAAAAAAAAATTCTTTACTAAGGATATTGGTTAATTTTTTTTTTGCAAAAAGCATAAAAGGGTCATTCCATGTCAAGTGATCCAAAGTTTTTTCCCTCACCTTTTTGTATTTCTTTGAAATTTGGCTCATCAATTGTACCCTTTGAGGTAATCAAAAGTCCAAATTTTTAGATTTTTATCTCTATTATTTTTTTATTTATGACACTTTGATTTTTCGAAAAACCCGCTTTTTTTCATGGATGTTTGAACATAGAATGTACGATAACTCAGCACCAAATATAGATAGAAAGATTTGGTAAAAAGCATTTTAAAGTACATTAGTTGCTGTTTAATTGGATATGCAACATGACTAATTTCAGAAACTTTTTAATTTTTAAAAAATGAAATTTAAATTTTAAATTTAAATTTCTCAGAAAAGGTATAATGAATTTTTTTTAAAAAATTCTCAAAAATTTGTGTGTATTTTATCTTCATTTGTGCAAAGTTTCAAATTGGGATCTCAATGGGATCATATTTTTATGAATTTTTAAATAAAGTTTTGACTTATGAAATAATGACATTTTTCAGATTGTAACTAGTTAAATATAGGGTTCTCTCACTAAGGATGGTCTAGTAAGTAGTAATTGATCATGACTATGCTTGAAATGAGCTGACATGAATTTGTAGATTGGTACCCCCCCCCCCCCCCCCCCCCCGCCACACAACCGCTTTTTATCTTTTTTTTTTTCAAAACTGTATTAAAAAAAAAAGGTGGCACGTAAGAGTTATAATCATAATAAACTGGGATGCACGCTGCTAAACATCAGCAGTGACTAAGGCTTATAAATGGGGGGGGGGGGTCATAAAAACTGAAAGTCAGAAAAACTTTAACAGACAAATAGAACCACTCATTTGCAGCTTTTTTTTTTCTTTCGAAAAGTGGGATGAAGGGGGAGGGGGAAAGGGAGGGGGAAGAGCAATCTGGAATGAAGCTTAACAACATGGAAGGTTATGCTCAAACTGGCAAAATTTGTTTGATCTATAACTGCTTTTAATATATGCATAGATCTCGCTGCATTGCTCATCTTTACAACTGAAACTAAAAAGAAAACTAGCATTAAAGAAAAGAAGACCGCCGCACTCCAAATGTTGTAGAAAGACAGTTTTATGCGGAGAAATACATATGATCTGATACTTAGATAGATTTTTAGTTTAGTGTGAAAAGAATGAAACAAAATGGGGGGAAACACTCCTATTTTGCTATGATCTTGGGGCGAACTATTTCTTTCCTCCCTCCAAAATTGAAAGTTGGCGCAGGGGTAGGGGATGAAATGAATCATAACTTTCCTTATCAGATAGTGAATTAATCAAGTAAATTTTGTGAAGTTCGGATTGAAAAAGAAACACTTGGTCCGAAAAAAAGTGTCAGGTGAGACGTGATACTATTATAGTGTTAATAGTATGTGTGGGTGGGGGGGGGGGATGTACTTCGTCTTGCTTTAAAGAAGAACATTTACCAGCTTTTTATATGCTTTCTATTCATTTTGTTTTATTTTATTAATTTATTTATTTTTTGCGTTTTGAAAATAGTTTTGAAAAAAAAAAAAAGTGGTGGTGCTGGGGGGGGGGGGGCTTTTTCTTGCTTTAAAGAAGATTATTTACCAACTTTTAATAAGTTTACTATTTATTTTGTTTTATTTATTCATTTATTTAATTTTAATTTTCGAAAGGTTTTGAAAAAAAAAAGTGGTGGTGGGGGGGGGGGGGGCTTACCAATCTACAAATTCATGTCAGCTCATTTCAAGCATAATCATGATCAATTACTACTTACTAGACCATCCCCAGTAAGAAAACCCCATATTTAACTAGTTAGAATCTGAAAAATGTCATTATTTCATAAGTCAAATTTTATTTAAAAATTCATAAAAATATGATCCCATTGAGATCCCAACTTGAAACTTTGCACAAATGAAGATAAAATACACACAAATTTTTGAGAATTTTTTAAAAAAAATTCATTATACCTTTTCTGAGAAATTTAAATTTAAAATTTAAATTTCATTTTTTTAAAATTAAAAATTTTCTGAAATTAGTCATGTTGCATATCCAATTAAAAAGCAACTAATGTACTTTAAAATGCTTTTTACCAAATCTTTCTATCTATATTTGGTGCTGAGTTATCGTCCATTTTATGTTCAAACATCCATGAAAAAAAGAGGGTTTTTCGAAAAATCAAAGTGTCATAAATAAAAAAATAATTGAGATAAAAATCTAAAAATTTTTACTTTTGATTACTTTGAAGGGTACAATCGATGAGCCAAATTTCAAAGAAATACAAAATGGTGAGGGAAAAAATTTCCCAAATTTTGGATCACTTGACATGGAATGACCCAAAATGTTTTTTGATCTATATGCAAATTATATTATCATACAACACTTTGCATTATCAAAGTTAGACAGTATTTTAACATACAAGGAAGGGGGGGGGGGTGGAATTGCATCAGAATTTAAGCATGAAAAATTTCTAATCACTTTTTGCTGAAAATTTCAATTACAAATTCAACGCTATTGCAATTCCGGAGTCTTGGAACTCAGTCTGGTTCAGACGGAAAAATCTTGAGGGTCATGAATCTGGACAAACTTCTGGATTTAGGTCAGTTCGTACTAGATAAAAGCTCAGTTAAAATAGTTTATGTGCAGGTAAAATAGTTCTAGTTCGGCTGCAAAGAGGTATCGCTTAACCTCTTTTGCATCTTTTGTTAGTACATTTATTCAAATTTATTCTATATTGTGAATGCATTCAATTGCGTGACACTGCAATGCAATAGCAAGAAAAGGTTAAGGTGAGTTGGGGGAAGTGCAGTGTTATATAGTATAGTTGGACTTTATTAAGGCCTAGACATGACATTACAAGATTTGATACAAATTTTTTAATTTTTATTTCGTATGTTATCTGTTTTAGTGTGTTTCCCAAGACATGAGCCTGTTAAAATCATTGCAGGTAAAAAGTTTTTTTTTTTTTTTTTTTTTTTTTTTTTTTTAAACTATTGTGCTCTAGGGCCGCACTTTCTCAATAAAAGTGGGGTAAGAGCATCACCTATCTGATTTTTTTTTTTTTTTTTTTTTTATTACCGTTTGAGAAAATAAGGGGCAAGTGCAATCAACAGAGTATTTTTTCCTGATTAAAAACGATTTTTTTATTTTTATTTTCACCTATTCATCGGGAAGTTATTACATTTTTCCTAACGGAACCTGTCAATGTAAAATGAAGAACGTTCAAGGAACAATGGATTATTAAACAAAATTATGAAGTTTTTATTTTAAATTAAATAAAGAACAGGAAAGATAACTTTTATTATGCTAATAAGCTAAAAAAAAATAAAAACAAAACTTGCATATCAAGGAATAATCTTTAAAACTTGAATAGCAATGAACTTATAAAATACTAACTTAATAATACAAAAAGTAACTATACTACTGACAAAAGGTAACATATCCAGTGGCGTAGCTGCACTTTCTGCTGCCCGGGGCGGTTCTTCAATTTGCCCCCTTTTTGATGGGAAATAGTTAATACATACATTAGAGTCTAAAGTATTTTTTTAGACTTTAATAAAGAAGAAAAGAAACAACTTTTTTTCTTCTTATTTTTCTTGCAATTCCAAAAATTAAGTCAAAATTCGAAATTTTAAGCAATTTTTAGTAACGCTTATAGAAAAGAGACTTGGAGCTTCCTCCAGTTTTTTTTTTTAAATTAAAATCAGTTTTATTCTTTTTTGGTGACGTTAGGGGTCGGAAAATTTTTCGAAATTGAAGTGTTAAAAAAGCAATTTTAGGCTATCTTTGGATACGTGAAGGTTCGGGAACGCTGTCCGAAAAGCTTTTCAACTAAACTGAAAAACACGTAAAGGCTGTATCTAGTGGTGTAAGAACCTCCCCTTACTCCAACAAAGACTGGATTTTCCTTCAGAAATATTTTCTAGTTTGAAATCAATTTTAGTCTATTTTTGATGATGTAAAGAGAATATTAGGGAACGTTCGGGGAGTTCTTAGGAAATTTTCCGAAACCTAGATTTCAAAAATGCAATTGTAGGCATCTTTGACGGCAGAAGTTACCAAATAATCTCAAAAAATGTTGGAAAGTCAGATGGTTTTCCCGTCTCCACTTGCAACGTTTTGAAAATAACGCCCTAAAAACGCGACTTTAGCAGTTGTTTGACGGACGTTATGAAAGAGAGTTTAGAGGGGGGTTTCCCACCCGAAATCTTTTTCGAAACTATTGCTCATTTTAAGCTTTTCTTCACTGAGAAAAAAAGGGCTTTGCGATATTCCATCAGAAATTTCGAAAAAAAAAAAAAAAAGAAATTTCGAGCCAACTGTGATAACGTTAGGTGATTTTGTGTACATTTGGGGTCCCCACCTTTGAATGTTTCTGAAATTTAAGTTTCAAAAAACCAACTTTAAGCTATTTTTGGAGACATTGGATGAGATAGGGGTTTTAAAGTTTGAAGTCGATGTCCTAAATGCACATTTTAGACTTTCTTTAATCAAGTTACAGGAAAGGTCAGGGCTTGACCGCCCTCAGGAATTTGTTGGTGTTGAATTTTAAAAACCCAATATCAGGCTAAAAACTGAGATGTAAAGAGATGGGGTGGGCGTTATCTCTTGGAAATGTTTCGAGACTCAAGGCCTAAAACTGCACTTTTGAACTGTTTGGTGACGTTAAGGGATAGGAAGGTTTGGTTGCTCTTCCCGAAAAATGTGACATTTATTGAGAGTTGAACGCAATTTTAAACTGCCTTCGGTGGATCAAAAATCTCCGGCCTCAAAACACATTTTAAAGCCATCTTTGGCAACGTTAGACAGCGAAAAGGGGGGGGGGGGGGGGTAAAATGGAACTAACCAAAACCCTGTTTTAGGCTATGTTTGGCCAAATTAAGGGAGAAAGGGATGGTAGGTGGCTCTCTTCCGGAATATATTTAAAATTAAAGTCCTGAAAATGCATTTTAAACTTTGTGACAGTAGAGGAAGGAGCGTAAAGTTTGGCGAAATTTTTCTAATTTAAAGTTTTAGAAACGCAAGTTGATGGTCAATTTGGTTTCTCAGAAGGACTTATAGTTGCCACTCAGGGCAAGACTCACCCCCTCCCCTTCCTTAGATCTGGTACTGCTATATTACCAAATTTGGATTTTAACTGATAGAGGACGATAAGATAAAGAAGCCCTTTAAATTCGATTAACCATACTATGATTCATAAGAAGAAAAAGTTGTGCACCAAAATCATATCTTTTGATGTAAATGTGAGGCTTTGCCTAGAGATCATTTTACTAATTAAAAAACCTTTTCTTAAAATGAGTGATTTAATGCGAAACTCATTGTTTAAAAGAATTTGTTATATAAAACAGTAATACCAGCAATTATTCGAATTGTGAATAAGTTATTTTATAAAATGAACATAAAATTCAGTCTTTCTTAGTGAAAATTCTGTAATCAGTGACCAATCAAAGCAATTGATGAAACATAATGCTATCCTGAAAATGAGCAAGAAATCGCAAGATATCTCTCGTTTTTTCTAAGGAACTTTCTTAAAATCAAGTGGTAGCTTCATCATATAACGAAAGGTTATGAAATTTATTGTTTCATCCGCAATAGTTAACCTTAACAGTAAAAAGAAAAAAAGAGCATGGTCTCTGGACTTTACACTACCACCTCCCTCAGTTTGTAGCTTCAGACGAAGGAAAAGAAAAAACAGACAAAAGTGCCGAGATGATTACAAGAAAAAGACATGCTTTATTGATTTTTTTTACCATAGTCGTACCAAAACCTTACAATTCGAAGACCTGTTTTTTCTTTTGCCCCCAGTAATAGATCAAAAGCATGATTTCCTTATAGGGAAAACGCGTTAAATTTATGCGCATCGAAAGTGAAATTGCCGCCATCCAAAAGTGCCGCCCGGGGCGGACCGCCCTCTCCCTTGCTACGCCACTGAACATGTCTTTGGCGAACTTGAACATATTTTTTTGTATAAGTACACTTAGTATAGTAATTAACAATGTAATTTATATTATATTTTGAAAACGTTACTTGCAATATCAAATTTCCTCTACGATCTGAAGAGGGATTTGAAAGGATTGATACAACGTCGTCGTCTTGGATCTCGCTAACGTCGTCTCTTGAAGGATAACTAAACACAGTGTTATAATTTCAGGTCGTTTTTAACTTTAAAAATTTAATTTCAGGGTAATTATCATCATTTGTATTAGTAATTTGTCTTACAAAATGTTTAGTCATCTTTTTTGTAGAAAATCTCACAAGAACCCAGTCGCCTACCTTTCTCTCCGTTGGATGCCTTCCCCACTGAATGATATCTTCTTGCTGTTTTTGCTCTGTGGCAATCATTTCTTCGACTGTCATTTCATCATCTGAATCTTCCCTTAAACTCATATTTTCATTATCGTCACTTTCTTCCTCCTCGAATAATTTCTTTCGGGTGTTCGTTCGTTTTTTTTTTTTTTTTTTTTCCGAAATATTTTTTGCATCCTTCTTCACTTTTGGTTTTCATTCTTTCCACAATTTCACCACTAGTGGTAACTTCAGCTCCCATTGCAATTTTTGTGCGCCTTTTGTTTGGCTTGCTGATGAATGACACTTAATTGTGTCAAGAAGCAGTTCCTCAAATGACGTGATATGGCTTGATGTTGATGCAGTATTATTAGAAACACTTGGCTGAGGCTGTAGAGCTGCAGATTGCGACGATATGTTTAAATTTGATCAGAGTTTTCATTATCTGGTGCTGGAGCCGAGTTCTTCTGTGTGCTGGCTTCTTTCCATCTTCTCAAGGCCAAAGGATCGTAGTTATCTTCAGGAATCGCTGAAGAGTTGAATGGGAATATACCAGCCTTATGGAACCCATTTCTGATTATATTACTGTCAGTTTCCTCCCAAATTTTTTCCAACATTTTCGAAAATTCTTGTTTCGGTAACTTTTGGCCAATGTGATGCTTTTGCCACGATGTCAGCGATGTGTCCCAGCGAGTTTTCAGTGATTTCATAACTGATAAATCCAGGGGCTGAAGTATATGGCTGGAATGTGGAGGTAGTTTCATAATTATTATATTATGTTTTCTTGCTAATTCTACTAAATCTAGACCAACATGAGTTGAATGCCCGTCACAAA
This sequence comes from Uloborus diversus, assembly GCF_026930045.1. Lineage (NCBI taxonomy): Eukaryota > Metazoa > Arthropoda > Arachnida > Araneae > Uloboridae > Uloborus > Uloborus diversus. Next base: position 35,752,916 of record NC_072739.1, read on the forward strand.
TTAAGAGAACTGGCCTCTCAATCCCTACAGCCTTTATGAAGCTTTTTTCGAAGTAGTTGATGAAAACTTCTGTTTCCATCCAGCCATTGCTTGTGGCTGCGTATGTGGTACCAGGAAATCCACTTCCATCAGGAGCTGTCCACTGATCCCAAACGTTTTCCCCTTTAGAGATGATCAAAGGTGGAGCTTTCTCTCCTGAAGCATTGCACGCTAGTAGAATTGAAACATTTTCTTTACCAGAAGAACTAGTTGTTCTACTGCATTGGGCTCCTACTGAATCAACAACTTTAGTCTTGCTTGGGTCTTTCCAAAAACTGGTCTCATCCAGGTTCTAAATTCTATAAGACTTGTTTGATAAGTCAAATTTAGCTAGCGTTTTTAATAGTAAATTGAAATAATCCTCAATGAAAAACGGATCGCAACTACGTTTCCTGGCTATTTCAACCCCCTGGGGTTTCTTTATGGACAGCCTGTGGCGGTGAATGAAGGAAATAAACTAATCAGCAGAAGGATTTCCATCATTAAATATGATGCTGAAATATTGTTCCTTCGGACGTATTCCCCTACAAGATCCATGCCCTCTCTGCGGGATAAACCGAAACCATAACTTTCTATTTGCCTCAGATTGTCGGCAATCATGTGTTCTATTGCAACAGATATTGCATGTGGCCGGCCCATCATTTTGGACTTCACTCAACGCTGACCTTTCGGATGATCCTGTAATGTTGCCCACGGTATTTTGAAATGCCAGTTCGCACCTTTACAGGTAAGGGTATCTGAACGTATCGCTTCTAAAGCAGCAGAAAGGTCTTCCCGACTGTAGGAGCCAGCTTTTGACGTTATTCTTTTGTAATTCCGCACCATTTTTACTAAAGATATAAAAAAAAATTGGAGCTATATAGACTAGTGACACTTATTGTTAGTTAGACAAGGATGCAGGGATTAAAAATTAATTACATTGCTTTATTAAATCGTTGCAAGCAAATTATATCTGTCATAAAAGAACATTGCCAGATTAATGAGAAAGTGCAGCCCCCAAAAATGCGAGGCTGCACTTGCCCCTTTTTTTCGGGCCGCACTTTCCCAGTCGTATAATTTTCTGGGGCAAGTGCAGCCCTAAAATAAATTGATTTTAAAGTAAAAAATAATAAATCTCAACTTTAAAAATACGAAAAGTAGACATGAAATAGTTGTACTTACATTTTGGAAGCACGAAAAAGTGAGAACAACAACAGAAGAAACAATGATTTCTCGAACCATAACAACCTGGCACTGTAGTAGGAATGAGAAAAGTTAGGAAGTGAGGGAGGGTTACTATTCAAGTAGCGTGATCTAACGCACGCAGTGCAAAGTAATAACGTTTACCAAGCTACCCAGATGGCAGCACCCTTGCAGATATTCCGGTTTCTGATTATTAATCTAAGCCGCACTTGCCCCAAGACCACACTTACCCCAACTCACCTTAAAATACTTTAATTTCATAGGAAAAACAATTACTTTTCTGGAGTTAGACTAGCAGCTTTGGACTCCTATTGCGGCTGAACTAGGGTCTATGCAGTCAAAATTATTTACCCGGGTTCATATCTAGCGCAAATTAACCTATATCCGTAATTTCATCCAGATTCGTGGCCCTCAAGATCATGCCGTTGGGTAGTAAGGCCCACTACTTCAAGTAAACTGCTACAGCTTATGATTGCAATTTAGAAAATCAGGATTTAGTGAGGGCAGTCGATATAAAGGTGGCAATAAGCTAAGTTGCCACTTTTTGTAACTGTGATTTTATAGTGTAACAGCTCAGTAATAAAACAGTCTGCTGAATAAAAGAAAAATTAAGAACTGAAAAAAACTAAAATAGAATTGTTTTATTTATACACTATTAATTTGATCTTTATATTTTCTTTCCTCTCCTGAGATTTATCGGCCAGAGATGCAACATCTCAGGCCACTCATTATTAAATGATATATTCAAAATGAACAAAAGTATCCAGTAAAAATGAACAAAAGTATCCAATAAAGCTCTCAGATATCAAGCTATCTGAGTGCCAGGAAGAGGAGGATAAGCATATGGGACTTGCATGGATTGATTTACATAGACTTGGGGATTCGGGGGAGGATATGAGTATTGAGGAGGCATATGTTGAGGAGCTGCTGTGTACAGTGGATAGTACATTTGATTAGTAATTTTCAAATGCTTTTTTTACTAGCAGACGATATTTTATCACTACGCTTATTATAGTGCAAATACTTTTATATTTATCCTGTCTGACACCTTTCAGAACTTGGCCAGGCATTTCCCAATCAACCCAGTACATTAAGTTATTAAAATTTTTTTCTAAAACTTTTAACTGTGTGCAATAATGTTTGAATAAAATAGTTATATTTTAGAGCTGATGTCTGTTAACAATGCAAGAAATTTAGATGAAAGATTAACAAAATACACATAACTGATGAAATATGGATAGTTTATTAACAAACTATGATACAATGATCACTTTAACATGAATGCATTTTGTACATGTATCTGTACAATTGATTTGTTAAACATTAAACTGACAAAACACAAAAAGGGAAAATTCATTCATTGAGGTTGGCCAGGTGGTTGTTGAGGTATTGGATATCCAGGTATCTGAGTGCCAGGAGGAGGAGGATAAGCATATGGGACTTGCATGGGTTGATTGACATAGACTTGAGGATTCGGGGGAGGATATGAGTATTGAGGAGGCATATGCTGAGGAGCTGCTGTGTACAGTGGATAGTTGCCAGTGTAGGCATAAGGCACAGAATATCCAGAAGCTTGAGGATTCGTAGGGCATGGAATCTGTCCCATAGTATACTGAGGCTGTAACTGCTGTACCGTTTGCATCTGCTGGTAAGGATCCACAGTACTTGGCAACGTCGCCACTACAACAGAAGTTTGAGACTTAGGTTTGCCAGGAGGAGGGGGAGGGGGAGGAGGTGATCGAGGAGGGGGAGGTGGGGGTGGAGGAGGGGATACAGAACGCTCTGCTTTTCGAAGGTGTTTCACTTTCACCTTGTGCCTCCTTTCCTTGGGAGGGGGAGGCGGGGGTGGAGGTGATATTGACCCAACAAATAAATCTTTTGTAGGTGGTATGCCATCTGCAAAAGTCACAGACTTTTTAGGCTGAGAGTCAGGCTCTCTTGATGGAGTAACTAGGATACCAGCTTTAGGGGTTGGTATTATAGGAGAAGATGAAGCCACCACAGTAGAGGAATTAGACAACCGTTTTACCTCATCTTTCTTCTTTTCTTTCTTTGGGAATTCAGTTAATGCATCTGAAGCGGCTTTTACTGAGTTCGTATCTCCAGCATTATCAATGCCTAAACAGGAACTCTTCAACTGCTCATTTTCTTCTGAAACTTCAACAGATGAGGAAACTGCTTCACTTGACTCAGAGTTTAATGCTGTAACTAAGTCTGCAACAGAACTACTGATCGCTTCATCTTGGGGTGGAAAGACCATGTTGTTTTTGACAAGATACTGCTCAAGCAAAGCCGAATTTATTTGATCAAAACTACCCATTGCATTGGGCAAACTCCCACTTTGTTCTACTATGGGACACCCAAGCGTAGTCTCAAAATATGATGCATTTCCGATCATCGTAGATGGTGTACTAGAAGTCAATTGCAGTTGCTGAATGTAAAGAAGATAGCTTTTAGAAACATCATCTGAGTTGCAAATATTTTCATATTTGTTAGGAACGTCTGAATATGCTTCTACATATGGTCCAACAGCTGCTGATGGTGAATCATTTTGTGCAATATCTGGTTGAACTGTTTCAGTCACAGAAGCATTTGGAATATTTTGAGGAACAAATATTTCTTCTGCACTAGAGGATTGTGAACTTATTGCCTTTAATTCATTATTTGAGTGACTAGATATTTTACAGGGTTCTACATTGAAATTTGGTTTTTCAACTACTTTGTCTTCAGGATCTGTTCTGTTCTTTGCAGCTTTTGATTTTTCATTTTCCAACTTATGATCAACAACAGGTTTAACATCCCATTTGCTAAACTGCTTTTTTTCAGAATGTTTTGGCGTTGCTTCAGAAACTGTTGTGTGGTTTTCGGATACAGAAGCTTTGTGCTTAAATGACATGATTGGGTAAGAAATTGGTAAACTAACTTTTGATTCTTCATTTTTACTTGAACTATTTGAATTATCAGTTTCATTACTAGTTGGACTTAAGGTTTTAGAAACTGAAAAAGAGAACTGATTTTCTAGTGGACCAACCTTTTTATTATCACAATCATCATCTTTCACCTTCATTTCAATTGAGTTATCGAAACAAAGAGAAGCTTGGTCAGAATTTTCAGACTTTGATTTTGAAAGTAATGCTTTTTTATAATTATTATTTGGAACAAGATTAAGATTGATAGCTACATCATCATTTTTTGCAGTTGTTTCTGCTACATAAGGCAGTTTTAGGGTATTTGAAACCTTGTCCGCTGAAAGTTTGCTACCTGCATCAGGTTTTAGTTTTGTTCGATAAAATTCAGTATCCTTCTTATTTTCAGATGAAAATAAAGTTTCTTTTTCTTCTTGACCATAATTTTCTGACTTAATTTTAGATTTTTCACTTAACTGAGAAGATTCCTTTCTCGCATTTAGAGTCTTGGATACACCTGTTTCATCAGTAATTGTCGGATTCTCATAATCAATTGGAATATCTGTAGAAGCAGGTGGCACAATATCTGAATTTGTTATTTCTGCGTATGCTGTAAATGAAGAGGGTAATTTTGTATCAGTGATGCTATCAGAGAAGTTTTCAGAAGACACTTTAAAAACTTCTGATTGATTGTCATCAGTAGTTTGCAAATTACTGTTTTCAGATTCACTAAGATTTAGTAACTTCAGAAACTCATCATATTCGCCCTCCAGGTCACTAGACTTATTAGCATCACATTCTTGACTAGTTAAGTCATCAGCACTTGAATAAGACAAATTTTGAGACAAAACAGGATCCTGATTTTCTTCGCAAATTATAGCTTTTTGATCCTCTTGTTGAGGTACATTGGTGAGATTTGGTGAATTTGATTCTTCATGAATTTCAATAAATGATTTAACATTTTCACTACTTTTTGATAATTTAACACTCTCGTCTTTTATATCCTCAGTTTCACTCCTTCTGACTGATGACTCTTCTTCACTGGTATTCAAAAGGTTGGAGGATGAAAAATTTGGAACAGAACATTCATTTTCACTTATAATTGATTCACTTTTGAGATCAAGATTGTCTGGCAAAGACTGTTTGTCAGAATCTTCCAGTTTAATCTTTTTTGCAGAAGGTTCCGACAATACCGTTTCACTATCGTCGAATGACTTAGAAGTTTTAACATATTCTAAGGGCTCACCACTGTATTTTTCATCAACTGATTTCTGATCCTTGTCTTTAGATTCTTGTTTGACAGGACTTTTTGAAACCAAAGGTGAAGGTACTACAGTTTCTTCATTCTTAAATTGAATGCTTTCATCATCAACTTGAGGACTCCAATCTATGTCTAACTCACTTTCAGAATCTGTATCCCACTTTGATTTTACTTTGACAGGAACACGAGGTACTTTTTTAACAGTTTTATTTTTTAATTTTGGCAAAACAGATGAAATATTCTCTTTCTTCTCAACTTTAATCTCAGCAGGTGGCAGTTTTGAACTGTGCAGGGAGCTATTTTGTTCAACAAGCTCATCCTTGCTTTTCTTTTTGGCAGGTTGTTCAGGGGATACTTCCTGTTCTCTTTTGGTTCCTTTTATTGGTGGACTGTCTAATTTACCATAACATGATTTCAAAGCATCAAGAGCTGACATTTTACCAACATCCAAATGCGGAGAGCTGCATTCACTACTGCTTGGACTGGGTGTTCGCTTCTTGAAGACACATTCAAAGTCACCGCACCTTCTATTGCAACAAAATTGCAACGATGGTAAGGAATATGTGTACTTTATTACACTACGTGATTTTGATCTTTTCTTTTTCTCTTTAGAACTTTTACTTCCCTTTACCTTTTTCTTTTTTCGTTCGGAATGTTCTTGAGAATCACTAGCTCTACTCTTTTCTGAACTTTTTCTCCCAGAGTGACTATCTGAAGGAGATTCCCTACTTCTCTTTGAGGATTTATTCTCGGTGCTTGATTTTTCAGCTTTTACTACCTTGTGTGCAATTTTATCGGTTGATAAATCTGGATCCTGTAATTTATCCTCTACCTTAAGTTTTTTCTCCACTAAGTTGTTTGCAGTTTTACTGGTTGACAAATCGGGATCCTCCAATTTTTCCTCCACTTTCAGTTTTTTCTGCAATAAGTTGTGTGCAGTTTTACTGGTTGACACATCTGGATCCTCCAATTTATCCTCCACCTGCAGTTTTTCTTGCACTAAGTTGTGTGCAGTTTTACCTCTTGGCAAATCTGGTTCCTCCAATTTATCCTCCACTTTCATTTTTTTCTGCACTAAGTTGTGTGCAGTTTTACTGTTTGACAAATCTAGTTCCTCTAATTTATCCTTTAACTCCAGTTTTTTCTGTGCTAAGTTAACATCATCAGACTTTTTTATTTCAAGCAAACTTTCAGTAGTAGTGGAAGATTCTGCAAATCCAACTACAGAATCTTTGTCAGTTTGAAGCTCATTTTTACACTTTTTGCTATTCTCATGTAGATTGTTTTCAATTACCTCATTAAACTTCTGTATTTTATTAGAACACAAATCATCATTTGTGACTTCCTGTTTAAATTTTTCCTGCTTAGGTGATTTTTGTTCAATATTAAATTCTAGATAAGAAGGAGGTATTTCGCTGTTCACATTTGCATCTTGTTTTAATTTCTGCTTATTTTTGTCCAGCTTTGTACCATGAGCAAGTTTTCTTTTATCTTTCTTTAAATTATTTTCATCATTTTTATTTGAAATGGACTCGTGAATGCCTTCAATATCTTTAGGAACTTGAATACAGTCTAACACTAAATTGTCTTTACCTTTAGCATTCTCTGACAAAGTACTTTTCATTGATTTTACTTTCTTCTTTTTTGATTTTTTATTCACAGGATCATCGCTATCACTACTGGATGAACTGCTAGAAGAAACATCACTTCCAGTTCCTGATGCACTGCTAGAAGCACCCGAAGAACTGCTACTTGAGCTGCTGGACGAATCACTATCATCAGAAACACTTGGTTCAGTTTTTCGTTTTTTCTTTTTCTTTTCAGACATTGCTTTATACAGCATTTGAAGAGTAGCCTCAATTTTTTTGGAATTATCAGAAATGTCTAGGCCCGACTCCTGACAGAATTTTTTAAATGCTTTGTTTTTAAGCATTTGAGACAAAAGTTTATTAGTTTTCTTTTTGCGTTTCTTTGATTTTTCAGATTTCTTCAGATCTGCAGAACTGGGCTGAGATTTTTTCTTTCTTTTCAAAGTTTTACTATCAGAAATAGGTGACACTAACATATCCTTATTTTCTTTAAGTTCTTCATTGCTTAGCTTTTTGTTAGTTTGTTCAATTTTTACTTCAGATTTTAAATCATCACAAGTACTTGATTCTTTTTTCAAAGGAACATTTGTATCAACTAACGCAGGTAGCAGTTTTATGTCTAAAGATTTAGAATCTTCATTTTCTTTGATCTTTTCAAAACTTTCAGACTTCACATAAGGTTCATAACACTCAAGGTAATCCTGAGCATCAGCTCTGTCGACATCAGCATCATTTATTTCACACTTTATGCTTGAAGCAACGGAAATCTTTGCATCTGGCGCATCAAGCGAATGAGAAAAAGTTCCTACACCTTTCACTTCAAAATTATTTTCTTCACTCAGTGCCAATTCCTCACGCTCCAATTTTGTTGACTTTGATTGCGCTTTATCACTGCATATCTCATTTAAAGTCGGATGGACAACTTCAGACTTAATTTTAGACACACTGCTACCTCTACTATCATTCACACATTTTTCAACAGAAGAACTAATTTCATTTGCAATTAAATCTTTTAGAACATTGGAACAAGTTTCTTCAGAAACGAACTGTTTCTCAGAGTTTGCAGCTAACACCTCAGGAAGATTATCCTTACATTTTGCAGATTTTTGCTCAAGTTGCTCCGAATCTGCTGCCAACTTTTCCCTTTCCAAATTGCTTGCTTTTTTCGAATCATCTGACTTTTTAGATTTTGAATCTGAAGAATGCTTAGCTCTCTCTTTTTCTGGAGACTTGTTTCGGTCAGCATATTTTCTCCTATCAGTGTCTTGCTTGTCGTTATGCCGTCTATCTTTCGTCCTTTCTGACGATCTATGATCTCTCTCAGCTGATCTTCTGCTTCTACTCCTTTCTTTAGACCGCCTTCTTTCATACTGATCATACCTCCTTCCTCTGTCCCTGTCTTCATACCTGTGACTGTGTCTTTCTGGAGATTTTTTCCATTCACGAGACCTTCGCCTTTCTCTATCTTGTCTCCTGCTATTCCTCTCCTCTGAATGACGACTTCGTTCCCTATCGGATTTCCCTGAATGAGAGCTTTTGTCAGCAATGGATTCCCCGTCCTTTGCGGATGCTTCCTCCGGCTTTTCCGAGTCTTCAACCGCAACTGTCTTAACAAAAGTAAGGAATCCAAAGTTTGGCTTCTTGCTAAATGCATCGGGAGGATGATTTGGATACATCTCTGTTTTAGCTGATGAGCTATCTTCACTCTTTCCAGCATCCTCTTTATCACTTTTTGCGGAAGATTCCCCTCTGCTTTGTTCACTATCTTCCTCCTCTTCTTTGAAAGCTGAAACGACATCTGCACCGACTTTTTGATTGGATTTTTTTGCTAAACTAAATGATAACGAACCAGATTTTGATAAAACAGAATCCCTTTTAGAAATATTTGTTAATTTACTTTGAGAAAAAGCCATCAGCCTCTTTCTTGCTAGTGCTTTCCCAAGTAACACAACAGATTTTGACACAAATGGTTCTTCTTCCTTAGAAACTTCAAAATTATAAAAGTTACTTTCCGATATATCTTCAGCTGTCTTATCATTTGATTTATCAACATTTTCTGACCCCGTCTCTTGGTTAAGTACTGATGTATCACTGGCCATTTCAATTTGATCACAAGGTTTAGTGTCACCTTCAGGTAACGGAGGCAAATCCTCATCATCAGGAGAATAAAAAATAGTATTTAAATACAGAGAATCCCAAATATCAGATTCATCTTCATCAGCTGTAATAGTTGCAGCCTTCACATTATGTTCGACAGATTCTTGAAGATCATTGCTACTGTTCTCTAATTCATCAGCTGCTGAAGATTCACTTATTTCACATTGAGAGTTTGAAATATCTTTATTCTCACTTTGATTATCAACTGAGTTTGTTTCATAATCTAAGGGAGTAACAGGAGAACTATTTTCACCCTCAAAATCATCCACATTGAAGCTGTCTTGTGAATTGAAGGACTCATCTGCAGCTTCTACCAATGCTGTTGCTTCTGGATGCACTGATTCAGGAAAATCAGCCATTGGTGCTTCTTCAGAAGCATTGGAAGCCATATTAGACGAACAATCTTCGAAGTCTATCATGTGCTTGGGCTCAATATCATCATTTTGAAAATCACTGTCTGTGACATTTTCTCCATTTTTGCTATCAATCGCCTTGAAGCCACCACCAGGTATGAATTTCTCACCAGTTCCCATTTCAACAGGACCTCTAAAAATAAGAAAAACCTTTTTAAAAACATGGAAAAAGATTCCCTTTCTTTAGAATAGTTTATACTGGAGATATATCAGCTGTTAAATTATAACAAACTGAACTAAAAGCTTCAAAACCACGCATGCTGACAAATATCACTGGATTTCTTTAAAGGAAAATTTCAATTCGGGAATTAGTTTTTAGTAACAAAGAAAAAATCAATATCAAATGCAAATAACAATAAAAGAAATTCCACACACGTGTTTTGAGGTTACAACAAATCCCTTTTCCCCAAGGCAAAGGATGCGAGTTTATCAAGGGTGATAGTGAATTCAAGTAAAATTTTCTGAAACTTTGAACACTAGAAATGCATAAAATACTACTGGATAGGTCAATATTTCATTTATTTCAACATTTAAAAAAAAAAAAAAAATCATGAATTTTCAGGGGAAAAAAACCCTTAAGGAAAACATACCAGTAGTAGCCACGTCAAAGTTTATATTTTGAAAAATAGAATTTCAGGTCTCCCAATGAATTCAAAAATGCATTAAATATACAAGAGGTATTATCTCCTGCATGTTTGACTCAATTGGGAAACTTGGAATCCTATTTTTTCAAATACAGTGGAGTCTTGAAAATTCCGAGGTAATTGGGGCTCACCTCACCTCAGATTACTGAAAACTCGCAATATCCGGAAAATTCTTCCAGATTTAAAATTTACACTACTCGGAAGACATAGGTAGGAGCACTTTTTACTTCAGGGTCATTCCATACAGATTCAACGGATGAGTGCGCTCGACCATTTTTAATTTTTTTGAAACTCATATCCCAAAAAGATGCATATGAATGATGTTTAAAACCACTTTTATTTTTTCTCTAACCTTAACCCTTGGTTTTTTAGAGGTCGTCAAAAGTCATTTTCGCAGTCAAAAATGGGACTTTTAGACCTTTGCATTTTGGCCAAAATCTATTTGAATTACATTTATGGCAGTTAATTTTACACTTTGGTGTTAAAGTGCATAAGATGATAGTCTTACATGCTGAGTTACGTGGCTGTAACATAATAACTAAAATAATGGCAACAGGTTAAATTTCAAGGTCAAATGTAAAATTTTTACTCATTTCAAAAGGTCATAACTCGCTTAGGGGATAAAAACACAAAGTGAAGTATGGCAAAAACTAATCACTGGAGTCACACTAATGAGAAAATATAGCTGTAATTGTGTGTTTGTTTACCCTTTATAAATTACAGCCCCTCAAAGATCAGAAAATTGAGAAAAATGACATTTTTAGACCCCTGTAAACCAAAAGGGGATGGAATTTAAAATTTCTTGGCTAAGTGAATATTCCATTCAAGTACTATATATGTTTTATATATTGTTTTGTGTATTTGGTTTGTAAAAAAGATACGGGTCTTTGAAATTGAGCAATTTTGCTGGTTAATTCACACACTAAAACAGAAATAAAAAGTGTGAAAACTTCATTGCACTTTCTTAAATTATGTATAGTGTGCTCTATGTAATATATTATATTGGAAAAAGATATTATAAGTATAAAAATAATTATTTTAATTTGATAACTAAGAAATATTTGGACATAAATGAGTAGTTCATACATGATTGACAGCTTAAGTAGTTAATTTATAGACTATCTACACAAACAAATTTTCAATACATACAAACATACGCTCTGTACATTAACTTATGTAACTTGCCTAAACACGTGCAAAAGCATTATCTACATAGGTTAAAGGAAAAAATAGGTGCATTTTTCATTTCTTGTTTCAGTGTTTTAAGAAAATGAACTCACACAATAGTACTATAGTTCTGGTGGTAACACAGCATGTGGCGTACTGAAATACTTTACTCAAATACACAACAAAACTAGAAAGAACTTTCTTAATTTATGTAATCACGAAACGGATGTCAATTTGAGAGCTGAATGGCATTTCTATGCAATATCACACGGTAATGGACATTGTAACAAAATCAGAAGAACCGTAAAAAGAATTGATACTACTAAGACTAGCTTGCAAAGAACTACTAGAAGTCACATTTTAATTCCTAAAGAAATGCATACCTTCTGCATTTTTGCTACTAAACATTGCATGTATCCTTGTGAGCATTCAATATATTAAATTAGCTGAAAAAATGCTGGAAGAAAGGTTTGACTCTGCAAATAAAATTCCCAATACAACATTTAATCACTGCTTTATGCCACCGTATTTACATATTATCTCTATAAAATTATTGTCCCCTAGCAATAGGTATGAAGAATAGTGTGTTACTAAAAAGATTATCAAAAGAAAATGCCCATTATTGCCAAAAAAGTTATTACACAGCTTGTGTTGATCACTAAATTTAGAACTCCTGTCATTGTCTTGCTCCTAGTACATTTTCAAAGTATCAAATTATGAATGTGCCTTGGTAAAGCATTCCAAAACGCCATATACTTCAGTCACCATTACAACTATAGGACTACTAGGTGAGTTAATTTTTTCAAAACTACACTCTAACAAGAAATAAAAAACGCACTTTTTAAAATTTAAATTTTGTATATATAATTTTTTTGCATATGTTTAAGGCAATTTAGATATATTAATGTGTATTGAAAATTTGTGTGTGTAGATAGTCTATAAATTAACTACTTAAGCTGTCAATCAAGTATGAACTAATCATTCATGTCCAAATATTTCTAAGTTATCAAATTAAAATAGTTTTTTATACTTAAAATATGTTTTTACAGTATAATATATTATATAGGCAATTTAAGAAAGTGCAATGAAGTTTTCACACTTTTTTTTTCTGTTTAAGTGCGTAAATTAACTAGCAAAATTGCTCAATTTCAAAGACCTGTATCTTTTTTACAAACCAAATACACAAAACAATATATATAACATGTATAGTATTTGAAAGGAACATTCAATTGGCCAAGAAATTTTAATTTTAATTCCATCCCATTTTGGTTTACAGGGGTCTAAAAATGTCATTTTTTGTCATTTTTCTGATTTTTGAGGGGCTGTAACCAATAAAGGGTAAGCAAACACACAGCAACAGTTACATATTCTTATTAGCATGGTTCCAGTGATTAGTTTTTGCCGTATTTCATTTTGTGTTTCCGTCCCTTACGCGAGTTATCCCCCCTTGAAATGAGTAAAAATTTTACATTTGACCTTGAACTTTAACCTGTTGCCTTTATTTTAATTATTAAGTTACAGCCACGTAACTCAGCATGTAAGACTATCATCTTATGCACTTTAACATTAAAGCGTAAAATTAACTGCCATAAATGTAATTCAAATAGATTTTGGCCAAAATGTAAAGGTCTAAAAGTCCCATTTTTGACTCGAAAATGTTTTTTGATGACCTCTAAAAAATCAAGGAATAAGGTTAGAGAAAAAATAAAAGTGCTTTTAAACATCATTCATATGCATCTTTTTGGGATATGAGTTTCAAAAAAATTAAAAATGGTCGAGGGTACTCATCCGTTGAATCTGTGTGGAATGACCCTTCATTGTGTACAGACAAGGAACTATTGTCTTCATACAAATTTATCACTCAAACTTTAACATAAATTTCCTTTTAATTGAGCCTAAACAAATGCGAACTTAATTTTTTCTCGATATCCGTACGCATTTATGTGTGCAAGACAACCAAAACATAACCAACCTCTCAGTTTGTTTTTAATTATGCGCTTAGTGATAGTTTTTAAAAATTTCTGAGCTTGCTCCTATATTGCTATATTTCTTCAAGCATTTGTTTGCTGTTAGCTAAATGAAATTATATTTTAAGTGCCTTTAAATTTCTAATAATGAAATGATAAGGAGTAAAATTTAGAATAGTACAGAAAACTGAAAGAAAAAGTATTCTTTGTCACAAAATAAAGTGAAGTAAAAAAAAAAAATCTAACGAGTGAGTGATACAAGACAAAATTATTGCAATGCACTACAAATTTATTTTATTGAGTTAATGATGATTCAAAACTGGGAAATAAATGAGAACACAGCACGTGTAAAGCTTTTAATGTATTTTAAAGAGTCAAAATATTAATGAGAAGACTGCATTTGTTTACCGCTTAATATTTCAGTCCATTCAGGGACAAATTTCGAAGTACCAATCATTAAGAGGGATTTTAAATGTTCGTCTGACAAAGAAGATCTGTACTTAGATTTAATGTACTTCAATTTCAAAACGTCTGTTAACAACCAGTCACCAAGATGCAATCTTTCACCAATTGACTGTCCATAAAAGGTTTACCAGCTTTAGCCAAAATATGGCTGACTTTAAAACTGGTTTTTACAGGCTTCACAAATATTTATTTCTGAGTTGAAAGAGAATTTTTCAAAGAAACAATTTAATCCCCTCATAGTTTACGGGTTTAATTGAAACATTTGCTCTTGTGTTTTGTATCAATGTCTACAGACATGAAAATTCTTTCAGAACAGCGACAGCTCTTTGTAAATAAGACACAATGCTTTATTATTGTTATCGATCATGAAATAATCGTGTGTCCACTGTTTATTAAAAGTACGGCACTCAAAATCAACTTTCCATTTTCTCAAGAAGTCATTGTAATGCTAAATAGCACTATAAAAATAAAAGATACTGTTCACGATCGATGCGCACTTCGTGAGGCGTGCGAAACTACAATCTGCATATCTATAACGGGTTCGACATATACAAATTTAGAAGAAAGAGCAAAACCGCTTTGTGATATTAGAAGAATAAAAAGCCAACCTGAGCAAAAACTGTCCTCTCTTCTAGATAGATTTTTTAAGGGCTTGGGAATCCACTTTCCCATATTTCTAAGCTAAATGAAAAATTGTGCGTGAATGAAGGAACAAAATTATGAAAATGAAAAATGAAGGGATAAATCAATGGTTGATGTTCTGCTTTAAACGTTATTTGTGGGAAACTTTCTCCTTCTGTTAACAAGTTTTTTCACAAAGATCAGAATCTAGCATTAGAGTTTGGCAATAAACATTCAAATCTGATGTCAGTCTAGAACATGTTTTCCCTGGCGCCAGGAAATGCCCAATGCCAGGTGACTAACTGGAGAATGTAGGGCAGAGAAAAGAGATTTGTTCTCGAAAAGAGCAAAAAGAGAGATAGGGTTGGTGCACTTGTAGTTAACAGTAAAAAATGATTAAAAAATGATAAAAAAGACTTTAAATGATTATTTGTAGTTAAAAATAAAGTCTCAATTATGTTTCCAACAAGATTGTCTCTGTTCCGAAAAATAGAAAAAAGTTTGCAAGCTTCCTGCGGGCTGGACAAAAATCTGTTCGCGGGCCAATAAAAAATAAGAAAATGAACAGAACATGCACAATTCTTCCTAGCTTTTTTGAGGAAAACATTTCTAAATCTTTCCCAAGACAATAATCTTATTGAACATTAAAATAATAATTATAAAATAAACAAATTAATAATTTAAAAACAGTAAATAGTACTAAAATATTTAAAGTAAAAAATAAGAGACGATTTTCTGCAATGCTCATGTTGTAGAAATTAAAAACTTGTGCATTTATGATTACAATAGCAAGTTCTGGCTAATTTTTCATTGAATGCATTTCATATCACAGTAAAAATAATAAATATTAGATAAATAATGTTATGATAAAACAGCAAATTTACACACAAAAGCTAAAAATTTAAAAGAAAACATTTGGTTCTTATTGCACTGATTAATTAATTTGCTTATCTGAAGCCAGTTTTTTGAACATAGAAAAATTCAAGTCACATACAAGAACAGTGTGTGTGTGTGTGTGTGTTTTTTTTTTTTTTTTTTTGACTGAATTGGAAGGAAAAATCAAAGACATTTCCAAGAATGATTAAAAATTGCAATTAAAACATTGTTTTAAATTAATGTTTATTTATCCCAGAAGCTGCTAAGATAAAAAAAAATACCACATTGCTTTATAGTATGCAATTTTCTAGAATAAATTTTATAGACATCATCAATCGCAATCATTTGCCATAACAAATAGAAAAGGGCTGAAGAATGCTTCCTTCCAGAAATGCATAGGTATGATTTGATCATTTATATCATTTGAGAAAAAAAAAACATGCTATTAATTTTTTTTTCATTTCATTTTTTTTCTCATTTTGAAAGAATAGCTCTGAATCAAGACTTAAGACATTATTTCTAACAAAAGAGAGAAATATAATTTCAGCAATTGGAACAACAAAACATATTCATAAAATTATGACACATTACACTTTTATCAGTAGTCATACTTATTGTGACATACACTTTATTAAAGTTAAAAAAAATATCAAACTTCAAAAACCGAAAAACTAAGTTAAAAAAAAACCCTTTGAAATAAGTACTAATTATATGTATCTTAACACCTAATTAAATTACTCAGATTAGGCTTAGATTATAACCTTCGATCCAACCAGCATCAAAGATATCTTTCGCCGTTGCATCTCAAATAAGATTTTAGCTTCATTATCATTCTCCTAGTTTGCTTCACTTCGACAGAGCAGAATGCCAAATAAAATACAAGATTCTTCTCCACTGAAAATGATATTTTTATGTGAAAATTGTGAATGTTTTCAGCGTTTCACAGGAGCAATTAAGCAATGCTACTAATTTATCAAGGAAAAAACTGAAAGGTTTACCAAATTATTTTAAAATCTCAAATAAACTTAACCATTTCTCATTGTTTTCACAGAAATGAACACTCTATCTACAAAAATCAGTCAATTAAAATTAACGACAAATATGAGGGTACTAGTAATAAAGAAAATGATAAAGCTTTTCATATTTTGGAAGGACAAACAATAAGTAAGAAAAGTTATTAAACTTTGTAAAATCACAATTAAGTTAAAACTTAAAAGGAAAAATAATTGAATGCGATAAAAACTAAATGTATTTCTGTAAAATCACTTTAAATAACAAAATTCTTTCCTGATTGTAAATAAGCATTTTATTCTACCCATTGACAACCTAAATTAAGTCAGTTTTATTCTACAGTAAAATCTCATTATAGCGAATACTAATACAATCAAATATCTACATAGTCAGTCCAACAAATACGCGAACTGAAGCCACAAAAAAATTTATTCAGTAAATTACCGCCCATTAGCCAGGGCTAAAGCAGAAATGCATGAAATACACCGCCAGCTCAGTCATCTCCAGCCGAGGACTGCAGTTTCGTGCTTATTAGCACTCATCAGCCCGGCATAGGAAAGAGACCGAACTGGAGATGGAAAAAACCTCTTAAGGAAGCCAATAGTGCCAAAGAAACTGGTAGCTAAAACAGAATTAGCACAGACCAGACGAGTGACCGAAGCAATGGTTCGGTTCAATTCGAAGATTGATGGCAAGGCATGGTATATTCAGTAATTAATGGGCGGTAATTTACTGAATATACAATCAATGCTGAATGTGCTGGTGCACTGTCATAGTGAAGGATCTATTCATCGCCTTGAGTCAAATTTGGCAGCACACAACGAACACAATCTCTCAAACACTTGAGATCGTGTGATTTGTTGCTCCATTATTTCATGAATTTCCATTTTCAGCCAACAGTAAAAACAAGGACAACAGAAACAAACATAACTTGCAACATACGTGCAGTTTGGCGATCTATCAAGAACTCACAGCTCATTGGGATCGCCGACAGTTAACGGGACCATTGTCCGTGTCATGGCCGCTAGATTGCATGAGCTCACATATTTATTGGACAGACTACATATTTCAATGAAATAAATGTTCAGTTCAGTTTAAATTGTCATTACATTGCTTCAATTCCATTATAATCAAATTCACGATACAATGAAAAAATCTTAAGACCTTTTGAAATTTGTTGTAACAGGATTAACTATGAAACTTCTTTTTTTACTTGAATCTTTCATATTTCATACGTAATGACAATAAATCATATGGAATGAAACAAATTTCATACATTATATTTTTGGGTTTTAGACATAATACTACTGAAGAGTCAAAAAGTACTTTACATAACTAAAATGCCATCTTCGAACTAATTACATTTCCCATTTAAAATTTAGATCAATAAAAACGACTTTTGCAGCGCACATTTGAAATTTGGAGACCCAGAACTTTTAAAAGGCAAGAACCCTTTACGTTGTTTAAAAAATAATCAAGAAAAAAAAATCTCAGTATGTATCATCACGTAATTTTGAGTGCTTTTTCGATTGTTAACTTTGACAACTACTGGGCATTTAAGCAGTAAGTTACCACCTCAAGCCTTTGCCTTTGATTGACAAGTTGAATCAAACCACTGCTGCAGCCTCTGGCTGGTGTGCTACATTTTCTTTAGCTACCAGTTTGTTGGCATTCTCAGCTTCAATGAGATGACATCTGCCTCCAGCTTGGTTATTGCCTGTTTCAGACTAATGAATCCATAACAAGGACAAAACATTAGTCTCTGGTGGGTATGGCTGGGCTGTCAGTACATAGCATGTAGTACTGTCTTAGGGGCAGTAACTTACTGCTAGAGGACCACTCGCTCTAATGTAAGGTTTACTGGACGGACCAAACTGTTGTATGTCACCAAGACAAAGCGCCTACTCATGTGTCTTAGTCAACAAGTATGTGGTTCAGCATGAATAATACCAATGTCATGGACATACCATCGCTTAGTCCAGACATAAATCAAATGGAAAAGTAATGGGAACATTTAGAACAAATTTTTTTTCAAAATCAGAGCCAATATTTTTCGCTAAAGACCTTAGAACAGCGATGGAGCAAGCAAGCACAGCGTGAACACTACCTAGAGATTATTCAAAACTTTATACTTCCTATGAAAAACTGTGTGCTTGAAGTAGTTAGAGGTAATGGAAACAGAATTTCATATTAATTGTACCGTATTATCCCACATTATCTGGAATGCCGCAAAATGGGGGGGGGGGGGTCACCAGATTTTCAATAACACTTGCCTGGTCCTTTCCGGCAAGCTGGAAAAATTGAGATTAAGAAAAAAAATTTCTATAAAAAATATATGTTCAGCTTAAAAATGAATATAAGTTCTATACATACCTTATTAGTATTAATGAAAAGTTTAATTTTTTGTAAAAATATTTACTGACAATGTGATTTGCTATTTTAACCAGAAAAATATTGTTGAATAACAAATAATTTTATAAAAATTATATTAAAACTAAGTAAGTAAACATTTAAGCAGTAAGTTACCGCCCCTAAACCAGTGCTAAAAAATTTACCATAGCTATTCAACAAATAAACATTAACCTTACCTCTTTAAAAGGAACCTGAAATAATTTATTTAAACAAATTATGAACAAATCACAGTAACGATGACTGCTTCTGAATTGATTACTTAATTGGCACATAATTAAATCCATTAATAATGACCTGCCATAAATAACAAGCACATATTATATGGAATACACTTTTTTTTTTTTGAAAGAAGGTTACTTTCGGAATTTATTTTTTTCCCTTACAGTGGATTGCTTTCTGATTGGAACTGAATGCAGAAATTTACTTTTGTTTTGTTGCAAAATAAACCTCGAATTATCCGGCATACCGGAAAATTCGAATTTCCCGGTATGCTGGTCAACCTCGTTTTTTCCGGCATGCCGGATAATGCGGGGTAATACGGTATTTGTAACAATTACATTTATGGCTGTGCTTCTCAACCTTCAACATAATTTCTAAATTTAAAATTGCCTATAATTATGGGACACCCTGTTTTCTGTTTTCATCAATAAATTCAACACAAGATGTTTTTTCTAATAAATTAACCCTAACTTTTGTTTTATGTAGTTTATTACTGTACACATATGAAAAAAAATCTCCGCATACTTATTTTTACTGTGTATTTTTTTTATGCTTTTGTCTATATTTTTTGGAAGGGTGTATGAATGCCTTTAGAATGTATAGAACTTATGTATTCAAATTTCATCTAAAACAAAATGATAAAATTCATTTGTAACCTTTAAGGAATCACAGTACCTTTCAAACATTTTTTAAAATTTAAGTAAATTTTATATTTCTTTGAAACCATAACATGCATACTTATTTCTTAATCAATAATTTATTTTCAAAATTTAAAAATATTGCCCACTTTTTTAAAAAATTCAAAAAATTGAGGAAAATTTCAGTTTTTTAAAATCCATAAGGCTTCTTTATTTTTGCACTAATTCAAAAAGAGTTTTCTGCCAAACGATCACTATAATCATCTGTAAAAATCTGTGCATTCATTTCCTTATGAGTTTATTAGAAAATTTTCTGTGATTAATAATGTAAAAAATTAAATTAAAAAAAAAAAAGTTTGGTTTTTAAAGGTTTAACATGCTCTAAACATTCGAGTAATTTCTAAAATGCCTATCCAATGCACAGTTTTGTCAAATATGTTATCCCAATTGCAAAAAGTATTACTTTAAAGCTATATCTTTAATAGAAAAAAATTATTAGGGATTCTAATGACATGAAAACAGAAAAAAAACCATCATTGAGAAAAAGCAATTTAAAGTTTTTCTTTTGCATAAGAACACAAAGTGACCATGGCCTAAAACCACTCATAACTTTAAAAATATTTGAACTAAAGCAATGAAACTTTTCCCCCGTATTCAGAGTAGTGTTTATTTCTGAAATAAGCAATAATTTTTTTTTTGATTGTTTCATCATTTTTGAGGTACTGTAACCCTTTAAGTTTTAAAAATTTATTAAAGTGCATTAATGCAATTTAGGAACTGAAATTGCAATTATTATTTTTAAATTTTAGAACAAAATCAAAAAGATGGTCTAATAAAGATATTATTAGACCATCTGGAGACCTGTCAAAATTTAATATGAATCTACACTGTTAAAATCTATGTCTGGTTTATAGTCACTTCTGATTGGTTGTAGGATGTCATGTGACCTTGATGATAGTCACAAAACAATAATGAGGAAAAGTCACCAAACTTGGTAACATTAGGCAGTTTCTGGTCAAATTCGGCAATATCTCTCAAATTTATCACGAAGCCCATTGACTCCTTGATGACATGAGATCATTATTGTGTGAGGCGTCTCAGTGGAAAATCTAATTCTTAAAATAAAAAAACTTAAAATTGCTTGCTTCCAAACGTAAGGAAAAATGATTAGCCAGAAACCCACTGAACACAAAATTTACATTGAATTTCAAAAATTAAAATCAACATTACAGAAGAAAATGGCAATAAAAAAGTAGATTATTCAGAGAAGTGGGTATAAGTAGCTCCTTAGAATAATAATAAGGGTAAAGGGGCATGTGACAGTAAAGAAAGAAGAATCTTAGGGGACACATTTCACAATTATTCTTTTAACTTAAAATTTTTTTTGCATTGTTACTAACCTTATTTCTGCAGCTTGTGCTCGTTTTTCTGCAAGTTCATGTAACCTCTTAGCTTCCTTTTCCTTCCTTTTATCCTCCCTTTTCCATTTTGAAACTACATTTCGACCAAATTCTCTTTGTTTAAGATCCTTTAGGCGCTGTAAGAAAGTTCATAAAAAACTCAGTAAGCAGCACAGAACATAACTCATATTTTTTATGAAAATACAATCACTGAAATATATTATGAGATTTAAAGCACAACTTTATGATTTCATTAAATTTGTTTTAGAATATGCATGCCACGAAAATAAAATAAAATCACAATTTAAATTTCTTTCAGGGTGTTCAAAACGAGAAATTTCATGTCTTACAAAAATTTACTAACATATGGTGTTGCACATTTTTAAATGCATTACATGAAATTCACCGATTATTTTATGTAACAAAGATGTCTATTATGGAAATGTTTACTGTCTTCTGCTACCACATGTCTCAACTCAAGCATAAAATTAGCAGTAACATTTATCTTTATTGATGTATTTTCATTCATCAATCTTCACCATGTAAAAACTTCCTTAAGCTCATGAAGACACATGTCGCTCATTTAGAAGAAGAGTGCCACAATACGAAAAATGAAATTTGACAGGAGATGCGTTTGAAGTTGAACTCTTCAGGCCATTTGCATTAAGATAAGTAAGTTTACTGTGCTCTCCCGTGGTTAATGTTAAAACACAAAATCTGTTGTTATTTTACATAAAAAATAACATCATTTGGAAGCCTTTAAGCAAAAAAAAAAAAGAAAAAGAAAATGAAAAATTTCATATAGTGGCAGTCTTTTTCCCAACGAGCGATGTATTATAACGAAACTGAAAAGTATCCACATGTATCCACTGACAAACACAATTATATACTTCCACTTCAAGATTCTCCACATGCATTGTGGGCAGCAATATGAACACCCTATATGTTAATACACATATAGATTATTATATAAGAAGCTTTAAAATATGTTTAAAAATATTTAATTAAAAAGGATACAATTTCAAAATTCTTGCAACTTTTTGTTAATTGATGTCAAAACTCAAATTATTAAACAGAAGCCTTTGGTTTTGGATTTTGCAAACCAATCAATGAATCAATTTTCAAAACAATTTGCAAGACCCATTTTAGATAGAAGGAAAATAACCTTAATAATTAATTTTTGGTAAAATACTGGTTGTACTTTAGCTGAACAGCAATGGTTAAACCTCGAGTTTTAGTTCTGGTTCCCAGTAATTCTAGTAAAAGTTACCAGATTCCTACTGTTAAAAAAAAAAAGCTATTTAAATAAAATCTTTTAAAACCCAAATTCTTAATGTATTGTGATCCATAAATCTTTTTGAAGTTATGATTTCATATGCTTTATTGTTTTAAAGTGAAAGAATAAACTTCAGCGAAAAACAATTTGTATTTTTGCACAAACCACAAAAGCTTATAAAGTCTGAATGAGGGTGGTTTTTCAGCGGTTGGCACTTTTATGCTATAGATATGTCATATTCCACTTTCAAAAAAATTCTCAAAACTGGTCGAAACAACAAAGAGCTCACTAGCTTGCCAAACAATGCCAAAACCAATGTTGTTGAAATTCAAAATGTAATGTTTAGTTTTTAAATAAAGCAATCCTTTAAGACTAACAGTTACATTAGAATTAAAGGAGAAAAAAAACGCTACAAAATGAATCAAGTTTCTAAATACTGTCAGTCCCACTTATAAAATAAAGCCTCCCGGAACAGAATATTTCCCCATAGACACAATGTTAAAGATCCCCGCTTAATTGAATAATTTCCCCGGATAATCAAATAATAGTGATCAGCTCTCGCAAATATTTTTGCTGAGAAAACTTTTGAATAAGTTAGAAATAAACTAAGTAAGAACTTATATTCAGGTAAAAATATAAAGTAATATTTTTCGCCGACAACGAGCCAGAAAAACAACATTCACATCCCATCAAAACATTTCCACTATTCTATCAAATTTATTTTGTCTTTGCCTTTACAAAAAAAAAAAAAAAAAAAAAAGAGATAGATAATAAATTAATTAATATTAAATGTAAAACCTTGATAAAGCAAGAGTTACTTTTTATATTTTTCATGCTTACTTGTAATATATTTATACTATGTTTTAGCCTTGATGTATTTGATTCTTTCTCTGCAATGTATTTTCATTTAAAATTAATTTTCTACTTTTGAATTGCTGTTAGATTTGTTTTCGTCTAGCAATTTCGGCATATAATTCACAAGCTTTATGAGCTGGGAGTAAGTATACAGAAGAATTTAGGGATAAAGCTTAAAAAGCAACAATAAATTACCTGCTTATGAGCATGATCATAAGAATTGATGTGGTTATCAAATTCGTGATATTTATAATATTGCTTCTCACACAAATCACAGAAGAAATTGGCTTTCAGACTAGCAAGGCCTTCTTGTACTGCTTTCTCTTTTTCTTGAACAGCCTACCAATTAACACAGACACATATAACATCAAATTCAGTAGAAAATAATCATCCGACAAAAAATGAGAACAAATGTAATTAAAAACTCTTGCTAAAAATATGCCGTGTATTTTAAGAATTTTATATATTTTTCCCATTCATAAATGTAATTTATGTGTTGAATCAAAACTCAAGAGTGATTTTTATAAAACATGAAACTTAGTTAAAGGGCCGAATCACTTTAGATGCAATTAAAAGTATCATTTTAAAGTTTTTTTTACTATTACATTTTAGCAAATATAATAACTACACAGTTCATGAGCTTCCCGCTACTTTCAGGAACATGTGACAAGAATCTGGTAATATATGGAGGATGACACTGTGGTACCTTCAGCAGAAAAGAGCTCTTGTTTGTTATTTGCACTAAGTAAAATCAGAAGTCCTATATTTATTTTTATTTTACTTATTTATGCCCTAATCGGGGGCCGATTGGGTGCAGTAAGAGGGCGGCAACCTTGGCCTCCAAAGGGCCGAAAAAAAAAAAAGAAATTTACAAAAAAAGTGCAAAAAGAAAAAGGTGAAAAAGAAAAAAAAAAAAGACAAAAGGAAAGACAAAAAAAGAAAACTATTGTTCACAGGTTTATGAGTTTAAAGAAAAGAAAAAGAAAGCAAAGTCTCACACACAAGTTTGTGTGCAAGAAAAAGAAAAAAAAAAAGGAGATTTTGCACCAAAACCTAAAAAAAATAAAATTATAACTAAAAAAAAATTTAAAAAGTGTTCAGACTTGAGGGCGCATCGGTCAGCGGGCCAGTCCGCACCTAGCCCTTACTGTCACCCCCCCCCCCCAAATAATTGCCACTACCCAGAGCTGCTGTTGGAAAAAAAATATTCAGTGAAACTAGCCATTGGGTTTGGGTCACCAAAAGAAAAGATAGTTTAAAACAAAATGATATTTTCATTTGCATAATTTTCACAATAAGAAACCAAATATTTCAGGGAATGCATCCCTTTGCACCCCTCCGCCCAAACTACAGCACTGGCACTACTCAATTTATACTCTATTCTTTGAATCCCCCTTTCATTTACTTTCTCTTCATTTTACATATTGGGATTTGCATAATTTATTTAGAAAAGAACATGGGAAAACATATTTGTTTAAATAACAATAAAGTACCATCAAAGTTACGCAGAATACTCAACATAAAAGTACAAGCAAACCTTATATTTTTGTTGTAATTCAACAGTATCTTCCTTTTCAGTTTCTAAAACTCGACGTTTCTCAGTTGTTTCTTCAGCATAATCCATCTGTGAAAGTAGACCAAGAAAACACTAATAAAATATTTGAATTAAATTGATTGTGTAATTATATCCTGAAGGAATCAATGGAGTAAGCGAAGAAGTTGAAATTGTTGAAGAAATCTATAAAATCTATTAAGACAGCAATGAGGATAACTTCTAAATAACATGAAATTTATAAGAAAAAAGTGAATGGCCATGTTTTAAAATTATACAAACGACAAAGGTATATAAATTTAAAATTGCAGTAGATTCCCGATCATTCCAGTAGATTCCCGATCATTCAAGTTCTCTTAACAGAGTTACCAAAAAAAAAGAGAAAAGGAACCTTTTCCCCTGTTTTGACGAGAGAAGAAAATCGTTATTGAATTTTGAAAGTAAATTGTTACCAGATTGCTTTTGCTGTTGTTCATTTTGTTCTTCCACTGAATTTAAAGATTGTATTTGCCCATCAGGTTTAACAAAAGTTAATATCTCGCAGAACTAATCCATATCCTTTGCATTTTCAACTATGTACAGATGAGTGTCTAAACAAGTGCATGTGTGTCAAAAGACCGATGATAAGAAATCAGTGCTGCAAAACTTGTGCTCATTTGAAATGGGAAGAAACAATGTATTGCTAAGTTTTCCTTCTCTTGAAGGGAGGAAGCAAGCATTCCTTCCAAGAGCCACAGCCTGTCACAAATGCCCTGAACAATCTCCAAAGCGATGAAGCAACTATCACCGATGCTTGCCATGAGTGGCTGAAACTAGCAAAGTGTCCGGAACTAATTCCACCGAGAGATGTCATTTTGAAAAGAATGAATTTAGCATTACAGCCTTTTCACTTTTTAGCTCTTATGACAGATCCAAAGTATGGAAATGATATAAATGATGGCTTCAAAACTTGTATTTCGCTACAGAATATTAAGAGAACACAAGGACTTAAATTGGTAAACTTATATTCTGTTTTTTGCGTAGCTAGTTTGATAAGTTCATGTTTTGTGTTTTATTTGAAATATTTAACTTTAAAAAAATAGCGTAGACCTGCTTGAGTCTAAAATGCATTGATGAAGTGGGGGGGAGGGGGGGTCTGAAACTATGATGCTGCAGTAAATTAAGCTAACTTGGAATGAATGAGTACTGCAGCTGAAAATTGATTTTAAAAAATATAACAATAAAAGTGAACTGTTCATGTTTACAACCTTAAATAGGAAGTTTTAGCCGAAATTTAGAGAAAAAAAATGAAAATAAAAGACATAAGCACTCAAATGAAAGAAACTTTTTTTTTTTTCAAGGTAGTAAAAAGCATGCCAACCCTGCCTCTGGGGGGTGCTAGATGAGGGGTTGTTTGGCCTGTGTTATATATTTAAAGAAAAGAGAAAAAAGATAGCTGTCTTCAGGGCTTCATCGAACCTGTTAAGCCACGTATAATGGTAGGTACAGGGGAACCTGCAGTACAATGCATGTTTCAGAATTTAGAAAAGTGGATGGATGAGCAAAGTACTTTTTAAACAATTATTTTAGGAGCATTTTTCACCACAATTGAACATTTTTCGAAAAGAAAAGCAGTTTTGCTGAGCATATGCCCCATAAAAGTGTAAATAAGAAACTAGCGAGTAGAGAGATTTAAGCTTTTATTTATTTATTTTTGCTATCAAATGCAACATATGACTTTACTGATAGTTATTCAAGATAAACAAGAAGTTCTGTATAGAACTAAACGAGCCTACTTTCAAGTATACCAATATCGACTTTCTAATATCCGAACATCCTCAAATTTAGCTAAAATCGCAAATTATTTCAAGCATAATTTTTTAATATTTTAAGCTGATTTCTAGAAATAAAATATGCCTCGCTCATTGAAGGAATTATATGCATGAAAAATAAATAAACCAATAAAGTAGTAGCACCTTTTAAACAAAGCAGCTAATACATTTTTTTCCATTAAAAAAAATCTTGAACCACTTTCAAAAAGAAAAAAATATTAATTAAAAGCTCATTAAGTAAATATGTCATATCAAAAAAAAAAAAAAGTTTGTTTTTCTGCTGTTGACAAAAGAGTTAAATGCAAAAACATCAAAGACTGAATTTCTCGGCCAAAAACTGAATACATAAATTGAAACTTTAAGAAATAAAAACAAATCATATTAATAAAAATAATTATTTCACAGTAAAAACCAAAAAAACATGGCTGCAGATTCGGAGTCAAACTGGTTTTGGGACGAAAGAGTTAGATTCGAGAGTCAAAAGTTTTAAATTCAGACTCAAAAATGGCATCGGTTGTTTTCCCAAGTCTGCAAGTCTTCCAATGTTTGTGGAGTTGGACTTATTTTTTGATACAGCCGTCGGAGTCAAATTTCCAAGAGAAAGAGTCTGTCATTTTTCCTTCGTGCATAAATTTTTGCCAAAGCTACGAAGTCAGAGTCAAAGTTGGGGAGTCGGAGGCAAGAGCCCCAAAATTCTCAGAGTCCGAGTCGGGAGTAAGTCCTCGAGAGCTATTTCCACTAAAATTTGTATGAAGTAAATCTGCCTTTAAGTTCGGAATCAATATTGGCTTTCAGTTTCCTCGTAGGCACTAATGTTAAGAGACTTGAACTTTTCGAAATTGAACGGAAAGTCGTTCAAATCAAAAAGATATTTTTTTATATGTGTTCTTCATCAAAAGCTTTTTCCTATACAGTTTTGTTTGAAGCCATTTCGCCACTAAGTTCAAGATTTATTTTTGCCTTAAATTTCCCCATAAGCGCTAATGCTAAATTTTTTTTTTTTGAACTGGTCAAAATTGAATGAAAAAGAGTTTAAATCAAAAAGTGAAATAAGGGAATTAGTTGTCCTTGTCGAGATCTTTTGTACCAAAAAAAAATGTTCAAATCAGACTATTCATTCAAAAGTTATTGGAGGGGGGGGGGACAGACAGGCGGACGGACGGACATTTTTCCACATATCAATACCCTACTTTCCAATTCTTAATTTTTCAATATTTATTTACGTATTTTATTTATTTTTGACTTTTTTTTTGTAATTTTTAAGATGCATTAAGTCTTCTTTTATGCTTTTTTCCTCTTTCTCTGACTTTTACTGGGAAAGTAGGCAAAAAAGGGGTAACAAAATACTTGACATCGGAAAACATGAAAGATGCTGAGTATTAGATTGTCAAAACATGGAAAGAAGTTTAATTAACAACTTTGCACGAGTGATGAAAGATAAAGGCACCAGAAAAACCTGACAGTAAAAATGAAGTTGCTGATGACAACCTTTGTTGAGGATGACACAAAGATTCAGGTTTCTAAAACCCTTGTGCTGAGTGGAGAGAATGAGCATAGATAAATAACAAGATATTGCAGATGACATGATTGCAAACTTAACAGAAAATGATGAAAATGAATCAGAAGCAAATAATGCCTTCATGTACAACTAAAAAGAAACAATGAATTTCACTGAGCATAAAGGGATGTGCTTACAATTCCAGCGACACCAACTAAGTGGGACAACAGTGCAGTACAGACCCATCTTGGAGTACAGCATTCAAATTTATTGTTGTGCCTAATTTATTGTTGTTACAAACCGTCAGAAACTTGAAAAGGTCCAGCGTAGCGCTGCTCAGATCATCACTGGTCTTAGAAATTCTTGTCCCATGGACATTGTGCTTTTCGAAGCTGACCTACAGCCCCTTAGCCTTAGGAGAAGTGTATGCCTAACAAAATACTAGGGGAGAGTCGGGTAAGATGGAGAGGCGGCTAAGATGGTGACTTGAATGTTTCTCTTTATTTGCGATAGATGGCAGCCCCTTATTGGGATATATGCTTCAGTGTTGGCCATCTTTCAATTGAATTACATTCCTAGCGTGGAAAAATAACTGTAACTGCCGCCATTTTGTGTTTTGTTATTTCAGCGTGAACATATCTAAATTTGTCAACCTTTTCATTAGTGGATTGCGTTAAATTGGTGAGTGTTTTGGGCTTTTCTTCAATTTTATACATAATTAGTCTTCTCGATTAATGATATAATGTTGCTTTTAAGTTAAAATACGGTTAATTTTATTCTCGTTTTGTACTTTAATTTCGACATGACGTCGTCGGGTAAGATGGATATGTAAGATTGCGGGTAAGATGGTGGTCTCCATCTTACACGCAAATAAAAAGCAGGCAATTTACTAGTCTCAAATCAAATATTTGTGCCTATAAGGATTACATATTATCTGTAAAAACTAGATTTTAAGACATTTTTTTACTTTTATTTTGTTTAATTACTTAAAAAAATATTTTTAAATGTTTAAAAAATTTGACTAGGTATTTGTTTAAATAAAAAAAAGAATTCTTTATTTTTATTCGTATTTTTCTTCTACAATGAATTGAGGCATATTAAAGATATCAATCAACTTTTCTTTTCTTGGATAGTTTAAAGGGGGGTAAAATTCATAACTGATGACAGCATCCTTAAAGTGATTATAACTTTATTTTTTTAGAAACAAAACGATGGGGAAATATAAAAGGATTACGGAAAGACAATCTTGGTCCAAAGAAGGTATGGATAAAGCTGTTGAAGAGGTACTAAGAGGAGCGTTCATTTTAACAACAGCAAAAAAATATTCTCTGCCTCAAACTTCTCTTCGGCGTTATGTGGATAAAAGGAAGAACAAAGAGCCATTTCCTGAGAACGCTGGAAGATTTAAGAATACTTTTACTGAGGAACAATTACTCTTGCTAAAAACCTATGTTACAGATATAGACAGACGTGCATTTGGTTTGACAAAGAAAGATTTTGCAAGAATCGCATTTGATTATGCTGAACATCTAAAAATAGAACATTGATTTAATAAAGAAGAAAGGATGGCTGGAAAAGATTTTGTGAGCAACTTTTTAAGTAAATTTAATTTATCTTTACGTAAGCCAGAGGCGACCTCAGTGGCAAGATTAGCAGCATTTAATGAAGTAAGTGTGCAAAACTTCTTTAATTTATTGACTGAAATTATGAAGAAACACAGATATGAGCCACACCAGATTTACAATGTTGACGAAACAGGTTGCTCAACTGTACCAACAAAATCCCCTCTCATTATAACACCAACAGGCAAACGACGGGTGGTTAAAGTATCTTCGGCTGAGAGAGGCTCAAATGTGAGTGTGGTCTGCTGTGTCAGCGCAACTGGACATTATGTGCCTCCACTTTTTATTTTTAAAAGAGTGCGCATGCAAGATTATTTGCTGCATGATGCACCACCTGGATCCCAAGCTGCCTGCAATCCAGACTCCAGCTTTATAAATGCCAAAATATTTTTGGAATGGCTGAGCCATTTTAAAAAAAATGTAGGACCTTCAGCTGACAATCAGATTCTGCTGTTGATGGACAATCACGCATCACACATAACCCTAGAAGCAGTAAATTTTTGCAGGGACAACTTTATCACTCTCCTTGGTTTTCCCCCGCACACAACCCACCGGATGCAGCCTTTGGACGTCAGTTTCTTCGGTCCTTTGAAAACTGCCTACAGTAATGTGTGCAATGATTTTTTAACTATGAATCCTGGCCAAACTGTTGCTGTGAAGAATGTACCTAGCCTCTTTCACAAAGCGTATGCCAAAGCGGCTACGCTAAATAACGCAGTGAAAGGATTTGAAGCAGCGGGGATTGTTCCCCTCAATTCACAAATTTTCTCAGCTGAAGAATTTGAACCTGCTGTGACAACAGCGGCTTATGCCACATCTAGTTCCGAAATTCATGATGCCGAAACCCAACCTATTGCTGGTCCTTCTAATGCCTCCGATATCCAACCTGTTGCTGGTCCATCTAATGCCCCCGATATCCTGGTACTCCCTTTAGCTCCCCTAAAGGTAAAGAAACAAAGGACTAAAGCTCCATCGCTACATGCCACAAGTTCGCCTGTAAAAGAATATTTATTAGAAAGGAAGAAGCAAAAGGAAAGAAGAGAAGCAAAAAAAGGAAAGAAAAAAACTAAGGTCGTAGAGAATAAAACTAAGGTCGTAGAGAAGAAAAAATGCTCAAAAACTTATTTTGACTATTCATCAGATTCCTCCGTATCCATACATTACATGGACGAAGATGATAACTCAGATGAAGAAGTCGATGAAGTATGCATCATATGTGATGACTTCGGAAAAAATGAACTGTGGTTCAATTGTGCAAAATGCCACAAGTGGGCTCATGCGGCTTGTACTGGACTGTCAAATTCCGAAGCAAAAAAGAAGTCTTGGATATGTGATTTTTGTTCATAATTTTTTGGAAATTCATAATTTTGGGCATAAAATAAAATATAGTTCTTATACTTGACATAACGAGTTTATTTTATTTTGTCAAATGGAATCAACTACGTAATCGCCATCTTACCCTCCACTGGTATCCATCTTACCCGCACCATCGGGTAAGATGGATACTTTGTGATGGGAGTAAAAAAGCAAGATTAACAAAAATATAAATTGTTTACATGGCAGGGAAATAAACTGTCATTAGGCAATAGTTGTACGAAGATATTAGTACAAAAATATTTTTTCAAATGTAGTTAGTTCTGTCTTAGAAATGTAAAAAGTCTTAGGGTCTCCAACTTACCCGACTCTCCCCTACAACAAACTCAGCGGTTTAGGTTCTCAAAACCGCACATCTTCCTATTTCAAAAACTGACGTAATAATCAAATACTCAGGAGATGCAGTCCCTTCAGCCAAATGGTCTTTTTTAATCTAGTCGACAGTGCTGTGGAACCACATCAACTGACCCAACAGATTGTCTTGAATCAGTCTTCTTCCATTTGGACACGGCAGTACTTGTGAATAAAAGAAAGGATCTTCCTGCCTCTCTAAGGCAAATAGCTCTTAAGAGAATTGGAGAGATTCCAATTGATGCCGTTCGGGTTTATACCGATGGCAGTAGAGATGAATATAATGGATCGGGCAGTGGAATTTATATCTAAATGCAGAATCAGGACTTAAGAAAGCATAAGAGAAACCCCGACTACAGCTCAGTATTTCGGCTAGTGAGCTAATAGCTATTGATGAAGCCTTGGTTCTCTTCTGTCTCTTCCCCCTGGAAACAAAATTTGGCTTCTGTCTGATAGTGGAAATACAATACAGCATGTCTAACTGGCAAAGGGTGAGGGATAATATTGGAAGTATCAATATTCAATAAGTTGAAACAGCTTTACATATCCCATCAGATTCATCTGCAGTGGATCTCTTCCCATGTTGATCTCGAGAGAAATGAGATTGGACACTTTGGCCAAGGATGGTGCTTGTGAGCATTCTGTGTTGTCAGCACCCCTCACCTTTTTGGAGATTTTCTCAAAAATAAAACACAAGAATAAGATCACTTAGATTGCCCCCCTCCCCAGAGCACCATTGGTATCAATGTTTTTATCCTGGAGGATCCCTGGCTCTATGTTTTAATAGACAGGATCAAACTATTCTTGTTCGCCTTTGAAGTGGTCACCTTAAATCAATGAAACTTTTCAAGCGTTGCAAGAGCTTTGAAATTTGTTCCAACTGTTCTTCTGAGCAGGCTTCACCAGAACATATTCTCGTGTGCTTGGGGATCTTGAAAGAGGATTTAGCTGACTATCCTTTAACCTTGCTGGACTTTTTGAGGATGTACTATATCATGAACCTGGTCTAGGACTGCTGTCTAACGGGGGTGTGCAACAACATGACTTCTTCACATGAACTTAACCTTGTTCATCGCTTGAACTTGCCCTCGTAATTCCACATTTTTATACAACTATTAGAAGTGTACCTCAAAAGTAGTATAAGTCTCAAAATAATACAAATTGAATAGAACTTTATACTTCATCTGCCTAATCAATGATAAATACCAAACATTTTATTTATTTATTTATTTGATTATGTAAAGTAAACTTGGTCCCCATTAACTTGGATAACCGGCACTCTACTGTATACCAAAATGGAATAGAAAAACAATTTTGATTATAATAAGTTTTAGCAAAAACCATAAGTAAATATTATTAGATTTTGTGAATAGCATTCAAAAATATTTGTTCTATACTGCAGATAAAATATAGCAACAATACATCCCAGAACAGCCCCTAGAATACATAGAAAACAAATATTCTCTGAAGTTAATATCAGCATTGCCTAGTGAATTAAGTTAAAATATTAGTGTTTGTTTTAAGAGACAACAAATAGCAAAGTAACAAAACTGAGGTCTCCAATGTAATACAAACCTGTCTAATTACCAACATTGGCAGTGTCCTGCAATCCCCTAGGAGTTGCTATGCATTTAGACCAACACATGCTCTTTTATTATTATTTTGAAGTCAGACGATAAATATCAGTTGGTCAGCTACGCGC
Source organism: Uloborus diversus (assembly GCF_026930045.1). Classification (NCBI taxonomy): domain Eukaryota; kingdom Metazoa; phylum Arthropoda; class Arachnida; order Araneae; family Uloboridae; genus Uloborus; species Uloborus diversus. Next base: position 35,785,924 of record NC_072739.1, read on the forward strand.
TGCACAATTTGATTTTTAAAGTAATCATGAGTACAAAATTTGTCTTACCATTTTATCCTTCAAAAAGATCCAGGAAGAAACAAATTTAATTCTACAAATTTCCATTGAAGATAAGCTTGGATTAAAGTAATAATAAGAAAAGGCAATTACATAAATAAAAAATCTTTTGACCTTTCATTAAACCATTTGAAAATGTCCATGATTAAAATGTTTTTAATTGTATCACGTATTTTAATACTGAGATTGTATAAATAAATATCTTAGTTTTTCAGAAGGAAAGGGCAAGTTTTACAATTTAATTTTCAAATCAAGCAATTAAAAACTTAATTTTTTTCCGATGTTTATACTCAACTTTTCATTGTTTTGAACTCCAAAAAAGCCAAAATAAAATTTACGCATTCAAGAAATTTGTTTTTGTAAATGATTTAATTTTTCTAAGTGCTCAGAAAAACATAAAAATCTCTCTCCAAAATAGTCGATATTGGTGAAATTCTCGCAAAAAAGTAGTCAACTCGTTACAGCCTTCAAACTTATTCTACTTATGCATTTTCAATGTAATTAAGAAGGAACAGATGACTTGTCATTCATCTGTTTTGGCACTTGAAACAACTTGAAAAACCTGCCAACTAATGATAGTTAGTTTAGAAATTTTAATTTATATGTGGAAGAATAAATATGAAACAATAAATTTAACCTTTTAAAGGCCGTAATTCAAATTTTTAATTTTTACTCTTAATTTTTTGCTTAAATGTCTCAATTTACCTCTAGTATAGCTAACCTAAACATGTTTTGGCGAAAAAAAATTTTTTAAATAGGAATTTCAGGATGTTCCCATTTGGGAACATCGGCGTTTGGAATGAAGTAAACGGGAGGATTGATCTCGAAACTTTATTACTTCGAAATGGATGAAAAAATATGAATATTTTTGTTTATTTTACATACTATTATACTTTTCTCTTCTGAATGACACTTTTTCTTCCTTATTGTCCATGGTATTGGGGGAAGCAAGATGAGCGGAGTCTCGTTTCACATTCAATGCCCATTTTCGCACATTCTTCTGACAAACTGAACAACGTCTCTGAGTGAAGGGGATAAGATAATGGTTATCTGTTTTTAAATTCAGAACAGGAAGATGTGATTTAGGTTCAGGTCCGCTTGACACCTTCACTGAAAGTTAATATGATATCAGCTAGATGTTGCATATAATCCAGAGGAAGTATTTTGAAAAATAACTGCAGGAGATCCATTGCCTGAAGCTCGGGGAATTTTCCAGTCAATTTTTCGAGTTTTTTTCCCGGAAGATTTTCTTCTAACTTAGCATATTTTTTCCACCTGGGATAGGGTTCTTGTTTCCGCTTCTTTGCTTCTGGAGTCGAGCATGAGGTTGTGTTTCCCTTTTGATATCCTGAATTGTGAAGCTGATCATCTGAACTGTTTGAACCTGTATCTTCATCACTAAGCATCAAGTCAACATGGCCGCAGACATCTTTAGGATAAACTTCATTTAAGGCTTCATCGTTTATGTGTTCTTCATCACTCAGACTCGCATGTTTATCAGGCAGCAAAATACAAAGATCATGCTCGTGTTCGTCATCAAGTTCGCTGTTGAATAAGCTGTGGAAATAATCTAACGCAGCTTCTAACGTTAAAAACTTGCGAGGCATCTCTAGATTGCTGTTTATACGGAATGATAGTTTAAAAACACTAAATGGATTAAAACTACATTATTCTGAGTCTAAAAACAAAATCATTGGTACGTATGAGACTCGCTAAAAGAAACAGAACGCACGTGAGCCGAGTAATGAAATGAAATGATGAAATGAGACTGGTCAAAGTTCATAAAAGGCCCTTATCTTTATCTACCCGTCAGTCACGAGATACATTTTAAAAGTGTGAAACACATACAATTCATAGAAAGTGAGTAGGGTAGAAAACAAGAATTTCAACCCCGAAAACGCGATTTACTTATAATAGAGAGAATGCATGAAGGCGGGTGTGAAGGTTATATTTACAATAGAATAGTGCTGTGAAAGGCAAGCTGATTGATAAAAAATGTATGTTCGTGAATGAAAGAACCGAGCACGCATATTCAACACAAAACAGATCTTCCACAACAAAATATTTGAAATAAAGAGGAATCACACTCAAATTCCGCGATTGACTAAAATCCCCCTCAAATACTATACTCTAAACGCCGATGTTCCCAAATGGGAACGTGTCGGTTCTTATGAAAATAACTCACAAGAAATAATAATTGGAAACATTTTGTTAAGTTGAAATAAAATATATGCCCTCTGGCTACTAAATAACGCCAATAAAATATTTCTTACATCTTTTTCTTTAAAAGCAGATACAAAAAAACTTAGACAAATTCTAAGTTCAGAAATTCAGTAAATTTGACTTTAATTTCAAGATAAAGGTTAAACGTACTTTAAAAATTAAGAACACTTAAAATAAATTCATACTGTTATGCATCATTTCAGAAAATATGACAAGTCTAAACAAATAATTAGGTTACTAAAAAAATTCACAAAAAAATGTTCCCATTTGGGAACAGAAAACACAACCACTTTCAATCAATATTTTGACCACATAGTGCTTTGAAATCTTAAATTTTCTTTAAAAAATTTCTTCAATCATTTTATTGCTTTTTGCAAAATCTTACATTTGTACAAATTTTGTAATTTTTGCGAACAAAATTGAAACATAGGAAAAGCTAAAATCAAAATTTGAAACAAATTGACGTAATCCATGCAAATGACAATTCTTAAGGAAAAGTGACTATCTCCTGGGGACTGAAATGGTAAATTGCAACCTTAAGTAAATGGTAAAAGGTATAAATCAAGGTATAAATCATAAGCGGCTAAAGGTGATGAAAGAAATTTTTTTAAGTACCTACAGCCAGTATAGATACCCCTACTCCCAAGAGATTCAAAATTATGCATGAACATGAATATACAAGGGTCTAAAATTGCGCTCTTTGCCCTACAATTTTGAAAATTTTCATATACCCCCCTCCCCATGAAAAATTTCTCGCTATGCCACTGCTTTCACCTGAAGCTGCAATAAAAATAACTAAATAAATTGTGAAAAAAGGAACAAAAATTCAGGACTAAATTAACTTTCAAGTAAAATAGAAGTATATTTTAAATCTATATACATAAACGGCTACTTCTGTAAGTATGTATGTACGGGGTAAGCTTTGAAACTATTAGACTGATTTTAACCATTTTTTTACCATAGACAGGTACGTTATCAGGAAGAAACATAGGCTATAATTTATTTCTAGAAAACTTACATTAAAAAAATTATTATAGAAAACAGTAAATTTCATGTAATTTCCCCCATTAAATGACTTTAATATAAAACCCGTTGTTATAAAAATTCGTTGCCTTACAACAGCACTATTAATAGTAACCATAATGAAAATTTTGAATCAAGGCTTCTCTGGAGCGAGCATGAAATTTATTGCGTTCTTAGGATTTTGGTCTTCAACCATGGCAATAATCGATAACGGTGCTAAGTAAAAAGACGATTGATTTTGGCAACAGTTAGAAAATAGAAAGCGTTTATAGTCTAAAATTACACAGGCTTGAAAAATTCAGGTCATGAAAAAGTGATTTGTATGGTAATGAGTGACTTCTATTTGATTAGGTGCGCTGATTTCAAGTATGACATCCATTCTCCTCAATCATATGAGAGATTTTCACCAATTGAGCTTTAACATCCTCATATAAATAATAGTTGATGATCGAGTAACCCGCATGTTTCAACAATAAAACGCCTTGAATGAGCGCCTTCTGACCTTTGTGTTCTTGCGCCCTCGAACATGGGCACATTGTTTGTTCCCCCATTTTATTTATTTTTTGTTCGAAGCATATGAAGTTTTCCATAAAAATTCGCAGAAGATTATAATCAATAAGGGGATCTTTACCTCCCCCCCCCCAAAAAAAATGCGCCCTCAGTTTACGTCCATGCGCCCTCGAACCTAGGCGCCTTGGATGTCTCTCCCACCTTTTTTGCTCAATGCGATTTGGACAATTCATAGTTTCCAGATTTGATAAAAAATAAAATTGAATCACACTTTGCTTAGGAATTTAAAAGGCTCATCTGATCCAGTTCAAGGACTCAAGAACAATTCAAATTATTAAAGGCACTTCATTTGCCCTTTCCAGTTCAAAAGAGAAAAAAAACCACTTGATTTCTCATAACAAAAACTTTTTTTTTCAATTGCAAGCACTGCAAAGGCGAAAAAAAAAATGAAGTAGTGCGCCTCCCCCCCCCCCTCCGGCTGAACAGACTAACAATATGCAGTAGACGCAAAGCAATATAAAAGAATTTCCAAAACTACTGCATTTGGAAAGCAGCAATATATGAAACATGTGAGTCACAAAAATTTATCTCAAGCAGTATGTTACAGAAATGAGAGAACCATGATTTTTACATTTTTGATGTAGGATGTGGCAAGGAGCTCAATTTGACACATTCGATATTTATCCCCCTAGCCCCTTCTATTTGTTATAAAATTTTAAATTTATCGTTTGTGGCTGCACTTCCAAATTTTCAAGCATTTTGAAATGAAATTTATTTTTTCAAGTACTTTTCTTCTTTTTTTTTTAAAAAAAAAAAGAACAAATGATGAAATTTTTGGAGTTGGGGGCTTTCAACAAAGCGGGTGCTTTAACCTATAGCTTGTTCAGTTCATAGGTAAATCTGTTTTTTTTTTCTTAAATCTTTGTTTCAGTTTCTAATTTGTTGAAACAATTGTGAATATTTTAAGTATTGCAGCTGATTACATAGTTTGTTCAGCCGATATTTTGCCCGAATGGTTTTCAATTTAAAGTAGCCGTTTTCAACACATTTCAGCAAGCCAGTGACAGCTTTACTCTTTGTAATACAGTGTACGGTGCCCCCCTCCCCCTCCCCATTAGAGGAGGACAGTCGCTATTATCTTCATTTTTACTTCTGAACTGTTCAAAAAAAAAAAAGAAAAAAAAAATCATGATCTTTTTTTAAAGATTTGAAAGGTGTGTTGTTACCATGTATAAAGTCCTGGGGGGGGGGGGGAGTGCAACGGCACTGCCCCCCATGCCAGTAAAATAAATGTATTTTACCGTTCTGGCCTCTGATTCCAGTATTACTTCTTTAGCAAGCAAAAATGTTTTTATTTATTCAAAACACAGTGTTTGAGTTCTTTTTAAATAACTGTTAAAAAAAAGTTTTTGAAATTTCAATTAAAAATAATAAATGAAATAGTTAAATTAATTTATTGTTTTGGGAGCCCCTCTGCCTCTGCCCTCCTAAAATCCGCTGCTGTCCGTAACTGTAAAAACGTTAGGGAAAATGAGTTGGGGCTCCAGTTTCAAGATTTGCCCCGACTGGAGAAAATTGAATCGGTAGTTTGAAGAAGTGAAAAAGCTCCAAACTATCAATTTTAGCGGTACAAAATTGTTTGAAAGTTCAAACATTATTTTACCGCGAAAATCTGCCTATTACCCGAAGCATTGTCAAAGTCGTAGCTCAGATCTCAGCTCAGACAAACAAGACTGTTGTTGTTGCTGCTGCTGTGTGGAGTCATGTGGAAAAGTTGAGCCAATCACGATACAAGCAGATAATGAGTCATGATTGTCGATGAACCAAAGAACGGATTAGTGTTTTTTTTTTTTTTTTTTGCATGGTAAAGATGCCTACGAAGTGAGAGCAACTATGTTTGCGACCGACTGAAGAGAATCTGCGTAATATTAAACTGGCGCGACATTGCGACCGCGTTTGGTTGTTAAAAAAAATCGGACAGATAATTCTAGGATTCGGGATCCTCTAAACTAGCAGAGCTACGAGAGTACAAAGTTGAGATCGACGCTCAGAAAGTGATCCAAATGATGGCGAACTAACCGAGGATTCAAGAAGCGTACCACCCTCGCAAAAATGTGACTAAAAATAGGTGAGTCATTCAACTCAAAGATGTAGGAAACTTGCTTTGTTTGTATAAATACAATTCTGATGAAAGTTATGTCATCAAAGGATCGCGACATTCTTTACATTTGAAACAGTTTTTTTCTCGTTAATTTTATTAAGTAGACTAATATGGGAGAAAAGTTAATTATTTGTTCTATCTCACGATTAACTGGAATTTTGAGAGTTACTAAAGTTTCCCCAAATACAGATGTGAGCTTATATTACAGTTCCCCCCTTCCCTAATATAGATATATGAACTTATATCCAGTGGCGTATTTTGAATTAAATGTACCCTCTAAGACTTATTATCTTAGACTTATCCCAAAAAGTTTAAATTAATCCAGAAACAGGAACAATAAACAGTGCAGTGAATAGACGTTCGTGTAACATATTTCTAATCACTAATTATTATTAATACCTTTTTTAAGACAGTAAAAATCGTAATTCGACAAAACGGCGAAGTTTAGAAAAACTAATAACTTGAGATATTTCCATGGTTGCCTCTCTCCCTTTTTTTTTTTGATAATGTGTATAACTTTGCTAATTCTGTTTCATTAGTTAAGCTGGAGTTGTATGACTGTTTAACAAATAAATTTGCGACAGAACTTCTAAAAAAAGACAAGTGGCACAAAGCTAGATACAAACTTGTCCCTTTACCATATTTATCTGTTTTAATACCCATCTTTTAAATCACGTTTAGTTTCGTTTTTTAGTTTCGTCCCTTTTTGTTCTCTTTACATAAGTATCTGATTAAGTGCAAAATATTTTTTCACCTCTAACATAAGAAAATTTTGCATTCAGAGCGTTCAGCAATTTTCTTCTAAGTTATGGAGGAAAAGGCTTTAATGTAGTTTTCTTTTGATATTCTTTCAAAAAATATTCCTGAGAGGGGAAGTTTGGATACAAAAAACTGTACTTAAAGTATTGCTTTTTAGAGGAAACAAACCAATGGAATTTTAATGCCGATAAATAAAAAATTAAAATTTTGACTGCAATATTTTTTTCTTGAAATTTAGAGCATTTGTACAGTGCTAGTTACGCCAATGCTTACATTATAGTTTTCTCCCAATTATTAGTTGATTTAAACCCTTTCATTATTATTTTATTTTAAATATGCACCATGCTGTTAGTAGTAAAAATTTAAAACGCTTTAAATATTTTGTATCGAAATATATATATTTTTGAATATATTTTCTCATTTTAAATATAATCAGTACAATTCTTATAATTTTAATGGAAATAAGTTTACTTTACTTAATAACAATTATTTATTCTTATAATTCGTTTTCTTTCTGCTGCTTCTTTTTCCGTCTTAAAATGTATCGAAAAATGAGGATTTCCTCTGTCAAGAGGATAAATTAAAATGGTAGTAGCAGAATTCATTTCTGAAAACATAGAAAGTACGTCTGATTTATCCAATTACAAACGCCTTTTTGACTGTAGGTGGCTTTTGAATCCTCTTTTCAATTTTGTAGAACTACAGTAGGTTCCCTCCCATTATGAAGTTGAGGGTAATGAAAGAGCCGACTACTTCACAAAAAGATACCTCTGTTTTACAGAGACCAAATAATCTGTTGATTTCATTCCGCTAAAATTCTCATCAAAATGGAATTTAAGAATAAATTCAAATTGTCAAGTGGAAAAGTCACATATGGTAGCAATTTCAAATCATTTGATCATGTATGAGTTTTACGACTCACTCGAAAGTAAGCTTGATGATCTAGATCTGAACTTTTTCCATCTCATATTTATATCTGGGATGAAACAGTAATGATTTTGGATCCCTCAAGAGGAAAAGCTGTGGGAGGGAAAGGGAAATCTTTCGCTCAATCGACTCCAATTTTAGGAAAAGAATTTGTCACAGTAACGGCATGTGTGAGTGCCAGTGGTGAAAGGTATCCACCATTAATTCATGGGTAAGAAACTTCAAAGTACCTGGAAGTCATTTAAAGTTGAGAAGAATATGCACTTGGCATAAAAGAAAATGGATGGATGATAAGCAGAAATATTCGAAAGCTGTTTCAACATATTTTGCACCCAAGTCTCCCCTCCCCCATCCAAGTCACTTCTTTTGATATAGGATGGACACAAAACGCACACGTCACTGACTCTTATGCACAAAGGTCTTTGCGGGAAAATATCACAATTGAGAAGCTTCCAGCTCAGACTATCGATCTTTTACAGCCTTTGAATAAATGTTGGTTTAAACCACTAAAACTTGAGTGGAACAAAAAGCTTGTAGAACTGCAACATCTTTCTGCAGGAGCAAAACTAAGAAAGCAAGCTTTACAGAATTGGTGGATGAGATATGGCTTGCAGCCCTGACTGAATCTAACATCAAAGCAGGATTTGATGCTACCGAGATCTATCCGGTCAATCAAAATATCCCGAAAATAGGTTTTGCAACAGAGTGCTTCCATCTTACTGACTTCAAAACTCTCCCTTGAAAAAAAAATAAGTACCCCAAGTGCAATATTAAATAAATCATTTCCAATTGCTGAAGTATTGCATCCTGCTATGCCTTGTATTCGCGGAGACATAGTAGGTCAAGTTTCTGTCGATGTCCGAAAAATTAACAGAGGAATTAAGAACCCATGATATCCATTTGAATGAGTTCTTTAAAAAATTACGGCTCTAAAGAATGTCTTGCACTGGTACTACATGTCAAATCTTCATCTCATATGTCAGTTTGCAGACCCACAAGGAGATCTTTGCTTTACCTGCCTACTTTTGGAGCACCCATTTCGCTTTCAGGTGGTCTTATTAAACAACTTACAGATGGACAGATTTCACGTCAAAATAGAAGTGCTTCAAGAAATACTGAAAGATTTCCTCATGCAACACAGCAGGTATTTTAGAAAAATGAAGTTGATTGAAGCAGAAAAACAACTTCTATTGCCTGAAAACAAGCACGGAGCTTTTCTCGTGAGAGACAGAGAATGTCTCTCACGAGAAAGAGAACGATTTTTCTCTTTCTTTGAAAGACGGTGATACATTAATGGATTCGTTGAATTGTAGACAAGTTTTTTTATAGAAGGAGTAGATTTTGATGATCACCCAGCCACGTTCAGTACTTTACCAGATCATGTTGAACATTTTAGAAAAGACCAAGATGGTCTTCCAGTGAATCTTCGAAAGCTTTGTGCTCAGGTGGAGAAACCTAAAACTGGTGGACAAATATAATACTAGGAACCGTTGGGAAATCCAGTGAGGTTCCCTCAAGCTTGTTCAGAAGCATGGAGAAGGCTACTTCAGAAGAGTTTAGTTACTTAACAATACCACACCTATTGCCATAAAAACTCCTAAAACAAGGAAAAGGGAACGTAAAGATTTCGATGCAGAAACCAAAATTTGGAAGAAACTAAAACATCCTAAAATAGAATTTCATGGTATTTACATTGGTGAACCTATGTATATCATAACAAAATTGATGAAAAATGGAAGCTTGTTGAAATACTTGCAAGGTCCTGGCAAAAGTTTGAAATTTGCTCAATTTATCAACATGGCATTCCAAATTGCATCAGGTATGGCATATCTAGAAGAAGCTTGCAATTTTATTCTCTCTAACTTAGCAGCAAGAAATATCCTGGTCAGTCATGGCATCATTTTATGTTCTAATTTTTTCAATTTCATGTGCTGTCTTTACCATCTAACAGAAAAGGTTTAGGAAGGTGAGGGAATCCGACAAAAAATACCACAGGGTTGGAAGAAGCTGGAATAAAATAGCTGGAAAAAAAAATCCTCTAAAGAAGATGCTAAGAACTTGCTATAAGGAATTCATTCAGTTATTGAAGAGCAAAAATATATTGCAATGTTATAGACAACCGTTTTACGTTGGAAATATAATATAGAAGTTACGGAAGAAATTTTGGACGTGAAGGCGAACCCTCGAGAAGTAAACGAGTACAATTTGAAGCGTGATAGAGCATTTTCTACAATTTACTATGCAGTAAAACCAGAGTTCCGACCCTTGATACAAGACTGCAAAGGCGGTAAAGAAGCTTTTGAAGCATTAAAGAAACAGTTTAAGCCAAAAACATAATTCAACTGTTAGACGAACTTTTCAACATGAGACGTTTAGAAAACAAAGAAATTGGCATTTTCGTGGCAAGAATTAAACTCGTGATCAAGAAATTATCTGATGTCGGTCATAATTTAGATGATTTATTTCGTGGATTTCAAGTAATTCGACACCTTCCAATTGAATATTCGTACAGCTATTGTACAGCTGATTTATCGTTGAGAAGATCAAGATTTTAAAATTGAAAAAATTGCTGAAGAATTGATAAGGGAAGAAAGTCATTTGAAGCAACTACGAACGGATGCACACGATGAAAACAAGGTTAGTGCTTTCAATGTTTTTGATAAGTCTAGAGATAGCAATTCGAAAATTAAAGTTAATCAAATGAAATTTAGAATGACCGTACAAGTAAAAATAACTTTGTTAGAAATGCTAAGGGAAATAATGTAAATACTAAACGAAGAAGTAGATATTTCTTATCTATTATAGATGATTACAGTCAGTTCGTGACAGTATATTTGATGAAAACAAAGAATGAAGCTTTCGAACATTTCAAAAACTTTCATAGAAGAGCTGAAAATTTAACAGAGAACAAAATTATAAACATACGCACGGACAACGGTAAAGAATTTTGTAATAATAATTTTGAGGAATATTTAGAAGAACATGGAATTTATGCCGAACGCACAAATACTTACACACGTGAAGAAAACTTGGTCTGTGAGAGAGTCAAAAGAACGGCTTTAGATGGGATTAAAGCGACTTTAAATTCTAGTAAAATGGTAAATTCTTGGTGGGCTGAAGCATTAAATTGTTTTGTACATGTTTGGAATAGGGTATGTCATGGAATTGCAAAAACTACGTACAAAATGTTTTATAATCGAAAACCTTCTGTAGCATATTTTAAAGTATTTGGATGGAAAGTTTATGTTGAAACCCCGAAACAATTAAGAAATAAATTGCATAAAATTACATTGCATTTATAAACTTTAACGTTTTTCTTAGATATTTTGTTATAATAAAGTATTTTTTGTATTAGTAATAGAAAAATAGCATGATTTCTGATTTTGCATGAGAAAAGGGGGCCGTTTGTTGAGATTTGAATTAATGTTTTCGATGTTTTCTCATGCAAATGCAGGGGACAAATCGGCAATGATGTTTTCTTGCCAATTCGTCGGTGTGACGTCACACACGTTTTGCTGCAGCGCTATCATTTTCTTTTCTTATAAAAGCTTGTGTCGTTAGTTAAAATGGATAGTTGACCATTTAAGTAACATGTTTGTGCATGAAGTTCATATTGAACATGTTTTTAACATTTGAATTTACAAATAAAACTAAATGCTTTTAAATTTCTGCCCTGTTTCATTTTTCCACTGCGTAAATCTCAACAACTCTCTATTGCTGCATTCCATCAATTTTTGAGTATTCGATTCTTGGAATCCCCTAGCCCTGCTTGAAATGTTGCTCCTCGCTGCTAGTTATACAATGTCTAAGGTAGCTACTATAGGTAAACAGTGAATTGACAGTTACAGTTAGCTACAACACTGAATCATTTGAAAATTTAGAAATTAGAGTATTATTTGACCTCTTTAAGACTTTTATTATTTTGTGTTGTAGGAAATTGTTCCTCAATTATATTTTTGCTATATAACTTGTGGGATTTACTGATATCAAATTCTAACATATCTTTCCCTATCCACTGTCATCAACTCAACTCTACACTGGTTGGTCTGGGGGTGATACTTTTGGGAAGGGGTTTTTCTTTGGTGGTTTGGCAACAGAGGTAAGGAGGAAGAAAAGCACAAGTGGAAAGAGGGAGCGAAAGAAAGCCAGGAAGCCATGTGGGGAGTGAGATAAAAATCCCAAGGTTTGTAAAGGATGTGTCCTACCAAGAAAAATATGGAAGAGGCTAGCATATACAAGGCATAAGAAGGTTCAATAAGAACCAGAAAGGCCCCCTTGAAATAGAATTATCCTGATGCAGTCTGATTACAGTGTGGAACGTGGAGCTAGGGTGGCCATTGTGTGGAAAGTCAGACAGGAAAGTATTCTGGTGTAACCTCCCAAGTTGCCTCCTTACACAGGCAGAACACTCCTCATAAGGTATGACATTTGAAAATTATAACATTTTAGAAAACAGATGAACTGCCTAAATGACTGAACTGCCATAGATTTGAATCATAATTTATATACCCCCTTGTAAAATTTGTGTAGAGTTGAGACCTTTTTGTCCCTTTTTTATTGAAATCAATGTATGATGAAAAATAAATGTTTGATGGATTCCCTCACCTTGCTGAACCTGTTTTAAATAGTGGCACAACACAAAGTTTTTAAATTTGTAAAATACATTGCTTAGAATTAGAACACAAAGCATTAGTTTTTTTTTTTTGTAGTTCTGCCTAGTATAGACATTTTTCTTGTTCATTTGTGACCACTTTTGAGGGTGACTTCATTTCATTGAGAGTAAGCCCCGCTATAAGGGCTATTTACTCTCTTGCAGCACCGTGTTTCGATCAAGTTTTTAACATGTCAGGAAATGAAAAGTTACCTCCGTTTTTTTTAAAGAAAAGAAGAACTTGATTTCCCTTTTCAAAAAGAGAGAGTCAAATGATTCAAAAACAGCTTTTGCCAAAGAGCACCATATTTCCAGAATCACATTAAACAATATTCTTTTATCAAAACAAATAATTGATGAATCTGACATCAAAGACAAAAGAAAGAGGATGATAAAATCAAAGTTAGATGAGATCGAAGAGGTTTGCTGGCAAAAAACATGCGTGATCACAAAATGGGCAAGTTAAACATAGAAGATTTCAGAAGAAGCAATGGTTGGCTCGAACATTTTATCGACAGACATTGCCTTTCCTTTAAAACAATTTGTGGAGAAGCAGTATCTGTTGAAGGTGGCGCTATAGGAACCTGGAAAAATAGGGTTCTCAAGGACATTTTATCAAAGTTTGATGCCTCAGATATTTTTAATCTAGATGAGACAGCTCTTTTGCTTGACAAAACTCTATCATTTAAGGGTGCAAAATTCACTTCTGGAAAAGCAAGCAAACAATGCCTAACCTTTCTGCTTGGAGCAAATATGAACGGGAATGAAAAACTGAAGCCACTCGTGATAAGCAAAAGCAAAAATCTCCACTGTTTTAAAAATGTTAAATCCTTGCCAGTTGAATAAAAGGCAAATTCAAATGCATGGATGACAACAACAATTTGGGTTCTTGTAAGTTGGATTCAATATTTGTAATAAAAGAAAGGTTGCCACCAATTTTTAATACTTGTAGAGCCCACAATCAGCCCAAAAATTGAAAAGCAATTGAAATTGCTTTTTTTTCCTCCAAATGTAACTGCTCTTCTACAGCCCTTAGATCAAGGCATAATTCGAGACTTTAAACGAAGGTACAAAAAATGTTTGTAAAGAACGTAATGAAAACATAGGGTAGGAACGAAAATCTAGAGAAGTTTCAATTTTAAATGCAACTAACAACATAGACAAAAGTTGGAGTTCGGTTAGAGCACAAACTGTTTAGAACAGTTTTCGGCATGCAGGTTTTGTAGCAAATACAGAACCAGAAAATAACTTCAACGAAGAAGCCATCGACCCAGAACCACTAGAAACTTTGCTACAAATCGCAAATGAAAAGGGGTGCAGCATCAATGACGCAAATGATTGATACATTGATAACAACAACACAATCTGCTCTTAATTGACTATAAAAGAACTACTAAATATTTAAAAGAAAAACAGAGCAGTTCAAGTGAGGATAGTGATGTCGAGTGTATGAGTACCCCACCACCCAGTAAAACAGAAGCGATCGAACACTTGGAGAAAGTTTGAATGCATTTAACATCCACTCAAGGTACAACAGACGCAAATTTAAAGCATTAAGTATGGTAGAAAAAAAAAGTTTTTTCCAGTAACCAACAACTTCATCAATCAACATTGATGGATTATTTTAATGTACTAAAGTTTGAAGAAATAAAACATGGTAACCATAACAAGAGCATTGTTTTGTCTTCCATTTCAATTATTTTTATGGCAGGGATGCACAACCTATGTCCCGTGGGCCAAAAGTGGTCCAAGAAGCCTGATGAATTGGCCCGCAACAAATTCTAAAAAAAAATACCATTAAAAAAAAAAACAGATTATTATTATTTTTTTAATTTAATCATCTAATGAATGAGATTTTTACTGATTTATCATTAGAGTTTAATTTCTACCTCCAATACAGGTCTATTTTGCTCCCATTTTAACTACCTTTTCCCAAAATTGGCACTTGTATTTCCTGATACTTAAGCGATAATCAATGTCAAACTGTGGAATTGAGTAATAACCAGTTCATACATATTAAGCTCATAAAACATTTGTGAGTTTTGCTGTCATTGTTCTGTAAGCAATGCTGTTTTCAACAAATTCATCAGGCTTCTTGGGCCACTTTTGGCTCACGGGACATAGGTTGTGCATCCCTGCCATAAAAAATAATAATTTTCTCTTCTGTTTTTCTTTCTTTTGATATGTTTTTCTTTCATTTTAGTACAGCCAGATGAAACTGGAGCTATGCTTATGTTGGGATGACATGGATGTTTGATGGTCGATTGTGGGAGCCAGCACACTAGCCCCTGCACAACTAAGCACTAGGATCCTTTATGGATTGTGCAGTGGCACTGCCAGCGCCATTGTGGAGTGATATGGTGCAACACACCAAAAACAGAGAGAAAGAACTTGAACATAGACGGGTATGTACGCATGCGACAATACTCTGGTACCGACACAAAAGGACTAACAGGGATGCTGTGGTATCCTAGCAGTATGAGAATAAGTAATGTAATAACTTGTAAATAATTCATCAGTTCACACACACACACATACATATATGACCATCTCTATATTATTCAAATGAATAGTATTAGTTAAGTAAACTGTGAAGTCTATGCCTCCCTACAATATAATCAGTTTTTAAAAGAAAACTGAGCAAATGGAAGCAGGGAAAGCATTTAAAAAATATTTAAAATAAATATTAATTTTGAAAAAAAAAATCAATGTAAAACCTTAACAGATATGGGAAGATTTACTTAGCAATTAATTCTAATTTCAAATTTCAGTAAAACCAATAAACAACAAGCTTTGAAATTAAATAGAAATAGAGAGATAAAGAGTTGAGAAAATAGAAGAAAAAAACACTTCTATTTTTTATAAACTTTCTTAAAAATTCAAAAATAGAGCACTTAGTCAAAATAATAGAAAAGCTGAGTCTGAAAAGCATTCACCTCCACTTTTTTTAAAAACCAAATTGAGGTTATTTCACTTTTTAGTTCAACATATCTTTATATATAAGCCTGAAAATAAGTCCTCTCTTCCCTCTATAGAAAATATTAAGCATTGAAATGTAAACAAACATGATTCTTGATTACAAAAGCTGGTGGCCGGAGATAGTATATGAAAACTATTACCAAATTCTCATATGGAAAAACAAGAAAAGAAAATGCAATTTCGGGTAAAAAATTACAGGTTTTACTTATAACGTATAACATCTAGCAAAGTTCAAGAAGCTCAATTAATTGGTAGTTTAAGAAAAAATAATGTTTGTTTTGTCAAAAAAGTACCATTAAAGCCACCTCATTGCTAGTAAAGAAAGCATATGCAAAAACAACAACTACAAACCACAAAAATATTGTAGACATTCATTAAGAAAGTGCTAAAAATACATACCAAATAATTTTTTGACTTTTCAAAAAGAAATTTGTATGCGGCTCAGCACAAATTGTACTTACCCAAAAGAGGATTCTTGAATATATAGATAGCTTTTAAGTTCACTTTGTTAACTGCTAATAATATTACAGTGGCAGAAATATCAAATTCCATTTAAATTGAAGTACATACAAGGCAGTGAGTAGCAAAGGAATGTAAGTGCTAAAATTAAATATTTGGAGATAACAGCACAAATGGTTGCTGAACCTCTCCTCTGTTTTGGCGCAAGAAAACATCAAAGCCAAGTCCGAGAACAATACATCCCCAGTTTTTAATTGTTTATTTAATGAAACAAGAAGTGTTACAATCCCATAAAAGTGATAAAATTTTAAGTAAACAGTCATATCCCACAATACAAAAATGAAAAAAGCTCTGTATGTCAGATGAATATTGAATAATTTTGTTTTTGTCTCTCCTGTAAGATTAGTTTCAATGGAGATAACTGGTCTTCAAACTCATCAATTCAAATAAGAAATTTTGTTCAAAATTAAGCACTGTACAGGGCCCATTGTAATAAGTCACTGAAATAAAGCACTCTCAAGGACACAAAGGAACCCTGTAAATGCTATTTCTTATTTAAATAATCTTTTGCTTCTAAGGGTAACAATGGTGCTAGTGGATTCAAGTAAACTTTTCTGAAGACGTTGTGAAATTTTCGAAAACTATGAGCAAGCAACCCTTAAAAACTTTTCAAATATGCATACAAAATGCATTGAAATCATGGAAGGGGGGGACATAGTGTAAGTTTTTTTTTTCTTTTTAAATAATTTTTCAGTTTTAGAATGTGTTGCTCGAATGTGTCAGCCTGAGTTTTTTAGAAACAGACAACTCAAAATTTTTGGAATTTGGATGGTATTAATTACATAGCGTTTTAACAATGCAATGCATTTTTAAAAAATGAAATTTAACAAAAAATGCATTGGTGTAGCCTTTAACATTTTTAATTGGGACTGTTGAAAGGATCTATTAAAATAATAGTTTCAGAGTTCACGCAAAAACTACTGAGAAATGTAATATGTCCAACTGAAAACATTTGGTTGAAACCATGGAACCTTTGCTTTTTTAATCAAAAAATATAAAAGCATGGGATCAATAACATCAGAATTATCATTTTAAAAATCTACATGAAAAACTATACACTAAACATAGCCATTATTACTTCACCACATCTTACCTCCATTTCCCATCTGCCAAAGCCCATAATATCTGCTTTCAAGACAATAGGTAGAGGATCAAGGCGACCTACAAGTGTCATGAAATAACTATGAAAGCAAAAGAGTGCATTTAACCAGAGGTCACATACATACATAAAATGAGAAAGATTCTTCTCTTTTTTTCAAAATGTGAGAAAACATATAAATCAAAAATGTCTAACGAACAGGGTGATTTAGCTTTAATGTGTAATATACAAAAGAATTTAGTTTCAAAATATAATATTTCCAATTCAAACTACATTTCAAATAGTAAAACTAGAAGCACTTTTATTCTTTAAAAAAAGTAATAGCACTGGTTAGTAGAACCCTGATTTCACGCTTTCCGTCGGACTATTGATAAAAGACGTACCAAGCGGAAAAATGTAAAATCGAGGACGGGGTTAAAAATCCAAGTATAGTGTTTTAAATTAGGCAGTTACCCAATGAACTAAAGGGAAAATGTTTCTTATTTTATAATAATGTTTTTTTTTGTTTTGTTTGTTTTTAACATTAAATTCATTTATTGCATGTTATATATATATATATATATATATATATATATATATATATATATATATATATATATATATATATATATATATATATATATATACTAACAATTATTCTTGGTTTGGTTGTAAGTTGACTTCATGGTTGGCACTTGCTAATAAAAATCACTTCAAAGTTTTCATGTATAGAATCGCTTGATCAGCTGTGAGGCATCCTCCATTATTTCTTCTTTGTTTTCATCATCTTCATTGCTATCATCAGCAGTGGGTATTAAATCCTACTGAAGGAATTTGAGATGTGATGAAACAATACATATGTTACTAACTTCTGGATGATTTTCACGAAGAAGAACGTTAGTAGTTCTGTTCCTCAACTTTCATGAAGGAAGATTGCCTGTGAGAGGAGTTTTCTTAGGTTGGTCACCAAGGCAGCAAAAAAAAAAAAAAAAAAAAAAAAAAAAAAATGCTACAACAGCTTCAAACAACTGTAAAACAAATTTATCTTGAAAAAAAAAAAAGAAAAAAGTTTGTGTAAGCGTTTTAGAAAAAATGATTTCAATCTGTTAGTGGAGAAACATATTGAACGGAACTTTTGAAAAAGGGTAACATAAAATCTAGAATATTTTAGTATTATCACTACAGTAATTTTCACGGACCAGCAGCAATTGACGTCGGAAGTGAGATAACGTGTGAAACGGAAACGTAAAATCGGGGTTTCACTTTACCATCAAAAATAGAACTGATCCTGAATAAATGCAGGTCAGAAGTAGATCAAGAAATTAGAATTCAAAAACATGCAGATGAACACATTTCTTTTCTGTATCTCAATCTGTAAAATACAATAACGATACTATAATCTCCTCCCCCCCCCTTCCAAAAAAATCCATTAACAATGATTGCTTTTAAAATAGCATTCTCAGCACAGCAGCAAATACCACATAACAAGTAAAACTTTGCTTGTGCTGAAAAATTAGGGAGAAATTTTACGTTATAGAAACACAACAGTTCAGTTTTGTTTTTTAACCAAAATATAAGTAGATACATGTATTTAACAAACAACAGTAGAATCTCAATTATCTGAATTGATATGTTTAGGAAAATAATGCTTCAAGTTTGAGATTCCATTCTTATGTTACTTCTTATTACATGCTATTAAACATGCTTTCTAAAAAGTTAAGTAAAATCACAAAACCTGATCTTTAACTCTGATATGTATTTCTTTGGCAAAAAGGTATAAATGTGTTATGAATATAATAATGATTTTCTGATAGGCAGTTATATTACTTGTGTAACCGAAAAATAATTAAAACGAATATTTCAACTAAGTGAAAAAACATGCAGGTTACATTCTTCAAAAGAATAGTGAATACAGGTGTTATCTGTTGAAAAACTGTCAAATAGCATAAAATGTCACTATATGGCAAGAAATGACTTTGAAGAGTCCCTGTAGGTGTACTGTTCAGTGTCATGGGCGAGTAAATGGCACTAGCTGAAAAATTAGGTTTCATGATATTTAAAGAAATGCATTTTGGATCCAATACTAACAATAGGGAAATGTTGATGTTAAAAGTTTTTTTTCACGCACTTTCTTTTTAACAGAAATCAAATAAGCAAGATCCTACAATTAAACAAGTGTACAATAGATGACAAAAATGCAAAAAAGAAAGAGAAAAAATTTCAGTAACTGCCCTTTACCTGCCCATGGCAGTGTACTTTTCTGAGTCTTGGAAGTTCTATTAAGACAGCGAAACAGCGTTGAATTCAAAAACTGCTGAAACAATACTAACTGTCTGCTTTCCTTCCTACTGAAAAATGACCATGGCACTTTGAGAAGGTCATGGCAATAATATCTCCATCCAGCTGGACCATCAAGTACAACTTTTCACCATAAGACTAACTTATGAATCTTCTATAGTCCTGATTATTTGCAAGAAAATACTGCCAAGTAACTTTTTAAAAAAATAATAATCAAGTGCTAGGTTTCTTAGTCTTCCACAAAATTGTATGCTTTGACATATCCATCCTCCGAGATTTAGTAATTTCATGGAAAAACATTTTATGCTTGGAGATGAACATCTTGATGTTCTTATCTTTTCATATTCACTTGTACATTATAGGTCTTCCTGAACAAGATTTGGCCTTGAATGTTATATTAGGGAGGAGGGATGTATAATTTTGTTTATACATATCATTAAATATACTTGTGTACCGTATTTTCTAGCGTATAATCCGCAGGTTCTAAAATCGGCCTGAAGGAAAAAAAGCTTCCTATAATCCACAGCGACGTATAATAAGCGGATAATACGATGTAAAAAGATAAAGTTTGAATTTAACATACCATTTGAGCAACTAAACTAAAAACGTGAAAAAGTAATTACTTTGAAGGCATAATCAAAATTAATCTGAAATATAACCTAAAATATAATGATTTCTTCTGAAATTTTGATTATAGTACGCTAATTACTTGAAAAACAAAGAGTCAAGACAAAGGAGCAAACGGTCTAATCTTGTGCAAATGGCTACCTATTTCACTTGTAATCTTGCTTATTTTACATGACCTGAATCGCCAAGAGGAACATTCAAGCAACGTAAAATAACCAACATACAGGCAGGCAGCGAAGAAGAACATGCATGCGTCGTAAAATAAACACCATTCAGTCGGCATACGGTCTGGATTGGTGAATCCTACTGTAAAAATATTGAGGTTCAATGCGTTGGTGTTAAGGAGAAAAAAAATCACAGATAATCCGCGGCTGTGTATAATCCGCACCTCATAAACTTTGCTTTTTTTAGCAGATAATCCGCAGATTATATGCAGAAAATACAGTTTTAAAGAAATCTTTCTTAAACATTTTTAAATTCACATTTAAATAATAATTTTATACTAAATGTGCTCCACTGAAAGGCTAAATGCACTTAGGCATGCACTATTCGGATTACCGAATATTTGGTGCCAAATAAGACAAGTACCAAATATTTGTCACCATTTAGTGACTAAATATTCTTTATATTTCTAATTTGTAGTTACCTCACTTTGACAATTATGGGTCATTCCTAGACAAACAAAATAAAAAAAGTCAACAAAATAATTGTTACACAAATATATTTATTTGGAACACCACAGAACAGAAAGAGAAGAAAAAAACCCTTTAATACATTTCCAAACTGTTGACTATTTTAGTTTGATATTAATTGTCATATGTGCTGAAAATAAGTTTATTTTTATAACTGAAACAAAAAGAAATAAGATTGAATAAATGAGTACTTCCATCTCTAGGTCTTAAAATAAATTCCTTCATTTTACCAATTTTCAGCTCTACAATAATTAGAGACTTTTTAAGCACTTAACATTGCGGAGTTCTTACATTTGAAAGATAACAAAATTATTCAATACCCACCTAGTATTACAAATATAATGCATCGAAAAGGCATCCCAAAAAATTTTTCCTTGATTAAAGAATAAAAATTTCAGAGAAATTCAAGTTTAAAAAAACCAAAATACCTGCCCATTATCTTTCCATGTGTAATTTAATAAAACTATTTTCTAAATATTATGTACTTTATCCCACGAGTAAAACAAAAAATTGCAATTAAAGTCAATACAGCAAATTTTGCTTGATGTAGTGAAAAAAATCAGCACAAAAAGTCATCAGATTTTACGAAAATCAATTCTAGACATACCCTGCTCAGTCCGCCCTAATCCTTTACCACTACTCCATCCTTGTTTTTGAAGTAACTGGTAGCCCAAATTGTCCTGAAAAGGTAAAAAGATACATTTTATAAAATACCAAGTTGTTTCAAAACAACTTTTTTTTCTGAGTTCATAAAAAAACTATCTTTACATTTCGAAATGTTTTTTTTTTTTTTTTGGGGGGGGGGGACTTATTTTATGCATGTTCCTACAGTTCAATTTATTTATTTTTCAGGGTTCATACCATTCAGGAAGAAATAAATTTAAGCACTTTTCAAGCACTTTTCAAGGCAAAAAAAAAATTTTTTCAAGGCAATATCATAAATTTGTACTAAAAATATTGCATGCAGATTTCATTTACTGCAAACATAGAAATAAGGCAATAATACAAAAAAGTATGGGAAAACCAAATTGCTTATTCTACCACAAGAGACACTTTGTTGGAAGATCTACTGCGTCGAAAGTTTTTCTGAAAATGTCTGAATAGTTAGGTCATAAAGAGAAGCAGATCTCCACATTCAAAGAAGTATATTTTCTATAATCAGCAAATTAATATTAAAAAAAAAAAAAACCTTTCATGAAAGCTTTTAACTTTTATGGGAAGAAACCAAAATACCCAAGTTCAATGGCACTGCCAGAGAACAGTTTTTGAAATCAACACCCCCCATTTTTAACATTCATTTCCTATATTAATATGGTGGTTTATTACGATATGAGGAACGGTTAGAACGAAAACACCACCCAGAAAAAAATTTCAGGTTGCACTGTTAAGTTCTATAATATTAGAAGTTCACAAATCATTTATAAGTATGCAAATCAATTATTTGTATGTATGTATTAGTTTTTCAGTCAATAAGGCATTTCAACTGTCCTTGAGTAAATTTAAAAATTAGTAAGTAAGAAAAGTTTATTGAAGTCCACGTCCAGTCTCCACACCTCAAAATATACAAAAGCTGCTTAAGAAGTGATCATTACTCTGAATGTAAACTTGAGCCTGCTTTCACTGAATAACTTGTAATAGTCAATAAATGCACAAGTTCAGATTCATAGAGCCTTATTTCGAAATTGAAAAGATTCACAAGAAGTTGACATATATTATGACAAAAGTAGTTTTTTTTTTTGGGGGGGGGGGAACAAATGGGTTATTGTTGAAATTGTACTTTAAATTTAGAAAGGCAATAATATTCAGGTGTGATTGTGATTTGTGAGTTCATAAAAAATTACCTGAAAGTTTCAAAGAGCAAATAGGGGCCCGGGTATTTTTAAAACTATGATCCATATTACTTGAATATACATTTGTACAACAATAACTTTTGATATACATACAATTCATTTCTTATGTTAAAATAGTTTATTAAGTCAAAATATTCTGCAGAGAAATACCAGGCCCAGTGCCTGTTGATAACCAGCTACGGGCACTGGGCCTAGCTAGGCTAGTCCTAGTCAATTTATTAGATCCAAATGAAGACCTTCCTATCTACCCTTAAGCTATCTACCCCTTTGCTGATTACAGCCTCTTTCGGTAAGCTGTTCTAAGTACCCACAACCGTATTCAAGTAGTAATTTTCAACATTTGAAGTAAAGAGAAAATCGGAGATAAAGGGAGGTAAAAGCATAAAACGAACCCTACTGGTTTTCCAGTGAATAACCATAACACAACCATCCCTGTTACACACCTTAATTATTTTAGCAGACATAAAGAAAATGTGATGCACTTATAAATTCAACTTTATAAAATTATTTAATTCAACTTTATATCTAAAATACAAACTTTAAGTTGTTAGGTGCACAAACTTTAAGTTGATAGGTGCACAAACTTTAAGTTGATAGGTGCTCAATTGCTTTAATTTATTTATTTTTTTTAAATAAGTTATGACCAAAAATTAACTAAAGATAATTAAATTCAAAATTGCAAAAATAAATAAGCAAATAATTAAACAAGACCAAAGTAATTAATTCTTTAATTTTTTAGTTATTAAAATAAAAAATAAAATAAGCTTATCTGATGGAGCATGTGTCAAAATAACTTCTAGTTGCGAAAAATATAAAAATATTTACAAGATGCAAAAGGATCGAAATCTCAAACAAGGGAAGCAAATTTTCGCGAATTAAGTTCATTGTTGTCATGTTTCCCATAAAATAAATTTATATTTTACTAAAATTAGACATAAACTTTCTTATCTAAGGTAGCATACATGAAAATAACATCCAATTAGTCAATATATTTAAATATTTGCAAGATGCAAAAAGACTGAAATTTCAAATACGAGAAGCAATTTTTCGCGAAGTCCGAGTTCGTTCAACGTTGGCATGTTTCCCATAAAATAAATTTATTTCTTTTTTATTGAAATTGAACAAAAAACATACTAATCTAAGGTAGCATATGCAAAAATATATTTTGCTTAGCCAAAATATTTAAATATTTGCAGGATGCAAAAAAGATTGAAATTTTAAACACAAGAGCAATTTTCCGCGAAATCCGAGTAAGTTCAGTGTTGTCATGGTTTCCAAATTAATTCCTTTGTTAATTAATGAAATTAAACAAAAAGTAAACTAATCTAAAGTACCATATGTCAAAATATCTTTCGATTGTAAAAAACATCAAAATATTTACAAGATGCAAAAGGATTGAAATCCCAAACACGGACGCAATTTTTCGCGATGATACATATTGAACACATGTTCATATAAGATTGCATTGGTGACATACTTTTGTAAAACTTTGAAGCACAATACGATGATTTTTAAGAGAATTTAAGCACTAAGGAACTTTTTCAAGGTTTTCAAGCACTTGAAAATGAACTTTTTTTTCAAACACTTTTCAAGGTTTTTCATGGGAGTACAAACCCTGTTTTTTTTATGAAAAAGCAGTGGCGGCGATTTGTCGGGGCGGGGGGGGGGCAACAGCCCCTCCACTTTTTAGGGTTAATTTATTTTAGTTTCTCAAAAAAGAAAAAAAAACTAAAAATTATGAAAAAAGCAAAAATGTCAAAATTTTCAGAACATAATCATTTATTTTACTTAGTATATCTGTTTACAAAACATCATTTTTTATCACTAGCAGTATCTTTTAGTTTATGTATTCACTAGTGGTACCCGCACGGCTTTGCCCGTAATAGAAAATTAAAAGGTCTTTTGGTTCGCCTGTATATTTACATATAATGTATTGGTGAATTTTCTCGCCAATTGTCTTGATTACGATTTCACGTAATGATAATTTCGTTTTTTTCTCGTCCATCTTATGAGAATTTTGTTCTTAAAATTGGAATAGAAAAAGAACCACATCGAATTTTCGAAAAATTGCTTCGAGGTGCACCCCCCCCCCCCCCAGGTTACAAATTAACTTTGTGCCAAATTTCATGAAAACCGGCCGAACGGTCTAGGCGCTATGCGCGTCACAGAGATCCTGACAGACAGAGATCCCGACAGACTTTCAGGTTTATTATTAGTAAAGATTCTTTAGATATTAGTAAATCATTTTCTTACTTAAACAAGCCATACTTGTTTTATAAAATTATTATTATTTAAGTGTTTGTGACATCTCAAAATACTTTGTTGTAAATAATGTAAGTCTAATTCACGTTCTTAGTGTTTTTTTGGGAAAATTATTGTGTACATAATTCATCAAAATCTTAAGAAAAAGTAAGTTAAGTTGTTAGATTTACATCAATTACCTCTCGTCTGCTCTAAAAAAAACGAGCCTTAGCAAAATTTTGTACTTTTTTTTTTTTGCTGCCACTAAAAGTTCTAAGGCATTTAGTTGTCATTTTTTTTTTTTTTTTTGCCCCCATCTTTTAGTTCCAATTACCACCTCTGTGAAGAAGTCATGGAAAACTCAGACATATTGGGATTTTTCAAATGAAACCTTGGATTTTCAGTCAACAATGCCAAATTTTCTATTTATCTCAACCAAGTTTAGAAATTATCTTTTTTTGGGTAGGACTCTTGGCAAAAAAAAAGTACAGTCAGTAATTGCAAATCTAAGCATTCAATAACCTATTTCATTTCAGTTTTTGATTTTCTTTCTTAGTTTAAGCTCAAAAAACTCAGTATATCAAATTCAAAAAATGGCTTTCAGTTACGAAATTTTAAACAACTGAACTAAACCCTTGAAATAATAGAGTTCAGTTTAAAATGGTGTAAAAAGCTATAAAAAGATACAGTACCTGTGAAATGGGCTGGGTCATTGATGACTGTTCAAGTTCCATAAGTCCATCATCATACGTATCAATATTTTTGTCCTGAAAAAAAAACAACATAGATATAGAGCAATTATTCAACACATTTAAATTCCCACAATTCTTAGATGCAGCGGCAGCGATTGGGGGGGGGGGGGGCAATTTTTATGGTTTACTTATTTAATTTTATTTTCCATTTAGAAACCATAACAAGAAACTTTAAAAAAACAAAAGTGGGAAAACTTTCATATCATAATTATTTATTTTATTTTGTATATCTGTTTACAAAACAATATTTAGCACAAACAGGGGCTAAATGACAATATAGCGTCAACATTCGACAACTTCTAAGTCCCAAGGGACAGGCTAAAAGCTTTGAGTTAACGGAAGTTCCCCTCCCAGCCTTTTCAAGAATAATAGCCCGGTCAATTTAGACATAAAAATAGTGATCAAATAACAAAAATTCCGGGAAAGCTAAATTTTTGTAGGGATCTTGGGCTTACTATTACAAATAAGGTGCCAAAAGTCCCCATCGATCCCATGTGCGCTAAAAAAGTTATTCGGGGTCAAAGATCAAAATTTTAGGTTTTTTGAATTTTTCTCAAAAACTGTAAGTTTAATCGAAAAGTACCGCAGACCAAAGTTGTAGATCTCAAAATTCTCTATAAAAATGGTCCTTATGATTTTTTTCTCCAAGACCAAACCTTCCCAGATATTGTGTACTCTCAAAAGACAGCCAGTCATTTACAGAATCCCCTCTACTTGCATGGCCTTGAATAACATCTGGCTATTCTAGTCCGTGTGGCATCGTTCACGTACCCAAAGGGGCCGGACCTACTAAGGGCATGGGCGCACCCCTCAATATCGCGGAGCCCCCCCCCCCTAAGAAGCAAGAGTCCCCCTCCAAAAACTGAGAAAAGTACCCTTCAAAACAGCCCCCTTTAAATGTGTTTTGAGCTCTCAAACTGTAACCACATTTCATACAATAAAACATAGTTTGGCTGGCGAGTCGCATTATTATCTTGACTTCTGACAATGTTTGGCCTTAGTGATACATTGTGAGTAAGATTTCTGGATTCTAATCTGACTCTAAGAAATCCATCTCTCTTGGTTAGACTACAAACTGTGTTTGACGCTTCTTTGTCTAATTTTACGCATCGTCTCACTGCTTTAGTATAACGTGAGGTATTGGAAATCATATAATTCAGTAGTTACGCCCTCAAGCACCATTTCTTTTAAAGTTTTATCTGATATTCCTTTTTTACGTTCTTCTATATCTAATATATAGAAGAAAGTATTGGATTCGTGCAAATTTTCGAATTTCGAATTTTGACGGATTCGAACGTTTTGAGGTGTCATGAGTCCATTTCGACCATTTTTGGAAAATGTCTGTCTGTCTGTGTGTGTGTGTGTATGTATGTATGTGTGTGTGTGTGTGTGTGTATGTATGTGTGTCACGTCTGTGTGTGACCAGTTTTTTGTGGCTGCTCTACAACAAAAACTACCGCATGAAATCGAACGAAATTTAGTACACATATATGCCCCTATGTGAACTTGTGCCCATTAGTTTTTGGCGCGAATTCCTCCAAGGGGGGTGGAGCAATGGGACGTTTTTTCGAGTTACGCGTGCTTGCTATTCCTCAGGAAGTTACTGGCGGAATCAAACAAAATTTGGTCCATATGTTGGTATTAACAGGAACAGGTGCTGATTCAATTTTGGTGTCAATAACTCAAACGGGGGTTGAGCTGTAGAACGTTTTTTGTCGTCAATTGTGACTGCTGTATCTCAAGAAATAATGAATGGAATGAAAGAAAAATTTATCTGCAAGTAGCCCTTAGTGGGTATAAGAACTGATTTTATTTTTGTGTCAACAGCTAAAAGGGGGGTAGCGCAATCACCCGTTCTTTTCTTCCATTTTGAGTGCCCTATCTCAAGAAGTAATGCTACGTTCTGGTTGAAATTTGGAATATATGTGAATCCATATGTAAACAGGCTTTGGTTCTATTTTGACGCCGATCGCTCCAAGAGGTGTTGATTTTTTTTTTGCGAATAAAAATATTTTTATTAATGCAACAATAAGAAAGATAAATCGTAATAGATTGTCGTCTGCGTATTTCTCGTGATTTTAATTGTATGGAAATGATAGGAAATATTATCTCAATGATTTAAAATTTTGAACTGTTGCCATCTTATGTTTGTTAACAAATAAAATATTTGTAATTCATTCAAGCAAGGCTTTTAAAATAACTTTCAATTTTCGCTCTTTGCTTTGCTTTTGCAATAATTCAGACATTGGGATAGTCGTCAAGTTTTTGCATGTGTCATTTTGTTTTTGTTGGGAATATTGCTTCCTCGTCAAGCATGGGGAGGGATCAGAAAAAAAAAAAAAAAGAAAAATATAGAAGAAAGTTTCGTGATGGCCACAACATACTAGTTAAGAAGATGATCCGAGTTTTCCCACTTCTGCTTATCAAAGAACTCAAGTTGAAATCTGAAATTGTAAATTTTCGCTATACAATCGAATTTTTTAAACTTGCCAACGTACTATGTTTAGAACATCAGCTCTTGTTCTGTAAACTGGTTACTTTGAGAATCTAAAAAATATAACACTAGGCATTGCGGATGACCATCATCAGATAACTTGTTTCAAGACGGATTACGACGATCAGTTCGAAGATGGACAATGAACATGTATAATTCCAGATTTCAATTTTGAAGCAGAGAGACTGCTATGAGCTCATCGATAAGCAGAACTGGTAAAAATCGGCAGCTCCCTCTTTCAAAAAGTGGACTTTCGATAAAACTTTGAAAGAAATTGCTTGGTGGCGTACCTACTGAGTAGTATGGTTTTCAAAACTTCACGTCATACTAAAGCAGCGAGACGATAGGTAAAATAAGAAAAAGAAGTGTCAGGTACTCAAAACCTCACGTGTCATACTAATGCAGTGAGACGATAGGTAATATAAGAAAAATAAATGTCAGGTAGTTTGCTGCCTAACCAAAAGGGATGGATTCATTCGAGTCAGATTAGAATCTAGAAATATTAAGCCACAATACCATCAAGCCACAATTTCAATCAAGACTGAAAATTATGAGAGGTAAAATAGTTCAACTTGCATGCCAAACTTATGTTTTATTGTAATCAATGTGGTTGCAGTTTGAGGGCTCAAAACCCATTAAAATTTCTTTAGCAACGTCTTTTGTTTCAAAGGGTGACTGATGTGGGCTGTTGCAAGCCACATTATTTTAAAATTTTTATACTTAACCTTTGTTCTCTATCATAGGTAAATTTGACATTTTGAGCCAAAGTTATCTGCTAAGTGGAGAATTAAACATTTTTTTACTAGATAAGAAATGCTTTTATTATTTTTTTTTCGTATGTATGTAAGAATTAATTAATATGAAAACAAATTTTTACAAATCATAACTTCTAATTTTTTTCTCTAAGTACGGAGCAACACGATGTTATTCAATTCTGACTATATTGGTCAAATTCAAGACTCAACGCATGTGTGGAACTTTAAAATACAGTTTATTATTAAAATGATCTTATGCAATGTGTAATTTACACAAAAAGCCTGCTCTTAAAAGCGATAACATTAAATTTCTCAAATTTTGATATTTGATGAAATTATTATAACTTTTTCCAGTTTTTATGCATTTATGGTCAACTTCGAGGCGCGAGCGACACCTCAAGATATTTTTTGCGGTCGAAATCCTTTTGTTCAACCAAATATCTCTACAAAAGGCAATTTTTCCGGGCTATTACTTAGCGTTTATCAGATTTTGATTTTTTTCAATCCACTCTAATGAGCATGGTCAGTAATTCAAAAGTAAGTCCACCTCGAACAAGAGCGGGATTAAGTGAATCTGAATCCAGCTTTTGTTGTAAAAAACACTGCTTATTTTGTGGCGAGGAAGCGGATGAAGAGACTGAGAAGAACAAAACGCAGAATTATCGCAGAAAAATTTAAAGTTTCCACACTTACATTCAAAGAATCACTTTAAAAATTAGCTAAAGATCGTTCTGAGGTGTGTCAAAAGCTGCTCTTACACGTTTTAATTTTGAGTATGATTTAGTCGCTGCTTTATGAATTTTTCTTTCATTATTCTGCGTTTTCTTCTTCTCAGCCTCCTCATCCGCTTTACAGCCACAAAATAAGCAGTGTTTTTAAAAACAAAAGCTGGATTCAAATTCACTTAATCGCGCTACAGTACGAGGAGGACTTACTTTTGAAGTACTGGCCTCTTTATCCTCACGTTACTGCAGAGATTGAATTTTTCCGGGTGTATGATTTTCTGCAATCCACGCGAATTGTAACGGACTTTTGACTTCTTAAATAATTAGCATTCTTATAACTTCTCCCGAGACTTGCATCGATTAAAGTTGGCATTCCATAACTGCCCAGCACAACAGTTTCACCTTCAGTCAAAAGTTTATTGCAAATAAAGCGAAATTGTTACATTTTTCTTAAACATTAATCAGCACAAACAACAGTAGACGCTTGTGATAAATACGTTTATTCACTCGAACTGCACATTTAACTCAAAAAGAAGCAGGTACGTCAGGAGTGCCCTCCCCCCTAGGAGGGGTCATGGCCCAGACTGCGCCATCAAAATTTTTAGGGGGATTGTTTTGAGGAATATTTTTTTATTTGGGGGAGGCATGATTTTGGGGGGGGAGGGGATTTCCGCGAAAATGAGGGGTGCGCCTTTGCTCTGAGTGGGTTGGGCACCTCTGGGTACATGAACGATGCCACACGGACTAGAATAGCCAGATGTTATTCAAGGCCACGCGAGTAGAGGGGATTCTGTAAATGGCTGGCTGTCTTTTGAGAGTACACAATATCTGGGAAGGTTTGGTCTTGGAGAAAAAAAATGATAAGGACCATTTTTATAGAGAATTTTGAGATCTACAACTTTGGTCTGCGGTACTTTTCGATAAAACTTACCGTTTTTGAGAAAAATCCAAAAAACCTTAAATTTTGACCTTTGACCCCGAACAACTTTTTTAGCGCACATGGGATCGATGGGGACTTTTGGCACCTTATTTGTAATAGTAAACCCAAGGTCCCTACAAAAATTTAGCTTTCCCGGAATTTTTGTTATTTCAATTGTCTAAATTGACCGGACTATAAGGTATCTTTTTTTTTAAATGTTAGAAAGACTATAACAATCATAGTTTAAAATAAAAAGAGTTATTAGTATAGTACAATAGTATTTTCAGAGAATAAATTTTATTAACATATTTACTCAAAAAGAAGAAGTTATTCTATGTCTGTCTGCTTACTTTTTTTTTCTTTATCAAATCGAAGACATTCACTTAACAAATCGACTTCATGTGTTAAGCTAAGCAGCTAAAGTATTCAATTTTCGTTTTGACATAATTCTAAGCAAGAACCACAAAACCAAATCTCAATCTTGAAGATTCTGGCTAAGCAGGTCAGGATAGCAAAAACCCCAAAATGTTAAGAAAATGGCCCGAGATAGCACAAGGTTGCCCAATTCCTCTTGCTCACATTACTTTCAAACATTATTTTGTCATAAAAGCAATTATTTATGTTGTCCAGTATCTTTCACTTAATCTGGCAATATTGTGACGAATCCTTATCAACCTCTGGAGAAAAAGGACACGGCTGACGTTCGTCTGGCAGAATCTGAAGAGGGTGGGAATATAGTTCTATAGTATATTTTGTGAATAAATTCTTCTCTCATGCAAATTGAAAAAGCAAGCCACTGTAAAAGGAGAAAGAAAAAAAAATTTCCATGTTTTTTTTTTCCTGGATTTTTGTGCATGAAATGAAAACAAAATTTCCCAAGAGCTTTGACTTAAAAGTTGTTCGAGATTCAGAGACAACTGAGCACTGAAAAACACTGATGATTTTGGGACCCAATGAAAACTTTGAGATAAAAGAGTATTTGAGTTATTCGACTGTAAGTGGGCATGGTTCATGCAGTTTTTTGGTATAAATACACATCGAATATATATCCTTTTCCTCTGGAAAAATTTGAAATGAGAGGCCTGGTTTACAAATTAATGTCACGAATTCCTATTGTATGAAAAAGAATATAAGGTAAACGCACTATGTAGTAGTGGTCAGGGGCGGATCTAGAGGGGGGCCATGGGGGCCATGGCCCCTCCCAAACCCCTGTGATTGTAGGAATTTTTTTAAGGAAAAAAAAAGAGAAAAAAAATATTATGAGAAGATAACAAAATTTAACAGATGTATTTTACTGAAAAAGAAGTATAGGCCTTAATTGGGAGATAAATTATATCCCAATCCTCAAAACAAAAGTTTTATTTCCAAATATTTTCTCCATCTTTTACATCATTTCTTGATTCCAACTACAGACACTTGGACGATCTCTAAATGCTGTGGTTCTCAGAGTATACCTATTGTTCACAAGACCAAAGAGAGCCTAAATTTTCGTTTTTATGACTTTAATTTCAAAACTAAGAGAACCCCCTTTTCCCATGCCCTTTCACAAACGCCTTGATATGTAGCAAAAAATTGCATTTTAAGTCTTTTATTTGGAAAAAATGTCAACGGAAACTTGCTTATCCAGCCCTTATCACTTAAACTTGCTTAAAAGCAACTTAAATGAATTTTTTGGGACTTCAATTACAAACGAGTTTTGATAGGACCCTGCTAGTTTATATCGTGATGATAGCTTTAAAAGGAGGTTTTTTGGAGGAGCTCACGAATCTTCCATCCCTTTTTAAAATATGTATAAATATAGTTAAAAATCGAATTTTTAGAGCCTCAAAGGCAAAATATTTCCAGGAAGGAAAGATTCTAAGCACCTCCACACTTCCTTTAATGTAAGCAAACATTACCTAAAGGTGCATTTTTAGGCTAGACAGCTGAAGAGCACCCCTCCTCTTCTAACTTCTCAATGTATAATGACAGAATATTTTGGTTTCTAAGCTTTATTTTCAAAAAGTATTTTGGAACCAGCGCCCGAAACCTGAACTTTCTCCGTACATCATCAAAAATAGACAAAATGCGTTTTTAGTTTCCTAATTTTCAAAAATTACTCAGAAATTTAAGTTTCGAAACATTCTCGAGGGAGATACCTAAATCCACCCCCTCACCTAATGTCTCGATACCCCCGAAAATTGAGTTTTTAAAACTTCATTTTAATAAAATTTCTGGGGAGTTATCAGGGCCCAATTTCCCAATAGGCAGAGTAAGCAGCTGCCTAGGACGGCAAACTTTTCAGGGGCGGCAAATTTGCTATTATAATACACAGTTTTTGAATTAAATCGTGATTCTTGAAAGTAAAATATTAGCATTCTTTCATTTTCCACAGAGACAACTTTTTCTTGTAATTTAATAATGATTACTTTCACACATCTTATGAAGTCAAATGTTTTTCAACCATGGTATTTGCCGAATCGGCAGCAAAGTTTACCGAATAAAAATTTTTTTGGGAGATCACTGTGATCATTTCATCGGGGCGCCTCAGAATGCGTGAAACGCCATCATTTCTTCATAAGTTTGACAGTATGAATCTGGGGAACACTTTTTTTTAGTTAAGGATATTTTGCTTCTTTTAGGGGGGGAGGGGCGGAAGATTTCAAATTTGCCTAGGGGCGGCATGGAGCTAAATTCGGCCCCTAGGGAGTCTGTTCAAAAATTTCGGATGGCCCCCTCCCAAAAACAATCAGCTGGATCCGCCACTGGTAGTGGCCACAGTTAAGCATAGTTTGTATATATTTTAAACTATGGGTCTACAATATTAATTCCAATTTTAAAACTCAATGAGCATATCACAGCACAACTACTCCTAAATCGTCCCATAGAATTTCAATTTTTTAAATTTTTTATCCATTTTTTCCCTAAACTTCAAATTTGATCCATTAATGGCCACTCCAAAATCTGAGATTTTCAGTAGTGGCCACATGCATGAGTTAGTAGTGGCCATCTGACATACTTTCCTAAGAATTTACATTACTTACTTTAATTTCAAATAACTGATGAATAAAATTGATTCAATATGATAGTTTTATTAAGTACCAATACATTAATCATTTTTTTTTATTGTAGGGGTAACTAGGGAGCCTTGACCATAAGGGAAGCTTGACCCACCCTTCAATTTTTGTATTTAAAAATATTTTAGCTGTTTCTCACTAGATGGAGTCAAAGCTAGTGATGTGATCAGCCATCCATCTTAGTTTTATTCATATAGCTATCAGGTGTGTGGAGATATATCAGAAAAGAGAGTTTTTCAACCTAAAAAGTAAGAATTTTGAGCATAATTTGTCAGACCTTTTCAGCAAATGTAATTAATTTATATTTTTGCAAATGGGATTTTCTAAATACTATAATATTGAGCTTTTATTATAACTATAAAGTTTGTTCCTTGAATTAGGCTTAACCTCACCATGTGCTATTCTGTACAAAATGGGTAGGTGGGGAGGCTTGACACTCTCTATGTAAGGGAAGGCTCCCTTACTTAAACATTAGTTGGTAAAGCATACCCTAGAGCATTTAACCCTACAAATATAGCAGAAGGGTTCTCATCAACAGGTATTCATCCTTTTGACACATCAATATTCAGTGATGCAGATTACTTTGGTGCAAAATGTTACAGACACCCTGATCCTGCAGCGAGTTTAATTTCTGGGACTAATCCATTACTTTGTGATTCAAGTGATGCTGGACCTTCAACCTCACAAGCATTATTCTGCTCTTTATTAGTACCTCCAGGGAAATCGTTTACTACTCCGGAACAGCTACGCCCCTTCCCAAAAGCTGGACCTAGAAAGTCTCAAGGTGGAAGAAAACGAACAAGGTCAAGAATTTTAACCGATACACCAGTAAAAAGATCAGCTGAGATTGAACATGAAGAAAGACAAAAGCGAAAAAATCAAAATATTCAGAAGAACAAATTTCCAAGGATAAAGAAAGTAAAAAAAGAAATTATTACTACTAACACAGAGGAATCCAATATTGATACACCTTCTAGCTGCACTGAAGAAGAAATAGAAGATTTTATAGTAAAAAATAATAAATTTGATGTTGGCGACTTTGCTGTTGTAAAATTTACAACAAAAAGAGATTTGTGTTATTTTGTTGGGTGGGTTACACGAGTATTGGTACTAAATGATGTGTATCTTACGACGATGTGAACAATCATTTAGTTTTATTTATCCTGAAAACAATGATTCATCTGTTGTATATTTTACAGATATACTAAACTGCCATGTCCTATATCTTCTGGTTATACTGAAAGAGTAACCATGAAAGTTCAATTTAATTTTGATTTTTCCCAATTTATGCCATTAAGATAATGTCCCATCTTTTACATTTTGATGTGTGCACAAATTAAATAAAATATATTAAAAAATAAATAGGAGGTAAATCTGTTTACTTGATTCTATGGACAGTATTCTTTATTATTTTTTAAATATAATTGGTAAAATATTATAAATGTCATATTCTAAATATTAATATATACATGATTTTAAAAATAATTTCCGAACATTCAATTATAATGCTAAAACATGTATACTTAATATTTACATAGTTAATAGAAGAATATTTTCTATTTCTCATTTTACAATTATATTTCATTGCCCAGGTCAAGCCTCCCTTAATAAGGGAGGCTTGACTCGCTAACCTAAGTTTTAAAAAATATTAATTTTAGAAAAGAAAAAATGTATTATTTACATTATCGCAAATATATTCCTGTTGCCAATAGAATGTCCTTCAATATGTGCTATCATATATTTAAATTTTCAAAATAAAATTTACAAAAATGTTTATCTGAAAACGTGATCAAGGCTCCCCAGGTTCTCCTACATTTCTTTCTTCAAAGTACATAACTACTTAGGATTAAAAAAAAAAAAGTTTTTTAGTAGAAAATTTTTTATTTGTATTTTTTGTACTCTAATGTAAAAAATAAAGTAAAAGAAAATGTATGTACTTATATAAGTATTATACATATATACATAACTTTAGTAAGTATGAACTGAATAATTACTATCACTTCAAAATCATTCATAATAAAATAATAAGGTAAGCACACCATTCAATGTAATTCTGGGACAATTTGTCTCCTACAACTTACCTAGGCACATGAATGAATAGATATAGGAAATTGGTAGCATAAGTTTTCAGTACTACTAAAGGCAAGGTGTCTGCGCACCTGGAAAGTCATGTACTTCGGCTATGATCGAAAATGGTCATGGAAGGTCATGACTTTTGGCAAAAAATGCTCAAAAATCATGGAAATTTACAATTGGTCCTGGATTTTAAGTTCAAGAACATGCGTATTTATTGAATTCTACACATTAGATTAAACATATGCAACTTGGCCATTTTTTATGCTATTACATGCAGGGGCGTAGCTAAGGGGGGGGTTTTGGGGACAAAACCCCCCCCGAAAAGTTAGTCTCAAAAAAAAGAGAAAAAGAAGAGAGAAGAGAAAGAAAAAAAAAAAAGAAGAAAAGGGAAAAATTCCAAGCGATTATATATATATATATATATATATATATATATATATATATATATATATATATATATATATATATAATATATATATATATATATATATATATATTATATATGTATATATATATATATATTATATATATATATATATATATATATATATATATATATATATATATATGTATATATATATATATGTATACATATATTAGTATATATATATATATATATATATATATATATATATAATATATATAAGAAGTAACCCCCCCCGAAAGTCGGATCTAGCTACGCCACTGATTACATGTCAATCCCAATTTTTCACACATTTCAAAATTCGATTGCATCTGCTTCTTTAATACTTGCTCGTATTCCTTTTCTATGTGATTTTACTATTTGGAAATCTATAACTATGTATTTAGCATTGTTTTAAACCCTCCTTATATGTCTGATTGTATAGTAGATGACTTTTAGACTTCTAACTTTGCAGATCACATTCAATGCGGAAATTTTAAGCCATTCGTGCTGATTCAAGAGACTCATAAAAATCATCATTAATTCTCAGCTGTGTCTTAGGTTAATGAAGATTTTAGAAAATAAAATTAGTCTGAAGAATTAATTACGGAACGTTTTGGACATCGATAAAATACAGAAATAAGGGAATTTTCAAAGGTAAAATTTTTAATAAGTCTGCAAATGTTACATACTTCATAAATTCGGAAATTTTACAATATTAGTATCCTACACTAAAACTTTGCCAATAAATATCTGGTAAATTAATTTTTACGTACTTAATTTAATATTTTACTTTTTTCTCATTATTTATGTTATTTATTGTAAACATAATTCGCAACTCCAACGAACTATAGGGGGCACTGCAGTCACTGTCTAATGGCGGAATTTAAAACTAAAAACAAATGCATGTGGTAACGAAGAAAATGCTAAAAGTGTTGTGATTTTTTCGCTTTATTCATTTGAAAAGATTTTTCAAAGTCTTTTGGTTATTCTGACCCATATAGAAAGAGATTAGAAACCAAAAAGTATTACAAAAGTAAACAATTAATGCAGAACACACAGTAAGTTGTTCTGAAGCAGCCATTTTCCACGAAGTTGAATTCGGAATTCATAAATTTTTGGTTCGCTTCGAGCGGCATTTTCATTTTGTACCGTTTTTTTCTATACATTAGTACATATTAAGTTCAGTTTCGTGACATTTCCGGCATATGTTGACATTTTTGTCACATAGTGCACATACGTGGCAGACTGTCAAGAGTAACGTTTAACACTAGATAATTTATTTCTATGACTATATGATTGGATATCCAAAGAAATCACGCATTTAATTCATTCGTCATGGAAATGATTTACCGGATATGCGAAATCTTGTCAAGATACATTATTCTTTCACACAATTTGAAAACCATAACCCTATAAACAGATTTTTGGCGAGCTTTTATTTTTTATTGTTCAAATTCTTAACGTTCTTTCTGGATTTTTCAATCTGTTCTGCGATAAATATTTTCAAGAAAATTTATTTGCATACTGTCTATTTCAGTAGGATACTGTAGTAACAAAGGTTATTTAAATCATTTATGTGGAATTAGGTTAAGGAAAAGTGTCCAGTCAATGTTAAGTTCGTTTTTTTTTTTTTCATCGAATTGAAAAACTGATATTTATTCAAATTCACTCAGAACAAAATAAATAAAATGTGTACTCACAGTTTATATATGGTGGTAGTTTTCTTTTCAGTTGATTGACCATTATTTCTTTTTACTTATCGAATTCTGTAATCTTACTACCATTTTATTCCATTCATGATAAAAATTAAAAATGGTTTAACTAAAAACGCGAAATCTCGCCAAGGCTACTTTGCTCGCACAATTCCAAAACTATAACCCTAAACAAATTTGGGGAAACCTTTCAGCTGAGAATAAAAGGAATAAAGTAAATTCTTTCTCGGTTAAACATTTTTCATTTTGTTCTACGATAATAAATTCAAGAAAATATTTTGCATACTGTCCATTCCAACTAAATGCTGCTGTAAAATATGATTAGTTAAATTAATTTAAGATTAAAAAAAACTCATATTCTTACAAATTCATACAATACAATAAAAAATTTTACCTGGTATAACGTTATCCAATTTTGTTAATCCAGAGTTTTCTTGTTGATGCTTCCACCATTTAATACTTTTTTGAAAGAAATAAGGAAAACTAACATTATTTTGAGAAGCTCGAGAATACTACTAAGGGACGAATTAATTTCTGTTGTTGAAGGCGTTCTTAGACATGTTGAATGCGTTACTCAGAACAAACTGACCGCGTTTACGTCAACAGATACAAGTGGAGCGCAACGTGGTAATGTTTTAGTTGCATTCGCAGTTTTATAAATCACCGCAAGGTAGCGTATTCAAGCGCTGGAGTTCCGAATTGCTTAAATCTAAGAAATTAAAAATTACCTGTTTTGATTAGAAAAGGGATTACCTCGATCAAGCATTATGCCCTCCCCCTCCATGACAGGTTGCAATTGGTTCTAGTTGAATTCTTCTCCTCTATATAAAGCCAATTCCTGTTTTTTTTTTTTTAATTTTATTAACTAACACGCTATTTAATAATTTTTTTCCCTCCGTGATTTGCGGCACTACCCACTACTCTAGATCACACAATAATATTATATTAGAAATGACGCAGGTTATTATGTAAAGAAATTACAACCTAGTGAAAGGAAAATCAAGTTGATTTATGAAAAAGCTTCCTGATTGTTGCCTTTGCTTTATTTTCCCCTCCTTTAAGAGTTTGTACGTTTTTGTTTGGCAACAGTGGATATGTTTTGTTAGAACAGCTAAGTTTTGATTTGAGATGTTTTAAGCGGTGTTTTAAGAAATCTTATTATAAGAAATATTAAGAAAAAAAGTATATGAATGGACAAAGTGGTGTACACTTAATGTCGTATGTAATATGTGGTGACCCGGAGTAGTGATTTTAAAGGAGGTCAGTACTTTTTTAAGGAATATCTGATTGAAAAACTTTAGTTTTTGTTTTGCAATGGAAAATCTTGTCAAGAAGCGATCTCCGTTACGAACATCTTTTACTAAGACATATAAGAATTTAATGGCCTTGTTTGAGAATGAAAATATTGCAATAAGTGATCTTAAGATTAAATTAGCTACTTTAGAACGCATTAATGCTGGTTTAATGACTCTTGACAGCGAAATTTTAGAACTTACGTTAAATGCAGATGATGACGGTAAAAGTTATACTGTCGAATTTGAA
This sequence comes from Uloborus diversus, assembly GCF_026930045.1. Taxonomy (NCBI): domain Eukaryota; kingdom Metazoa; phylum Arthropoda; class Arachnida; order Araneae; family Uloboridae; genus Uloborus; species Uloborus diversus. Next base: position 35,824,956 of record NC_072739.1, read on the forward strand.
GCTATAGAAGAATATAAAATCAAATTTGATGAAGCGTTAGTTTACGTAAATTCTTTTTTAGAAAGTAAATCCCAGATAAGCGCTAGTATTAATAATGAGAAATCACAACTAAAACTTCCCAAACTGGAATTAATGAAATTTGGTGGTGAAGTTAAAGATTGGCTGTGCTTTTGGAGTCAATTTAAAAGAATTCATGAACATAAAAAATGGAAGAGGAAGATAAATTCCAATATTTAATACAGTGTATGTTTCCTGGTACAAGAGCAAAGGAGATCATTGATAGTTATCCACCAACAGCAGAAAATTATGAAAAAGCAATTGAAAGCCTCAAAGCAAGGTTTGGCTGCGAGGAACTGTTAGTGGAGTATTATGTTCGCGAACTCTTGACTTTAGTTGTTAAAAATGCTACTAAATCGAAACTAAACATTACTCAATTGTATGATAAGCTTGAATCCCACCTAAGATCAATAGAGTCTATTGGGATGACATCCGATAAATATGCTGGTATGCTATTCCCACTTGTGGAATCGTGTGTTCCAGAAAACATTTTAAGAGTTTGGCTAACAAATTCTGCAAGTGAAGAAAAATCATACAGTGCAAGACTGAACCAGCTTCTAAACTTTTTAAGAACTGAAGTAGAGGGGGAAGAACGGATCACCCTTGCAAAATCGGGAATGAAGCAAAGTGATTCCTACAGAAAATTTCCGAAAGATAAGGAAGATATTATAATACCTACTGCAAGCAACTTGTTTTCAAGAGTAAAAGAAATTAATAGCAATAAGGTAATGCATTGTATATTCTGTGAAAAATCTCATCAAAGTAAAGATTGCCACAAAGCACAAAATTTAAGTTATAATGAAAAATTGAAAATCATGAAAGAGAAAAATTGTTGCTTTGCGTGTTTGAAAACAAGCCATCGAGCAAAAACGTGTAAGAACAAAGTTCAATGTGTGTTTTGTGGAAGGAAGCACTACCTTGCTTGTTGTCCAGAATTTAAGCAGAAATCAAAAGTTACGGTAGAGTGCAAACAAGAAAATTTCGAAAGCAGCACTCTTTCATCAACATGTACTTCAGGGAGAGTTTTGCTTCAAACATTAGTGGTTGGCGTTCCACACTAAGGTAAGAAACTTCATCTAAGAGCTTTAACTGATACTGGATCCGAACTTTCCTATATTTTGAAGTCAAGAATAGAATTGTTAGGAATAAAATCTGAATTTCAAAGAGAATTAACGCACGTTGTGTTTGGAGGGAGAATATATGATATGAATCATAAATGTTATAATATCAAGGTTGAGAATCTGCATACTGGTTATAGCTGCAAAGTTCCTGTTCTCAATCGGCCTATTATTTGTGGATCCATACCTAGTCTACAGAAAGGACCTTGGATAACCGAGCTAGCCGAAAAAGGAATTCATATCACTGATGTTAATTTGGTCAATCCGCATATTGATCTTTTGATAGGCTCAGGTTTTAATGGGAAAATCGATAACAAGTGGAGGTAGAAATTCTATTGCTGCTGCAGTTACCTCTCTTTTAATACACAATCAAGATATCAGAAACCTGTGGGAGATGGAAGCTATTGGCATCAAAGATCCTTTCGAACAGAAGTCTAAAAGTGAAATTGATAAGGCAGTAAACGATCATTTTATAGCAAATTTAAGAAAAGATGACGAGGGAAGATATGAAGTGAAATTGCCATGGGTACATGACAAAAATCTTCCTGAGTATAGAGATATAGCTGAAAAGAGACTAGAAAGAACAACAACAAAGTTAAAATTGGAAGGAAAATATGATGCATATAATATGGTACTGAAGGAGTGGTTAAATGATGATATAATTGAAAAGGTACCACTTGAAGAATTGCCAAAATCTGGTTGCTACTTGCCACATAGAGGGATCTTCAAGGAAAATTCAACAACCAAGATCAGACCAATTTTCGACGCATCAAACAAAAGAAAAGGCTTTCCTTCTCTCAATGATTACCTTGAAAAAGGTCCTAACACCTTGGAATTGATCCCGTCATTATTAGTAAGATTTAGAGAAAAAAGAATTGGAATTATATCTGACATAAGGAAAGGCTTTTTTACAGATAGGAATCAATGTAGAAGATAGAGATTATCTTAGATTTCTGTGGTGGAAGGATAGTGAAAGTAAAACAATACAAGTTTTGAGGCACCGCAGATTAGTTTTCGGTCTTACGAGCAGTTCGTTTATTCTTGGATCAGTTATTCGGCATCAACTGGAAAACACATGCATCGAACATAAGGAAATTGCTGAAATGTTGTTGAAATCGTTTTACGTTGACAATTGCGTTACATCGTTCGACACAGAAAGTGAAGCTCAGCATTTTAAAGATGTCTCTACACAGTTAATGGCAAGCGCAAAATTTGAATTGAGAGGCTGGGAGCTTACTGATTTCAATGTCTCAACTTCTGAATAAAAAATCTCTCAAGTCTTAGGAATGCTGTGGAATCCTGGAACTGACACTTTATCTTGTGATGTTGATTTAGGAGTTGAAATGATAGAGCCATTTTCTCAAAGAAAGTTACTTTCCGTTGCACAAAGAGTATTTGATCCGATCGGGTTTTGCTGTCCTGTAACATTGTATCCAAAATTACTTCTTCAAGAAAGCTGGAAGTCAAAACTCGGATGGGATGACGAACTATCAACAGATGTAACTGAAAAGTTTAAGAAGTGGTTTAAGGACTTTCATCAATTGAAGGTGATTGAAATTCCAAGATATATGTCAATCGACAACTGTGTATCAGTCTTCATACATTCTGTGATGCATCTAAATTGTCTTTCTCAAGTCATTTTCTTAAGAAGCGAAAGTAAAGATCAAGTGTCAGTGTAATTGATGCTGCTAAATCAAGAATTGCACCATTGAAAACGATGTCAATCCCTAGGCTGGAATTAATGGCATGCACAATAGGCGTACGTCTCACTGATACAGTAAAAAGGGCTTTAAGTATCCAAGACATTGAAGAATATTATTGGACGTACTCGACTTATGTGTTGTATTGGATAACTCATGAAGTTACATGGACTGCGTTTAAAAAATCGAGTTAAGGAGATAAGGAAATTGTCTGACCAAACAAAGTGGCGACATGTGCCAGGTTCAGAGAATCCTTCGGACTTACCTTCAAGAGGTTGCTCAGTGCACAAACTGATAGAATCTCGTTGGTGGGAGGGTCCTCATTGGCTGAAGTTGCCGAAAGAGGAATGGCCTCATTCTACTTTAATTGATGACACAGAAAAAGTTGACAGTGAGAGACGCAAGGTAGTTGCAACGGCATTAAATAATGTCAAGGATTTTTCTTCAAAAGTTTTCAGCTACTTTTCGACATACAAGAAAAATCTAGAATGATGGGATGGATATTAAGGTTCTTAGAAAATTCCCGTAAGAAAAGAGAAGAAAGACAGCATGGAGAGTTTAAAGTTCATGAGCTAGAAAAGGCTGAAAAAGTAATAGTAAAGTTCATACAACATAACTCCTTCTCATCTGAGGATATTGCAAAATTAAAGTCCATCTGTGTGTTTGAAGATGAAGGAATTTTGAGAGTCAAGACAAAGATTTTCAGAAGGAAAGATGAAGAAGATTTTAAATGTCCCATAGTTTTACCCTCTGATCATCCTCTAGTGGAACAGTTAATTTACGAAAGGCATTTGGTCTCATGCCACAGTGGAACTCAAGTTGTCCTGGCAGATCTTCGACAAAAATTTTGGATTCTTAGAGGCCGGAAGACGGTTCAAAGGGTCTGGAAACAATGCATTCGATGTAAGAGATATGCGTCAAAGAAATTAGAAACCATGCCTGCCCCCCTTCCAGAAGAAAGGGTACGAGATGCATTGGTTTTTGAGGTGACAGGGGTTGACCTGGCCGGACCACTTTACTTGAAGAAGGGAGATAAAGCATGGATATTATTATTTACTTGCGCCGTGTATCGAGCTGTACATTTAGAATTGATTCAGAGTCTCTCCACTGACGGATTTTTGCTTGGATTAAGAAGATTTATAGCAAGAAGAGGCAGACCTCGAAAAATATATAGTGACAATGTAACAAATTTTGTTGGCGCGGTTAATCAATTTGCCTCCCTTGACTGGAGTAAAAGACTTCAAGAGAGTTCAATTTTGAGAATTCAATGGGAGTTCAGCCCTCCTACAGCCCCTTGGTGGGGCGGGTTTTGGGAACGTATAGTCCAAAGGGTGAAGAAAATCTTGAGAAGAGTTTTGGGAAGAGCTTCCTTAAATTTTGAAGAGTTGTGTACAAATGTATGTGATGCCGAGGCAGTTATCAACTCACGGCCACTAAACTATCTATCTGAAGATCCCGAGGACTTGACACCATTAACTCCAGCAATGTTCATCCAAGAAGTTCAAACGGTGGGAGTGCCTGACTTAGATAATTTAGACAGCGTCAATCTTTCTAAGAGGGTCAGATACCAACAAAGGTTGAGAAAGGACCTAAGGAAGAGATTTCGGGAAGAATATCTTGGTATGCTTGTTCACCAGCAGGCAAACAAAGCCCTCGTCACCGGAATGAAGGTTGGAGACATAGTCCTCATCGATAGTGACAAAACGACGACTAGATTGGCCAATGGGACGAGTAGTAGAAGTGCTCCCAGGCAAAGATAATTTTGTTCGAGTCGTAAAAGTGAAAACTAGTCACAGAGAATTAATTCGTCCAGTACAACGTTTGTACCCTTTAGAACTGGATTGCTCTAGTGAACTATTTAACAGTAAAATATTAAAACATGTAGAAGCAGGGCCGATCCTAGGGTGTCGGCCGCCTGTGTGCAAAGATCTAATGTGCCGCCCCTCAAGAGTAATTTGCATATTTTGACTAATCTTTGATGTCCATATAAATATTTCTTCAAATTTCTATATCAAGTTCTAATTTAAAAATGAAGAAAAAAAAAAACAAGAATGATGAACTTGTAAAAAGGGAGAAAAGTTTTATAGTAAGAAACTCCTTAGGTACAATTTATATCTTTGAAAAAAGTAATAGATACCAAAATTTACTAGTCGTAAAAACAAATTTTATAGTTTGTCTTCGGTGACATCAGAGAAAGGACGGATTAGTGGGAATCAGGGGAGGGGGGATTGCTCCCAGAAAATTATCGAAATGGCGTACGAAAAATAGTTTTAGTAATCTTTGGTTGCGTTTGGTTGTAAGGAGAAAAGAGTCGGGTACATTAAAGGTGCATGGAAAAGAAATTTTCGAAATTGACGTCAAATATAGCAATTTTAGAAACTTTTTCGAGACTTCCGGGAAAAAGTAATGTTGGAGTCTCCTAAAATTCTTTCAAAATTGAAATCAATTCGAAGCTATTTTTGTGACCGTAGATTAGGAAAGATCGGCGCTCTTCCCGAAAATTTTCCGAAACTGAAGTTTTAAAAAAGCAGTTTTGGGTTATCTTTGTTGACGTTGCTAGAGGGAGGGAGATTCAATCATCTCCTATCGATTTTTTTCGAAATTGAAGTTTAAAACGCAAATTTAGGCTGTCTTTGGTGACGGTAGGGGATCTGGCGGCTTTCCTCCGGTAATTTCTCAGCTCTATTGTTTAAAAAACCCATTTTTCGCTATATTTAAAAATGATAGTTAAAACGCAAAAATATTCCGAACCGAAATATTTTTTGGAACTAAAATCCATTTTAGGTTATTTTTTGGGAAGGAAGGGTTTTGGAGCTCCCAAGTGAATGTTTCTAAAAGTGCAATTTTATGCTATCTTTGGTAACGTTAACAAAACTGGGAAGCTTTGGCGGATCTTTCAGATATTTTTCGATATTAATATCTAAAAAAAAACACATCCATAGACTTTTGTCCATCTCATTTCGACGATTGATGGGTATATGCCCTAGCACCGTAAAAAGTAACATAAAAGCCAGGCAGTTCCCCTGCAGAGTTTTTTTAGAAAATCGTATTTTACGCATTGTTTGATAACGAAGGACCAATGAGCAGGCGGGGGTCCAGTGTGCCCTCACGAACTGTTTTTTGAAACTGAAGTTAATTTCAAACTGAGGGAATGGGATTAGGGGCTTCTCTAAAGACGCTAATTGAGACTATCTTTGGTAGTAATGTTTGGGATTGGATTTCTGGGCCGAAATACGAAAAATGTCATTAAGCAAATTTTGATGACATTAAGAAGGGCTGTCCTCTGAAAACACATTTTGGATTTTAAAGCCAACATTTTTAGGCTATGTTTGATTAAGTTTAGGTGGAGGGGTGAATCAAAGATTTAATTGGGTCCTTAAGATCGGTGGTTCAAACAGCAAAATTTTCCGAAATTAAAGTCCTAAAAACGCAATTTTAAGCCTTCTTTTGTCTTGTCAAGGAGGTCATGGCATCCTTTTGGATCTTCGTTTTGGAGCCACGTTTAAATTTACAACCCTGGGCAAGAGCCCTGATCTGAAACCGGGCAGTTCATTCGTGATTTTACTTCGAAAAAATGCTGTAAGGGGAAAAATTACAAAATTTTAGTTCGTCATTTATATATGTTTGACTCTCAGGGGAGTCGCAATTTTGCACTGTCTCTTCACACACCCGCGATATGAACCAACAATGTTCCCTAACAATCTATTTTTCTTAAACTATGCTATGCTGTCGGGAAATCGGCACTTACTTTGATAATGGAACATTTAAAACTCAGCATATTAATTTGACTTATTATAAGTTATCTTGTGAGAAATTTTTGAGGAATTTTGCTTGATTAAAAGAACTGTACGATGCGGCCTGCGGCCACCGCAGGCAGCAGGGGGCGGCCAAAGCAGGGCGCCCCCTGCTTTGGCCGCCCTTGTGCGGTGCACACGCTGCACACCTGCTAGGATCGGCCCTGTGTAGAAGCCGAGCACTCTGCAGGTGAAAAAGGTTTGAAACCGACTATAGATGATAAAACTGACACTATTGATCCAGGAACTGGTGTCACCCCAGAACCGATTCAAACCAGATATGGTAGAAAAGTTAAAAAACCAAAAATTTTTACCATTTGATTTACAATTTATATTTTAATTTGTTTTCATGTTTATGAAGTATAATATTAGGATTAAACTACTTATAGACATTAATTTTATTATTCAAGTTCAATTTGTTAACATGAAAGTTTTAATATTTTAATAAGTTTTGATATTATGTGTCAAGTATGTAAAAAAAAAAATCAAAAGGTGGGAGAATGTTGCAAGCCTTTGCTTTATTTTCCCATCCTTTAAGAGTTTGTACGTTTTTGTTTGGCAGCAGTGGATATGTTTTGTTAGAACAGCTAAGTTTTGATTTGAGATGTTTTAAGCGGTGTTTTAAGAAATCTTATTATAAGAAATATTAAAAAATAAAAGTATATGAATGGACAAAGTGGTGTACACTTAATGTCGTATCTAACACTGATTCAGTACTGGCCACTTTTGAATTTCAAAACTTTTTTGGTACCAGTAGTGGCCAGATCAACTGTCAGCCAAGAAAGCAACTATTTCGAGTTGAAAACATTTGATACATGATCTTTCACATTTCATAACATGGTTACAGCTCTTAAAAATATTATTTTCGAGCTTTGTTCTATTCATTATTCAAAACAATGTTTTTATACCTCGTTATGGAGAAGCGTTAGAAAACAGCTGAAAAAACACCGACAATCCAGATGACCATACTGAATAGTTGATAACAATTTTCCATGATGATCTACCTACTCCTCCTTGAACTGCTCACTACAATATAGCCTGAACTTTACCTCCTGCAAGTTTGGATCCATCGGGAGACCTAGAATCCTTATTTTTCAAATAAAACCTTAAAGTGGCCACTACTGGTCCATTTACCTTACCTATGAAGAAGTTATTTCATTATTTAAGAGGAATGTTTTTCCAGCAGCCTAAAAATGTCATTTTGTTTCAGTCACAACTTCCACAGCTTATATTAATTAATTGGAAATAAAACTCTCTGACAAAATATTTAAATTTAAGAAACAAAAAGCCTTTTGGTAGATCTTATAAAGTTAATCGTCTGTTCAGGACCATTGGGAGTTAAAAACGAGAACTTTTTGAAGTTAGCAACAAAAACAAGACTAACACACAATCCTTTTTTTTCCCCAAATAAAAAAGTTGCTCACAAAAGCAAAAAAAAAAAAAATTAATTTGAATTTTGACATCTTGAATTCAAATTATGTTTTTCGCAATCACGAGTGTGTGTATGTAGGCATGTGTGTTTGTGTGTGTGGGGGGGGGGGGTGTTTGTGTGTACGGGGTATGTGTATTTGTGTCTGTGTGCTGGCATAAGTGTGGGGGGTGGGGGGTATGTGTATGTGTGTGTAGGCATATGTGTTTGTGTCTGTGTGCAGGCATGAATGTGTGGGTAGTTGTGTGTATGTGTGTGTAGGTGTATGTGTGTGTGTAGTTGTGTATGTATGCGCGTGTGTGTAGGACATGGATGCAACCTGAAGACGGTTTTCGCTATAGGTGCAGCATCGTGAGGAGCCCGCCTGTCCACGGTGATGGTGCAGAGGGTGGCGGTGGTAAAAATCAAAGGAACGTCAAAAACAGTTAAATGAAAGCAATAAGCAATCTTGATTGCTCAAAAAAAAAAAAGGAAAAGAAAAGAAAGATGATTTTTAAAACTTCCACTAACTACGTAATTTTTCCCCCTTTTGCTCTTTTTTTTAATATAAGCAAAATAATGCAAGAAAAAAAAAAAAAAAAAAAAGTCATACAAATTCAAAACTTTTAATAACCATAGAAGAATATCCCCTGAACTTTATTAATTAGTATACTTTGATACACAGGATTTGAAATTTGCGATTAAAATTTTAGAACTTCCTGATCATTACCAAACACCAATTTGAGTAAAAAGGGGCAATCATACAAATAACCAAGACACACACACACACACACACAAATTTACACACAGGTTTTTTCATTCGAATAGCCATTTTAAAACCACAGCTTAATGTAAAACATAACAAATTGATCAACAGTTTCTTACATTTCACAAACCTGGGGAATTTAAACTCAAAAATGAATTAACAGCAGTACAGATTAGAAAATGTGCAGTACCTCATAATCACGATCTTCGTGAAATCGGTTGAATCTTTCGGCCATTTCGTAAAATTTGAGATAAAAAAACTTTTTATACGAAATTCATGTTTAGATTTTAAATAAAAACATTATACATTTAAAAGAAATGTAGACAATAACATATCACACACATTGAATTTATTTTCATAACACCAATTCTATCCTCACTTCATTTCACTGCATTTACGGCTGTGCAAACTCCATGCTCCATAGATCTGGCACTGGAGCGACACCTGTGCGTCCCGCAGGAGGTGTTGGTCCGGTGTCGTCTGCTAGAATTGAACAGATGAACAAAACCCCGACAGAACTCAAAAGAAGAGGGGAGGGGGGGAGGGATTTCAGTTTCAAATCCCATTCGCTTCGTTTGCACTTTATTTTGAAAGATAACACATTCGAAAATTTCATTTCAGCACTCGTTTCATACGTCGCTTAAGCAAAGCCTGGTCATTTAGGTTGTAGCAGGGCTCACGACCACGTTTTCAAAACGTCAAGAAAATGTTGCCTGGAGACGTCAATTTTCAGGTCAGAATGCCTAACCTAGCAACGTTTGTTTCAGACGTTTTCCAGTTGCTTTCGGAAAACGCCACTTAATAGCGTTTTGCTTTTGAACTGCATTTTTAACAGGCACTTCATTTCAAAGTTTTCCGGGGGGGGGGGGGGGCAATGGTGTATACTCAATGCAATTTATAGGGGAAAAAAGCACCAAAATACATTGTGTTTAAAATGCCCAAAATGACGGGTCTGTCATGTAGCTATTGCTTGTGCTAAATAATGTTTCGTAAACAGATATACAAGGTAAAGCAAATAATTATATTCTCTCTGAAAATTTTTACCACTCTACATTTCTTGTAATTTCTAGTTTTGGTTCCAAAATTGAGAAATAAAATAAATCTTCCGTAAAAAGGAGGAGGGGGGCAACCAATTGCCGTCACTGTCCCTACTACCAAGTACGTCATGTATACGCAGTCTGTCCAATAAATACGCAAACTGAGGCCATAAAAAGTTCATTTTGCAAAATTTAGCCCACATCGATTTCGCCCTTTCAAAGTACTCTCAATTCGTTGCTCTATGAACTTATCCCATCTTCTATTCCACTCTTTAAAGCGTCTTTGAAAATCCTCAGCAGTTACGATCTTTATTTGTCTCGTCGTTTATTCTCGCTTTATGAGTCCAAATCTCCCCAGTGATGTTCCCTCATCACATGTTTTGCATTTTGGGACTAAGAAAAAGTCGTAGAGTGCGAGATCTGGCGAACAGAGAGGATAGTCAAGGATGGTGATTGAATTTTTTTGCCAGAAACTGGAGAAAAATCAACGCTGAATGTGCTGGTGCGTTGTCATGGTGCTTCCATCCATCCATCGCCTTGAGTCAAATTTGGTCGCACACGATCTCTCAAACGCTTCAGAAGTGTGAATTCATCAATTTCGGTGATTTCATCAATTTCCATTTTCTACGAACAGCAAAAACAAGGACAACAGAAACTAATATAACTTGCAACATACGTGCAGTTTGGTGATCTGCTAAGAACTGACATTTCATTGGGTGTCAGGTTGTCAGGTAACTATCGCCGAAAGTTAGCGGGACTATAGTCCGCGTCGATGGCCGCTATATTGTACGAGTTCGCGAATTTATTGGACGGATTACGTATGTATGTCTCTGAATGCCGGCAGGCGGTGCACTTTCACCCCCTGGCTTTTTAAAACAAAAAACAAAGAAAGATAAGAAGTCTGGATTTGGAGATTTGGAATTCAATTGGTTTTTGGAATCACGAATTGCGAAAGAACCCTACTCGTTAGGTACTCTGTTGTGGGCTCACAAGTCGAAGGGCCGGGCTGATTCTGGGGTAAAGAATTCGCAGTCGAAGGTTTAAAATTGCAAGAGTCTGAGCAGGAGTAGGGCATTTTCCCATGAAGTCCGCAACTCTGCCAGTACTTGCGGAATCAGAATCACACTGATTTTGGTGTAAAGGAGCCGGAGTCCACAGCCCTGATTGAAACAATAAGTGTAAGTAAAATATGCAAATAAAAGCTATTGGAAACGAGGATTGTGCATTATTGCAAAAGGATTACACACCTACGTGAGCAAATGGTGCCAACAGATTAACAGAAACAGATGAAGCTAGGTTACGCCAAAAAAGTATCGGGGAGGGGAATTTTTCGAACAAAAGTGGTCTATTCACTCGTTTATGCACGTAAGTGTTGTAGAACTAAAAAGCAGATTTCAATTAGTCAGGCTTGGGTGACCTTTGAAAGTTTGATGTCATTGGAAGGGAGAGTAAGAAATGAATATGACGGTCTAAAAATATATTTTTTACTTGTTTTGTTTAAGTGGGTGCTACATGCAGGTAAAATAATCAATGGGGGGGAGGGGGTTAAAGCGTAAAAGACAACAGGTAAGCAGCCACAGCACTACTATACAGTTACTATTACTATAATACAGGTTTTTAAGTTTTTTCACGCTTTTGTTTTTGAATTTGAATACAAAAACTTACAATACTTAGAACAAACTAGGGGTAACGGCAGCAAAACCTGTCTAAATCTACAACGATACTGTTGGGACCTAAAAATGATATTGTTATAGACAGGTTATCATTATAGACAGTTTGATTATTTATTGCTGCCATTCTGCTTGAGACTAAGGAAAATATCGTTATAGACAGGTTATCGGTATAGACAGTTTGATTATTTATTGCTGCCATTCTGCTTGGGACCAAGGAAAATATCGTTATAGACAGGTTTCACTGTATAAGCTATTTTCTCTCATGCATCATACGTTAACATCATAGCCAGTGGCGGATTTACAGGTTACTGGGTGACTCAATGCATTTTTGAAGTCTCTTTGTCAATCATTGAATTGCGACATGGTAATCTGAAGCCCTGTATACAGGGCTTAAGGCAAATCCACAGCGGACTCACAGCGAAAGTGAATACCATATTTTACCCCTTATTTAATAAGGATAGGTAAGAAGTAAATCTTTTAAATTTCAAAAAGTTTCACCTCAAACAAATAAAAAAAAATTCAGTCTTAATTTTCAGGCCAATATCTATAAATTTTGGGTCTCCCTACAAAAACTCGATAGGGCTCCTCCTCAGACACCAGCAGTGTGCATTTGAAATGTTATTAAGTCTTTTTGCTAGTTTTTCCCCATTTCTTGGGCAGTAGGACCCCTTTAGAACATGCCAACATTCTTCATATCTACAAATCGACAATCTAATTTTCAAATCGACAATCTATGCATCAAATATGGAAAAATAGTATGGATGCTTGCAGAGCAGATTTTAACTTTAGGTGCATTGATGTTAAAGAGACAAATTTAAAAACTGGGAATGACAGAAAATGAAAAGGTGGTCCTAAAGTAAATGTTACTTGAGCCTTTTCTACCCAGCCAGTCAGTTTATTTGTGATATAAATCTTCCATTTATCTTATATGGCAGCTATCATTGCATAAACCCTAGGGCTTTAATCATTGCAACCCTTTAAATATTTTTAGAGGTAGCTGTACAGTAGTAGTAGTAATAATCACACTAGCCAACACCAAAAATGCATCCGGCTCACTAATAGCTATTTCCGAAGTATTTTGTCTCCCTAAACACAAAAATCACCATAAAAAGTTGAGATTAGCTCTATTTTTTAAGATACAGAGGCAACTAGGATAGAGAATTCTCACTAATGCTTTTTTTTTCTTGTCAGATACACCCCCCCCCCCCCCCCCCCCATGAGACTTAATGTCTTCTAAACTTCGACCCCAGGTTGAGATAGAAAATCTTACTACATGAAAACCGAAATGGACTTCACGAAATTTAAAATCTGGAAAAAGAAATGCTCAAAATCAACCTCTAGTAGATCCACCCATTTCAGGCTTCCACCCATGCTCATTTTGCTGGGAATAATGAAGAACTTCATGAAAGCCGTGAACAAAGATGTTTTTCCAATACCTTAGAGGGAAATTTCCAAGATATATTTGAAGCTAGGGTTAAGGAGAGAATTTTTAAAGGCCTTTCATATACAATCAATTTTGAAAATCACCGTTTTTCAAAATAAATTTTCGAGGGAAGAAAACACCTTAGAAGTCATTAAGGGTGTATTACAAGTATTTTTAAGCATAAAAAAAAAACAGTTGGTCAAACAATTCCTATGGAAGTTCTGTCACCATTGATTAATGATGTGTCTGTGAAACTACATTTTTTTCACTTCTTCCAGGATATTTTGTTTAAAAACTAAAGCTATGAGCAGTGAGAATGAAGAAAGGTTTCAATAAAAAAAAAAGATATATTTACAATAGAACGCAGATATAAGGGTCATTGGTCTGAGTTAATGCTCACCAAATGCTGCTGATCTTATTACAAGGAATGGTTCTTTTTTGACGTACAAAAAGCAATCGAAAATGAAGCATTTACAACAATAAGCCAAAGCAGCCTCATCTTTCCGAAAAATAAGCATTGTTTAAAAAAAAAAAGACTTATTTAATAATATTTATTGCACAGGATGTTTTTCCCTTTTAAACATTGCCTTTAAAACTATGTGTGGTTGCTGTGAATCTTTCTCCAGTGGACTTTTATGTATCCTGAAAAACAAGAGCTAATAAAAAACATTCACTACCATATTCGTTTTTCTCAACCCAAAATTAGTAGGAATTCACTATTTAAAACCAGGATGCAGACAAAAGTTCTTTTTTGTTGACTAGTGTGATTAGAGCCCACATTATATGAAAATGCATATTTTTGCTTTTCACTTACTTTCAGATTTTTTTATTTTTATAAGCAAAAGAAAAATTACAAAAAGAATATTGTCGTTTAAAAAAAAAATCAGGCGACTAGTAAGTTTTTCTCGGGTTGCTTGATTTTTTAAGCATATTTGCGAATGCATACTACTTTTTGTTCATATTATTACCGAAAATTTAAATTTACCACTAAAGATATAAAAAATGCAAGAACAGAAACGTCATTAGTGTTTTTATTCAGATGCTAAAACTTTTATTTGCAAAAATAAAAAAAAATTCAGCTTTTTTTTTTTTTTTTTGAAGTTTTTACTTTAAATGTCAGGAACTTTCGATTACTGCATTTTACCATATGAATAAGAACACAGTACTTTTTGTGAAATGAAGAATTTTATTCAAATTCATTTTATAAACTTTTCTTCTTCAAGTATACAAAGTGTCTGCTTTCAGTCAAAATAAAATTCATCAAATTCTACACTTTATACTTTCAAGATTTTAAAAAATAAATTAGAGTAATAAACAAGAGCCAAAGTTACATCCATGATGTTAGTTCAGTCAAAAACTTGTGTTCAATGTGAATAAATGGTAATATTTTTAAACAAGTAACTGCATTCAAATTAAAACTTTTCAAAGTTATTTGGCTACTCAGCATCTTTTAAATCAACCCAGTGAGGGCATAACTTCACAAACAGCTATCTGATAAAAACTATACCTTGGCTGTTCGAATACATTCAAATCACAGCTTTTTAACAATTACAAAGTTGGTAGTTTCAAAATCTCAAGGGTGTTAATGACATGATAAGCAAACAGTCTATTAAGACTCATCCAAGAGCTCAAAAAAATGGTGTGGCTCCGTTTGTTAGGCAGAAACTATTGCTTCATTTGTAGAGGCTTCTGCAGGAGATGTATTTTCAATTTTCACAACAGGCTAGGAAGGAAAAGAAAAAAAAAAACATGATAGATATAAATTTTTAACAAAGCAAGGCATTAGTCATGGACTTTAGTTTTATAAATAATGCATTAAAAATAATATTCATAACATTTCAAGCATTATTAAAGTTCGACAGTTTAGCTACTTAACCACAAAATCTGAGCCCTGGAGCAAATGATAAATAAAAATTTGTATCGTTATAGTTTTGCCACACACTAGCACATGAGACTTTTGTACCTTGCATTTCTTCGCTCTAACTTTGAAAAAAAAAAAAAAAACTGATTGGGAAATTCACTGCTCACATATGAAAAGAGTTTTTACCCTGTACCTAAGAAAGCGGTTCTACCCAGCAAGTGAACAAACTCGTTTTGCGAAGTGAATTTTGGTTAAAAGCCAAATAACTATTGCAGAAGGTACAGAAGAAAGAAAACCCACATTTACCTGGGAATGGGAAATAACTGGAATGAGGTGTTAAGCAAGTTTTTTCCAGGATAGAAAAGCTTCATATTGAACGGGGCAACGAAGTACCACAAATAGTTACATCATAAATAATAAACCACAATTGTTATACCATTAACACAAGGAATATTATTTTCATTACCCCAAGCAGAAAAAAAGCAACATATTTTTGTCCATCAGAAATCTGCAAGGGATTGCAAGTTAAAACATAAGTTTTGTACTTTCAAGCATAGAAAATACTATGAAATAAATTGTTGTAATCTTTTTTAAGGATTTTAGTGGGAATTATCGATTCAGGGTTTAAGAAGAAATTATTGATTAGTTTCTAAAAGTTCAGAATTATTCCCACAACATTTGAAGCACAGGAACCATACATTAAAGAAAAAGAAAAGAGAGAGAGAGAAAGAATAATTAATTTGCTTCAGGAAAAAAGGCTTGATCATATCAACTTTTGATTGAATTTCAACAACTATAATACTGGAATTTTTTAACAGGACTCCATGGTTAGTGCTTTTCAGATTGTTTCTTTGATTTTATTTCTCATTGCAAAAGTTTTTTCACTTAAGAATATTATGCTACATATTGTTTTTTTTAATGTGAAGTCTTGCTCTTCAAAATTGCAATTGTTGGCCTTTTCTTGTCCTATTAAATGCTTTTTTTTTTCCTTTTTGGCTATAAATTTTTTTAGTCTTGCACTAATTTGCTTCTGAAAGCAAGCAAAACAGCAGTTTTAATCACACTTTGAAATTTCTTTCCAAACATTAGCTAAGAAAGCTTTAAGTTATCACAGAAATAGTTTATAAAAAATTCCCATTTTCAATAAAAATTTTGGTTGAGTGAATTTTGCTTTGGTTTTAATGCATAATTTTGGTTGAGAATACTGCTTTTATGCCAGGTCTGGGGAATGGGGATCTCCCTTTATCTGATTCCAGTATTTACTCTATGTGGTTAGTAACTATGTAGTTTCTAGAGGTTACAGGGTTAATACATTCATTATTAACCTTGAAATACTAATTACATAAGAAGTGTCACAAAGCTAGGCAACATGGTGCCAAAAATTATTTGCTAAAAATGATGCCAACTTGGCGATGTCTCTAAAATTTCCCGCCAATCCCATAAGCAAAATGTTGAAATGGTTCATAGCAGGCAAAGTATGAAACTACTGTAATCTTAAGCAAAAATCAATGGAATAAACTTGAAGTTTTAGTTGAAGTTAACCAGATTAAAATGTAAAAATGATTACTACTTACAAAATTTGAAACAATATGTTAGATTCAAGAATTCATGATATAGATATAGAAGAAAGTTTCGTGATAGCCACAACAAACTAATTTCATTTTCGATCGGCCTCGAAGCCTCCCGAAACAAATTCTGCTACATTCTGCCCACGGATGATAGGGAAATGGCAAATTTCCAATAAAAACGAGTCCATCTCTATGAGGAAGAAAAGTAAAAATTTGATGTGCGTGCTTCGTCAATTCCAATGTGACACTTTACTTAATTTACTGTCTGTTCCCGAACTCAGCGACTAGCAACAGCGAATGGTTCCAATTGAAAAAGGGGTGATGGTTTAAGGAAGCACACTTCCCGATGCAATCAGTTTTTGCTTGTTCGTTACTTCCTTCTTGCTATCACCCGTTTTTATAAAATCAGAAGAGACCTGACGCATGCGCAAATACCAGTAAGATTTCGCGTTAAAATATCGGACAGTAGAGGCTAGCACAACATCTGCACAAGCCGGACTCCTTAAAAACTAATAAATGCATCCATTTTCGCCTCTAAACTGGATGTTTGCTTTGCTGTCTCATCGGTGGTCAGACTGTACCAGGCATGCAAACAACTAAAATGAGCTGATGTGTGAATTACATGACTTCCTTTTACTCCAATTTAATGTCATTTCTCCAATATTGGCATTTTTAATGTGATTCAATAGTTTACTCTTAAATATCACGAACAGTGGCCAAATTGAAACCAGATTTAAAAAAAAAAAAAATCACCAAATTTGTTGCCAAGTTGGTGACCAAACGCTTGGCGATACATCGCCATGTGTTTGCATAAATTATAACAGCACTTGAGTTTGCATAAAAATTAACAATGATTTCCCCCCAAAAAAGGGGCAAAAGACCCTTTTTGGAACATCCGAATGAAACCAAAAAGGGAGGTGAACAACTAGACCCCACTAGGAGCCTACGTACCAAATTTCAACTTTCTAGGACACAGTGTTCTTGAATTATGCGACACACATACGCACATACCTACATACAGACGTCATGAGAAAATTCATTGTAATTAACTCGGAAATCATCAAAAAGGATATTTCACGTGTATATACATTCTTAGGCATTTATCCACGTGTGGTCGAGTTGAAAACAAAAACTCAGCATTCACTAGGGGGCGAGTAAAATGAAAATTAAGGTCGATTTTTGAGCGAATTTTTTTTCGTGAATACAATACTTCCTTTTTTGTAAAAGGAAGTTAAAACAGTAGAAATCCCTCACCTGCTCAGCAGACGACTGCTCTTTTGAATAGCCTTCGTTCGTCTGAGCCGAATCGCACGGTTCGCCGGACCCGCCCGAGGGCGGCATCGAAGACGAGACATTGGTTGCATCGTTTTCGTAGCCACTCCCCGGATCTTCGGTCTTGACCTCATACTTGGCCTCGTAGTCTTCCTGCTTCACCTCGTCTCCGTCCTCCCCCCTGCCATTCCTGGGCATGCGGTCCGAGCGGGTCCGGGCATGACCGCCCCTGCGCGGTCTGCGGCGGTCCATCCGCGGTCTGTAGGCCTGGCGCGGGCGGGATCCAGAGACCCGAGCCTGCTGGTCTTCGTCGTCGGCTTCGTTGTCCTGGTGGGAAAGCAGATGTTATTCTCCAGAGTCGGTTCAACCAACGTCCCCGTAATACTAAATGTCTGTCGCTTTCTCACTTTTAACATAGAGCAAAAAGAAACTCGAATCGAGAGAACGAGGATACGTGAATTGGGTACTGAGGGGAATGAGGATACGTAAATATTGGTACGGAATGCTACTGCCATCTATCGAAGGTATTAGGAAACAATAGCAAAGAAAATAATTGTTTACTAACAAAATTATTTTGAAATTAAGTAATTATATATTTGATTTTAATTGTTTGGATCCATCGGCATAGCAACGAGTTCATCTGATTGCCACTAGGCATGGTCCCACTTAATTCTTATAGGCCTTGGCAATCGCTGAAACCCATAGCAACATAGAGGGCGCTACAGGGCACCCGTTTCCATTTCTTTGCCACTAAATGGTGGACCCAGAGGTTTCCTGTGGCGCCTCTTGCGGTCAAAATGGGTGATGTCCAATCAAAAATAACAAACTTTGAAACATTAAGATTGATTGGTGGATGCATGAGCGGCATTGAAACGTTGAAATTGATTGGTGGATGCATGAGCTTGCATTGGTTCAACACAGAAAAGTCAAAAATTGTCAGGGTCCATAAGCGTAAGCGGAAATTTATTGGGGCCATGTACAAGGTGACACTGTCCTCCGTCCCGGAAATCGAGTGATCTTACGGCGTCGCAGGAGTCGACTTTCGGTGCGGAGGACAGAGCTACTTGGCTGCAATTCAACCATGGCATTGTTATGGCGATGGATTAAAATCAAATTGATAATTACAATTGGTTAATTTTGAAATAAACTAATTGTCTTCTTTGCCATTAGTTTCTAATACCTTTGATAGATGGAAGTGGCCTCTGGTCTCCGCACTGAAATTGACTCAGTCTGTGTGCACTGGTTTTTGCTCTATGTTAAATACTAGAGGCATTTAGTATTATGGGGGCATTGGTTAGTTTGGCAGAAAAATTATACACACAAAAAATACTAACATGACAACCGGCAACAGGCTCTGGGCCCAGTTAGGCTGGTCCTAATCAGTTTATTATTCTCCAATGAAGATAAATGGTCCTTTTAAACCAATCCACTCCCTTACTCATAGTTGTTCCGAGTGCACACCACGCAATAAGTAGCATTTTTCCTCATTTCCAGGTTAGCCTGAGATTTGAATAGCTTAAACCAATAACCCCTTGTCCTGCTTTCCGTACAAAAATTTAACCTATTACCATTTTTCATTTTGATAAATTAAAACAGCTGAATCTATGAAAGGCTATGAGACTAAAAGCAGTGTTACAAAAAGGAATTAAAATGGTGTCATGATGACACCTAGCATGATTTTCTAGGAGTCAAAATTGCTACTTTTAATGAGTCAAATATCCTCCATGATTATGAAAAATATATTTATTAAATAGTACAATGAAATAAAAATATAAGGTACTTTTGCAAACAACTCATAACTAGCTGCAGGCATCAAAAACAATATACAGAGGGTAGATAAAATTTTTAGTAAGACAAAGCCTTTTGCTTTCTACCATCCGTCCATTGAAATAAAAGGTGAATATTCTTCATTAATTTACCAATAAATTTGAAAGAAAACAAACGTTCAGTACTGATATTAATTAGTGATTATCGAATGATGCAACATTTTCACAGCAAGTATATCTGCTAATTAGCAAATGTAACCACGCACTGTGTGCATCTATATTACCCAGTTATGTTAAATAGAAATGATACACATTGTTGATAGCATATTTAAAAGGATCTTGAATATAATGAAAAAAAAAGATTTTTTTTTTTTTTTTTTTTTTGAAAATACAAGATTGATTGTATTTAAAAGTTAGTTTAATTAATTTATCCTTTGCAGGACAGTTGAGCTACTTGTGATGAATTTATCCTTTGCAGCAATCACGAGTTTCAAGCGCAATGAGTCAGGAAAGAAAAGCTTGCATGTTTATGCAAAACTTTAGGCACCTAGGACGACTGGAAATCTAGGCTTCAAATTGAGACTAAAAACCACTTATTTCTAGCACTGACTACAAGTAAAGGTCACATAGCCAGATACGATAAAAAGAGAATATATTTTTTGAGAAGGAATTGGTATTCTCTTTCTAGGTTTTTGTTTTCACCTGTCCATAATTCAGAAATTGTTTTAAAATGGTGAACATTTTCAAAAACTATCACTAAAAGTTTAAAACTCAGAAAATTTAGCTTTAGAAAAAATTGAGAAAATACATAATAGATTGCAGAACCTAGCTGGAGTAGCTTAAACACAATGTTGAAACGCTTAAACTTACGGAAAACACTACAGAAACACAGTCAAAACAGTGGACTGTAAAGGGAGAACAAGCTTCAAAAAAGGCCAAGACAGTTCCTTCTGCTGGACAATAACAGTCTTGTGCTGCTCAAGCATGTCAGGAATGGACAAGGAGAAGCTATTGGTTATAGGAAAAAGCTACAAGCCACGCGGCTTTAAGGGAATCGGAATTGACACTTTGTCGGCAAACAGAAATGCATGGATGACCTCTGCCCTTTTTGAAGAATGGCTGAAAGATTTGGAGAGATTATTCTTTTAAGCGGGGATCCTTAACATTGTGTCTATGGGGAAATATTCGGTTCCAGGAGGTTTTATTCATATATAAGCGAGGTATTCGTTTATCCGTTACCTGATTAAGCAGAGTTGACAATACAAATCACACTCTCAAGCCACAATTCTTAAGAAAATGTTTAATTACTCCTCATCATTATATATGCTGAAGAGTTGCTGCAGAGTTTGGTGCTTAATTGGCTTAAAATGCATTAAAAATAAAAAGAAAAAAAAACTTTTCTATTTGGCTTAAATTAGTATGTACTAAATGCTTCTGCACTTTTTGAATAGATTAACTGGTATTAACATTTCATAAACATTATCCGCCCCTGCCTTAAGCTACAGCTTTTGTAGCATATAGGTAAATCCAACCCTGGTATTTTGACAGGATTTACCATGGCCCACAGGCTAAAACAATGAGTAATGCTTGTTTAAAATAAAATTTGAAAACTTCATTTTCTTTCAGCCTTAATCCTTCAAATGCAGTTTGTTGATATAATATTAAGGACCAATAGCTTGTCACAAAATACAGCGGCCGCCGCTTATATGAATCACGTTTGTTCTAAACAGTTTTGACTTCATAAAGCAGCTGATTCTATAAAGCAGTTAATTCCATAAAGCCGGATATTATTCTGTTTTTGGTAATTTTATTCATTAAAGCGGCTGATTCAATTGATCACTGATTCAATTAAAAAGCATCCACTGTAATACCAATATTTTGCTTTTGTATAGGTTCAATCAGTAAGTTATTGCTCATTTATTCATTTCCTGGAAATAATATAAAGAGAAAACATCTCTTAATATTATTTCCAGTGTTAGAAATAAGAATATAAATTTATGTGTGACCTTGATGCCTAGGACAAGTTTCTAGGTGTCAAAATGAGTGATCAAGTTGAAAAAAAAAATGAATTAAATATTAGATTTTTTTTTTTTTTGAATAAAAAATTGATTGCATTTTGAAATTATTTTTATAAATGTATTCTTCATGTCAATGGCCGGTTTCAATTATGATGAGTCAGGAAAGAAAAGCTTTGATGCAATCTAAAAATTAAGGTGCCAAATTTGGCACATATACTCAAAAATCTAAGTGTCAAATTAAAAACTGTGGTCTTAAAATGAGACTAAAACTGCTTATCTCTGACACAGATTATTCCCAAAATAATTTGTAAATATGCAGGATTTTAAAAAAATCCTGCATATTACCGTAAGAAATATTTTTAAAATATTTCTTACAGTAAACTCTCAATAACTCAAAGTCCCAAGGACTGGCAAAGTCATTCGAGTTACTTTAAGTACACTTTAGGATCCAATAGAAACATTGAGAAAAAAAGAAGATTCAAGTTATAAGAATTGCATTCATCGCAAGTTGACTGTATTTCGAGATAAAATACCTCCACTTTTCGTAGGAAGGGCACTCTTAAAAACCATCCCACCTACCTTAGCATTATCACCTTCAACCCCACTTTGGCTTCCCTCCGTGTCACTTCTCGGGCGGCGAGGCCTGCGCCTGAAGTATCGTTGATAAAATTTCCTAGGCGCACGTCTTAGTCCACCACCACCACCGCCTCTAGGAATCCTATCATCATTTTTCCTTTCGTCTTGATCATCCTAACAGTTACAACAAAAAATACAGCATTGAGAACATAACATAAGTTTAGTGTACAAATAAGAAAACCTTGCATGATTTTGGGACATTGAAAGAGAAATTGACAACTTTCAATATGCTGGACAAACACATTTTCAAGTATTTATTTTTTAAAAAAATAAAGAAAAAAATAAAGAAACTCAATTTCTTATTACTCTTTTAGAAACTAAATTCTAACAAATATGCATAGAAAATTTTTAATTTAATTCTTTAGATTAATAATGCTAAAAACTTAATTATAAAAATTGTGTTTTCTTAGAATATCCTTTGCTTCTCTTCAAAAGTGGTATTAGTACTCTTATATTGGCTGCGAAAGTATTAAGTATTGTTGATTAGTTCAAAAGCATAAAATATTATCAATTTTGATCATTTCATTTTATGCCTTGAATGTTGGAATATCAGGTTCACAGGTGCTTCAGTTCTGATGACTATGATGGAGAACTATTTCATTGTTTTTTTAATGAACAGCACTCCCCTTTTCCTTCTCAATACCGAGAAGCTCAAAAACTTTACAAAAATTAAAGGAAATACAGTTGACTCTCAGTTTAACGACGCTCTATTTAACGACTTTTTCTATTTAACTACGGCTTTTCACGGTCCCAGATGGTCCACTGTAGTGTTAAAAGCATACTATTTAAGGATGATTTCTAATTAAGGACAATTTTTTGTGGTCCCTTGAAAGTAGTTAAACAGAGAGTCAACTGTAATGTTTTTCACTTTTTTAAAAATAAAAATAAATGTTATATATGTCTGAATCCATGATTAAAAAAATATGTACAACTTTATAAACTTATTTTATACTAAATACCACAACCATATTTTCCTGCATATTATACACAGCGCAGGTCCTAAAATCGTCCAAAAAGGGAAAAAAAATCCTTGCGGATAATACGATGTAAAAAAAAAAATGAAAGTTTTGATTTCACACACAATCAGGGTTGGCCGGATTGGACCCAATGGGTTTTTTTGAAAAAACCCATTATTTAACCCACTTTTGGGTTTTTTTAAATTTTCTGGGATGTTTTTTAAAATTAATTAATTTAAATACTTTTACAATTTAAACTTCTATTTTATCTGTTCTTCACCACAGACAATGGACATAAAAAATGAATTTTGAACTTTAATAGCATTTTTTAACTCTTAACAGCATTAAAAAAAATACTTCAAAGATTTTAAATAAATATATTTAACTTTTTTCTTTAACTGGTCAAGAAATAACTCAAATTATCTTGACTAAGTCCTGTCACGTTTGATTTTCTCAATATTTGTAGATTGTACAGAGGAAACTACTCTAGCTAAAAAGCTTTCATGTGAATTATTTTCTGCAACCCAACACGTCACAAATCTCGAATTACAGTCGAGTCCCGACTTTCGCGCGGGATGCGTTCCAAGACCCTTCGCGTAAGTTGAAATTTCGCGTTGTGGAAATAGGGAATGTGTAAAAACTTTTATAAACATACCCATACGATTAAAGACACTTGTAAACACCACGTCAAACTGTTAAAAACCATTTCTTAACTATACATTACTGTTTCTTAAATAAAAAATTGAACTTTTATTTATTTTATTTAAAAAAACAGTTTTATTTAACATAAAAAAATGCTACGATGCACAAAATGAATGATCAATGGGATAGAAAGGCGTAAAATAAACCACTACGGTACGTACATCATGTAGTAAAAAAACACAAATACACTACAGTTGTTGAAACTTTCTCTGTTTCCTTCTATCATCACAAACTTTAAATGAAACAGCGCTCTTAGGTGTCATTGTATTTCATCAACTTTCCCATATAGAATGAAAAAAATAAATGGAAAATGCGGAGTAGTTATTTGTATAAGCGATGTTGGGAACTTCCTCTCTCAGTGATGCCGAAGGGATGAAGGTCCATTCACGGAAAAAAAAAAGCGATTCCCTTCGGAAAATTTTCGTGTTGTGTGTCGGTGAAGAATTCGCGTTAAGAATAAAATTCTTTACCGAGAAAAAAATCACGTTATAGCCATTTCATGTAAGTCGGATCGCGTTGTAGCGGAATTCGACTGTAACAAGTTATATTTCTTTTAGAATTTTCCAGATTTTACAAATGGTTGGACAGAAAACAGAATAGGATGTACAGTATTTTCATTATCTTACGAAAAAGTTTAATATTTCTTACTCTGTACACAGAAATAAAAAAAGCAGGCAACATAAAATTCAAAGAAATGTCTTGATTAAGCTGGAATTCAGTAAATAGGGATTTAAACTACTTGAGGTTCTACAGTAGTTTTGCATAACAAAATGAAATACAATAAAGTAAAATGCAAAAAAAAAAAAAAAAAAAATGTAGTAATTTAAAACGAACAATAGATTTTATCACTCAAGAAGTAACTTTGCCTTAACTGTTGGTAATCATGGAAACTAAAAAATCTGAAACTTCACCATTCTTGGGTTTTGTCGTCTTTCATACTTTTCTTCAGAAAACGCTGAATTTTAACTAGTTTTCCAGCGTTTTTTACCCCAAGACAATTTTTGCGCTTTGTCCATATACTTACGCTACAATATGCGACAAGTACCCTATATTTTCCCTAAAAAAAGACAAAAAAACCCACATTTCTTTTAAAAAACCCAGCTTTAGTTGGGTTTTTTTGGGTTTTATTTAAAAAAACCCAAAAAACCCTGGGTCCATGGGCTTTTTTAAAAAAACCCGGGTTTTTGCCAACCCTGCATACAATTTTACAATTTTAGCAACTGAATTAAAAAATGTAAAGGAGTAATAACTTTAAAGACATAATCAAAACCCAAACTTACCTCATTGCCACCTTGATCAATATTTCGAGGAGGTCCTCTTGGAGGACCTCTGTAATATTTTCTAAAGAATGGACGTCTCAAAGGCCTTCGTGGTGGTCTTTGTGTGGGCTGATGTTCATCATCAGCATGATCTTGACTTTGACTGTCCTCACCTGCATCATTTTGTTGCTGCAAGTATATGAAGAGGAAAAGAATTAAAATGGTGGAATACTCACACACATTTATATTTATGTATACATGAATCTCTGATTGTAATTTCTTTACAAACAATGATAGCAGGTATTATAAAACAACATGAGTACAGTATGAGACCCAAATTTTGGAATCCTGAAACCCGGAACATTTTTCCTTAAGCATATAATAGCACATATGATGTAAAATTTAAAAAACAACAATTTTTTTTCTTTTTTCCATTTTTAAATGTTCAAAATTGTTAATGGCCGGCTATTACCTGTTGAAAACACAGTATTTTCAGTTCAGTTTATTTTTATGTCTCTTTGATGCAACGTGTCATGAGTAAATTAGTGTTCCGCTGTAATTTTGCAGCAATCTTTTAACATCTACTTTTAGGGTTAACAATAATTCTTTTTTTTTCACTCATAAGTGTCAATACAAAGTCTATTGAACAAATGCACAAAACTATTTTTAGTATGAATGAAATCAAAGAAAGGGGGGTTCGACCGAACCAAGCACTGCGACCAGAGGTCTATTGTACTAGTCCCCAAACAAAGGTCTTAAAACAGACAAGCAGCAGAAGTAAAATTCAGCAATAGGAAATATCAAGGATATTAAATAGGAATATCATGAATATCCCACGGTTCATGTAAACAATGACCAAGGTGTTCAAACCTATAGGCAGAAAACACTTTGCAATCACACAGGGTCAAGTAATAGATTCCTCATTAAAGAGGTAACCTCCGCAAATTGGATCATTACTGATACCCATTATAGCATGGTGCTGCTTTAAGGTGTAAATACCAGTAAGAAGACCAGAAGCCTTCCCAATATTATTTTTGTCAAGAAGCCAGTATTTTCAGCATATGATCCCCAGAGAGAATCAGGTCTGTCCTTAGGATGACAAGCTGAATATGTTCAAGATTCATCACGAGATAACCTCTCCAACGGGATCTGGTTTCTCTCACAACAGCCATCTTAAACATACTCACTGCTTGAGCATAGATAGGACTGTGGCTGACTTGTCCATACTTGTTAAGATACAACTTTTGTGCAGAGGGAGGAGTTGAAACCTCCCACTGAAGAGGCTTGGTTTCTCCTGCCTTCTTAGGAATGGTTGGCCAGGTTGCTTTCGCCTCTCATACCAGCCTCTTCTTCTCCTGCCTGCACCAGCACCTGTTGCATTTTTGTGCACAAATGAGTACTCCCTGCCTCACAATCGCAGATTTGGTGGCTTGCAGACTTGCACCCTCACCTCCTCCAGCAGCAGCAAGGTTACTTGTTCTCTCCTTCTGCAGCAGTTTGTGCAGTGGAAAGAGTTGAAACCTCTGACCAAAGATGTTTGGTTCCTCCTACCATCTCGGGGAAGGCCGGCCCAGTGGCTTTCTCCCTCCTGTACCAGCTTACCCCTCTCCCGCTCGTACCAGTTGCATTTTTTGTGCAAAATTAAATAATCCTTGCCCATTACAGCAGAGTTGGTGGGTTGCAGACCTGCAACTTTACCCCTCTCGTTCGGTGGGTTGCAGATCCGCACCCTTACCTCCTCCAGCAGCAAGATTGCTGGTTTCTCCTTCAAGCCAGCCTCCGACTCCACAGGAGCTGGAAACTGTGAGGTGGTAAAAGGTTAATACCTGCACAACCACCCTGTACGAGTGTAAGGCTAAGTACAAGGAGGTTTTGCCCAGTTCCTCCAGTGGTCCGTTCAAGACATTATACAACCCAGATGCCATCCATTCATCAGCACGGTGCCTCACACCTTAGATTGGGTGTCCATTTTAGTCGCCTCTTACGACATGCATGGACTACATTGGGAATATTCTGCTCCGGTCACCACACAGAGAATTTTTAGTATAAATATGATTTAATATATTTATTCTATCAATCGCCTAACATTAAAAAGCAACATCCACAGACAATACGCTGCTGCAAATTATCTCTAACTTACACTTTCACTCAGATTAATCAAGAAATAAAAGAAATTTGGCATGAATATCAGCAAAACCAGAAAAAAAAAATGACAAATACCACACAACATGAGTACTTTCACTATTTTTTGAATCATAATCCAAAATTAGAAAAGGTCGCGGTACAGAGCTTTCTGGATTTGGGGTCCTATACTGTATTGTTAACATAGTATGAGTATAAATTATCAACAAAAAAATATATTACCCTAAGCATGCCACTAAAAATTCTAGAAATTATTCAATTTTTTGACTCATTTAATTGCACTATAAATACTTCAGTTCACTGAACTTGTCAACAAAATCTAGCATACTTTACAACATATTAAATATTTCTTCTTATGGAGGGCATACAGATAACTTAGCATGACTCTTATTTAACGGCGACTTCCCTGAAATTTCACTTGCAATACAAATTTCACATAGATTAATAAACTCCCTCTTTACAAATTGTATACTCATTTACATTTCCAAAATAAACTTTGAATACCTTGAGAAATTAATAGAATTTTTCATCATGCACTTACTCGAGGAGTTCTCGGTACATATCGTCTCCTAGGGAACCATCTCCCACGGTAACGGTTTCTATCAGCAGCATATGGACTGCCTTTGACTGAAGTGCCATTTGGTCCAGTGACATTTGCAGCTTCATTTCCCTTCTCGCCAACAACAACGTCAAACTCTACCACCTCCCCATCTCCAACACTCCTGACAATCTTCTTAGGATTATTTTTCTTTATAGCAGTCTACAGCAAAAATCAAATATGTATATTGTACACATTTTTATATAGTATAAATATATGTACATAAAAACATATAAATAAAAAGAATATACAAATATAATTTTTGAACTTATTTTGAATGGAATAAATAGTAACAATAGAGGAAGCATATGCCTCAGACAGTGGCGCACACAAGGGAGGGGTCTAGGGGGTCTGGACCCCTCCCATAAGTCTTGATATTTTTCCTGATTGATTACGATTTTATGTATTTTGTACGTAGAATAGTTTCAAACAAAGGAAACACTATTTTCAGTTCCAATGATAAGTGAAAAAATAAAATCCTCATGTTAAAAGATTAAAAAAATATTGTGAACTTTTCCTGTAATGAATGGTCTCTAAGAAGCAGAATGGGGGTTATAAATGAATACAATGCAATAACCATATTTTTAGTTTTGTAATTACAGATTAAAATTACATTCTATGAACTTGAATCCATTTTTTAATTATAAAAAAAGTTAAAGCATAAATTATTTTGCTTTCTGGTTATTTATTTAAGCACATTTCATTAAATAATGTTAATTATTTATTCAGTAGTTTATTTTTTTACTGTTTTTCCTTCTCGGAAATCGATTAAATAAAGTCAATATGCTTGACAGCGAATTGGGGTATGATATGAGAATGAGGCTTTCGATCTCGGACCCTCCCCTTGCAAAATTCTTGTGTGCGCCACTGGCCTCAGATGTTTGAAAATATATTATTGTAACCATTTCTAATCCTACCTGGTCTAACTCTTTGCAAGACCAGGAAGTCTTCAGGAAAGTCAATGTTCGAGGTAAGAACACAAGAAGAACCCATCGTGAGAGGGAGCGATCGTCGACGCATGCTCCGCAGCAACTATGTTTCAGTCTCTGTGTAGATCTCGTTAAGAAAACGTAATGTAAATACTCGTGTGTGTAAATATAGTCGTTTATGTTTCTAACTTGTTCAATTATTGTGCCCACACCCCGCATGTCACCATACATGTTTCTGGTCCGTCGAGCCGGAACAATAAATTTGTGGAAGAAGCGCAATTCAATTGTCAACGAGTAGAACATTCAAACACTATGGATAATCTCAAGAAGAAACGGAGCTACCTTAAAGGTAGGACCACTCGATTAATTAATATTCTTAACGATAAAATTAATTCAGATGCAATTACTATTGATGAACTCGAAATACATGGCTCTGATGCTCGGGATTTATGGCATGAATTTCATGAATTAAACACGGAAATTATCCTACCTCAAAAGGATACGGAAATCAAGGCAAACGACAAAGAATATGATGAAATCGCATCCAAAATTGAAAGTTTAAAGGTAACAATTTCTAAAGAAATTAAAACCAAAACAGCAGGTGAGACCAGTATGAATAATACTTCTCACGTATCAAATCAATCTATTTCAGAACATCATTTGAACTCTGTTAAATTACCCAAAATAGAACTACCAACATTTTCAGGCAATTTTTGTGAATGGCTAAGTTTTCGGGACTTATTCATTGCAACCATTCATAACAATTCATCTCTTTCTGATGCCCAATGTTTGCAATATCTCAAGCTTTCGATTAAAGGCCAAGCATCTGTTCTAATTCAAGCTCTGCAAATCATGAATGAAAATTACGATAAAGCATGGAAATTAATCAGTGATAGATATGAAAACGTTTCGGAAATAATTAATGCAACCCTAGACCGATTATTTTCGCAACCAAATTTAAATTCTGAGTCACTTTAGAAATACTAAAACAACCAGTATCTCATTGGGATACCATTCTAGTTTATTTCTTAAAAAAGAAACTGGAATCTGAAACATTACATCAGTTTACATTGAGTTTGAACAGATCGGAAGTTCCAACATTCAAATCATTTCGCGAATTCATTGAAAAAAGCGCTGCAGCTTTAGCGTGTCTGAGTCATAACACACATGGCGCCGGATCATTTTCGTCAAGGACACCAAACGAAAAATCTTTCTCATTAAAAAACAAATTAGAGTCATAACATATCGCTGTTACGAACGCTTGTTTATTCTGTAAGGATAATTCACATGCAATTTATCAGTGCGATAAATTTCAAGAATTGCCAATTAACGGGAGAAAGGTTTTGTAATGCAAATGAAAATTTGTTTGAATTGTTTAAGACCAAATCACTTTTCTAACACTTGTAAGAGTTCAAAGTGCAAAAAATACGATCGTAAGCATAACACTTTGCTCCACAAAACGGCAAATGCCAAAAATGAAGAACATAAAAGTGATACGTTAGTATCAAATCATTATTCGGAATCTAATTTGAATGCACAAAATGTTTTGCTTCCAACTGCTATTATTAACGTACATGACAAATATGGAAATCCGCATGTTTGTAAAGCTCTAATTGATTGTGCATCTCAAGCAAGCTTTTTTAGAGAAGATTGTTTACAGTGGTTGGGTATTTCACGGCAGCGAGTTAGTGTAACTGTTGCAGGGTTAGGTTCTAATGAATCGAATAAAATTTCGGGTGCAGCTGAAATTAAAATATCGCCAGTCTCAGATATTAGTTTGACACTCACTGTTGATGCATTAACCATCCGTAAAATTACAAACAATCTTCCCCAGAATAAAATTGATGATTCAAAATTAAAATACTTCAAGCATTTAATACTTGCAGATAAAAATTGCAATCAGCCTAGCACCATTGATGTCCCACTGGGTGCGGACGTGCTAGCAAACATAACGCTGAGTGGGCATATTGTTATTCCCGGAGAAAACTTGATGGCTCAGGAGACAATTTTTGGATGGGTTATCTTGGGAAAAGTATCAAAAGTTCAAGGCAACTCGAATCGCGTTTATACTCACTTCACTCTTTGCAAGGAGTTCGAAGCTCAGAAGTTGTGGGAATTAGAAGAAATTCCAAACAAAAAAATACTCTCCCCTTCAGAACAGGCATGTGAAAACCATTTTCAATCCACATTTACACGTAATGATGAGGGTAGGTTTATCGTAAGGTTACCTTTTCACAATGATAATCTGAAATTGGGTTCATCTCGTGAAGTCGCAGAAAAAAGGTTGATTCAAAATGAGAAGAGTCTTGTCAGAAAACCCGAAAAAAATGAAATTATACAGAGAATTCATGCGCGAATATGAAATGTTAGGTCACATGGAACTGTGTTCAGAAAATGATAATTCAGGAGAACATTTCTATCTTCCGCATCATGCTGTTATGAAATCATCGAAATCATCTCAGTCTTCTTATAAGTTTCGTGTTGTTTTCGATGCGTCTGCTAAATCCTCAAGTGGAGCATCTCTCAACGACAAGCTTATGGTAGATCCAACTTTACAGTACGACATACCTTAGCGACCTTATATTATAGGCGACCTTATTAATAAGATTTGGCTAACATAGAATCGCTATGACAAGCGACATTGTTAAAATGTATGGGCGAATTTTCATTCACCCGGACAACACACAATACCAAAAAATACTCTGGAGACAATCATGCAACGAGGAAGTCAAGGAATTCCGCTTGTTGACAGTCACATATGGCACAGCTTCAGCTCCATATTTGGCCACGAAATGTCTGCAACAACTTACAGTTGAAGAAAGCGAGAAATTTCCGCACGCGTCTCAAGTAGTTAAATCAGATTTTTATGTGGGCGATCTCATGACTGGAGCCGAGTCCGTTGAAGAAGCAATTCAACTGCAACAAGAAGTAATTGAAATGTTGAAGTGTGGAGGATTTGAAATTAAAAAATGGTCATGGAATGAAGAATTAGTTCTTGAAAATATTCCCCCAGAAAGTCGTGCAACATCTTTGCCTCTGGAAATTAGAGATGATGTTAAGACCCTTGGTGTTCTGTGGAATCCAGCAACAGACACTTTTTCTTTTAAGTGGAATTTACCTCCTGTGTCAGAATTTTGCAGCAAACGTATCGTGCTCTCCTTCATATCTACAATTTTCGATCCTCCTGGTTGGATTTCTCCTGTTGTTCTTAAATTCAAGTTGCTTATTCAACACCTCTGGAAATTAAAGCTCAGCTGGGACGAAAATCTTCCGCCAGATTTACAGCTAGAATGGAAATCTCTAGTCGAAGACTTATCTCAACTAAAAGAAATTAAAATACCCAGGTACATTCTTTAACCTTACAGCAACATCATAGAACTTCACGGATTTTGTGATACCTCCGAAAAAGCATACGCGGCTGCAGTATACATACGAAAAATTTCGATGAATGGCAACATTAACGTGAAACTGGTTACTAGCAAGACCAGAGTATCACCTATAAAATTTGTCTCTCTTCCTTGACTTGAACTCTGTGGTGCATTTTTGTTAGCTAAACTTGTTCGCTTTACATATCGAGCGCTACAACTCGATTCAGTTAAGACATTATGCTGGACAGACTCCACAATTCTTTTGTGCTGGCTAGCATCACACTCTAGCTGGTGGAAAACTTTTGTTGCGCATAGAGTAGAAAAGATTCATGAACATGTTCCTGAAGCTCTTTGGAACCACGTAGACGGCAAATTTAATCCAGCAGACTGTGCATCACGGGGAATGACTCTTGAACAGTTACAGAACTTTCCGCTGTGGTGGCAAGGCCCTGATTTTTTGTATTTGCAAGAAGATATCTCTCACAAACCATTCCAATGCACTGAAACAGATGAAATTCGAGCAGAAGAAAAGAAAACCACATCTGCAACTCACGTCGCAACAGCGACAGCAGAAAACAGTGACATTCTGGAATTATTGCATAAATTTTCCTCGCTCTCTAAATTGAAGAGAGTTACAGCTTATTGTTTCAGGTTTATTTACAATTTCAAACGTTCAAAGAAAAAAAGAAATTTAGGACTACTGTCATCACAAGAACTTGATCATGCACTTAAATTCTGGATCAAACAAGGTCAAGAACAGAATTTTCACGCAGAAATAGATTGTTTGAAACATTCTCGCGCATTACCTACAAAGAGTAAAATCTTGTCTTTAAATCCTTTTCTTGATGATGAAGGGTGGGCGATAGTCTTTGCCATGCGAACCTACCGGAAAATCAAAAATATCCTGTTTTGTTACCTAAACACAGTTTTTTCACAGACCTGTTGATTTCTTCATTACATGTAACAAACTTACATGCCGGACCTCAGTTACTTCAAACCTGCATTCAACGTGAATACTGGATACTATCTGCTAGAGATACTATTCGACAATGCATTAGGAAATGCATGACATGTGCCAAGATTAAAGCTCAAACCGCTCAGCAAATGTTAGGCGATTTGCCAGCTGTACGAGTAACTCCATCCCGACCATTTCTTAAATGTGGCGTTGACTATGGTGGCCCTTTCTCCATACGGATGTCAAAGAACTCCAGAGCAAAAACCTGCAAGGCATATCTATGTCTGTTAGTGTGCTTTTCAACCAGAGCAATTCACTGTGAACTAGTTAGTGATTTGTCAACAAATGCCTTCATAGCTGCCTTTAAACGTTTTATTTCACGTTGCGGTAAATGTTCTGACATTTACAGTGATTGCGGCACTAATTTTATTGGTGCGAAGAAAGAACTTGACGAACTTCATGCATTATTCAAATCACCAAACCGTAACGAGAAAATAACTCATTACTTATCTGATGAAGGTATCAACTGGCATTTCAACCCACCAGCTGCTCCTCACATGGGAGGCATTTGGGAAGCGGGCATCAAATCTGAAATTCCATCTTAAGCGCATCATATCAAACGTAATATTAACTTACGAAGAGTTATACACAATCATAGTGCAAGTTGAGGCCTGTCTCAACTCTCATCCTCTCTCACCTTTGTCCAGTGATCCAAATGACCTTTCAGTGCTCACACCAGGACACTTTCTTACTGGTAGTCCTCTAAACGCTGTTCCAGATTTTACATGTTCTAAACTCAACCATCTGACACGCTGGCAACTGACGCAATGTCTATTGCAGCACTTCTGGAAGCGTTGGAGTTCCGAGTATGTGACCTGTTTACAACAACGACCAAAGTGGTTTTTCAGAAAGCCCAATTTGAAAGTTGGAGACCTCGTACTAGTTAAAAATGAAAACTTACCCCCACTAAAGTGGCGTCTGGGACGCATCTCAGAGGTTTTTCCAGGAAAAGACGGTTGTGTTAGAGTGGCAGCAGTAAAAACTTCTGACGGACTGCTTAAGAGACCCATTGTTAAGTTATGCAAACTGCCAATGGACAATGACTGACTTTGAACTATTTTACATTTTATTTTGGTTAAATTGCTAATTTTTGTATTCATAATTGCATTATTCATATTTTAATTACTTTCTGTATTTGTAGTAACACTTAAATATTTCATATTGAAACAACGATGTTTCAAGGTGGGCGAAATGTTCGAGGTAAGTACACAAGAAGAACCCACCGCGAGAGGGAGCGATCGTCGACGCATGCTCTGCAGTAACTATGTTTCAGTATCTGTGTAGATCTCGTTAAGAAAACGTAATGTAAATACTCGTGTGTGTAAATATAGTCGTTTATGCTTCTAACTTGTTTAATTATTGTGAACATTATTATTTTACTTCACTGTCAGCAGGAGGCTGGATGTCCATGTGCAAAGTGGGTGAAAGATGTTTTTCATTTCTCCCTAAAACTAGCTAAATTAGGCGACTTTCCTTTAAAACTTGGCAGTCTTGAAGACATGATTTTTCGATAATGGCGGAGACGAGAGTAAATAATTTCAGATTGCAAAAACATGTTTTGCACTATTCTTTCTTTTGCTAGTTATTTAGATTTTTTCCATAATTACACTAGGGCATGGTTTCCTGGTAAGGAGCATATTACAGGCATCATAGTGTCAAAATTCAAATTTTTATTTCAAACACTGCCTTCATGACACTTTTAATTTGATAAATTAAATTATCAACTTCTGAAAAAATGTTTCTGGAAAAAAGGGCATTTTCTTTAGTAACAGTTTTAAGAAACTTTAAATTCTTTACAAAGGCAGAAATCACAGAAATACATTTTTAAACAACACAATTCCACTCACTTGATGAACGAATATGTCTTCTTTTGTATCACTCCTAAAAATATAAATTGTCACACATTACACCACATAGTTTTGAATTGAATATAAATAAAAATCTGTGAAAATTATTTAATTTTTGGATTGAATTGTTTAAACATTCAAGTAAGTTTATCTATTAATAAAACAGTTACAAATAAAATGTAGAACAGAACATTAAAGAAAAGTAAACACATCCACGTGAAAGTGATGAAATGCTTTACACAGTAAGCATATCATGGAAAAAATTTAACACGATAATAAATTTAAAAAATATCACAATGTTAAATCATACAAATTTGCATGGAACTGTATTATTTCGGGGTTACAAGGAACCCTGAAACACGTGGGTACAGTTCTCTGTAAATTTGCATGATTTAACATTGTAATGTTTTCGTTTCTGCACAAAGGTACTTCGTTATTTCTTATAATAAATTTTTTTGACTTACCGATTTATAAATCCATAACCATTCTTTACATTAAACCATTTGACAGTACCTTGAACTTTTGAGGCTGAAAAAAAATTGTAAAATAAAATCACTAAAAATAGCGAAAACTACAGCAAAATCTTACAAGCTGTTTTCGATAAGGAACAACAAAATGAACTAATGAAAACAAAGGTAAAAATTTCGTAGAATTATAAATGCAGTTTAAATTACCAACAATTAATTCCATGTAACTTTAAGCGCTATTGCAATTTTATAAATATTTTCCCTTAAGGGTTAGAGATCTTACTTCAGGACAAGTATAATAACCAGACTTTAGGAATTTCACATTAAAACAATTTTAGTATTGACGTGGTGGCAGCACTATGCTTCCAAAATTTATCATTCATTTTGGCAGCTTCGAACCAAGATTAAGCCTAATTTTGTAACAAGTTTTCAAAAGTGTACAAATTTCTTAGATTCTCTTTATGTAATATTTTAAAATGACACATATTAGAGCAAAACAACTTATTTGTTTTGCGACTGTGCTGGCAGCAAAAACCATAGCACATGAAGTTACAGACTCGAGTGTTCTGGCTTTATTAGCAAGAGGGGCTACCTTGTTAAATTTGATGTCCACGTGAGTTGGGATCAAAAGCATTTAAGGGTACACAGTCATTTGGAAAAGCAATTTCCCAAGTAAAGAAAAACTTACTTGAGAGTCCAAACAAATTCAAAACAATCATTAAAAAGTTAGTTCAACAAATTGCAGGGCATTTGTCTTTGCCCAAGTCCGAAATTTCAAAAATTGATGTAAGTGATAAAGAACAAGTAGACACATTTTATGGAAGTGATAGCATAATGTGGAAGTGATAGCATGTTTTGTAGCTTATGCTACAAAACGCTTGCTAAGGGCTTTGATTGTTAAAGCCTCGAAAGGCAACAACTCAAAAATGCAGAAAAAATATGCATGTATGACTCTAGGAGAAACTCTTAAATTTTAAACACAAACATCAAAACTGGCTGCTCCAAATTTAGTGAATTACGTTCTTCTCACATTTGTCTCAGGCATGAAACATCAGCTAATTTTACTTATGCAATACATCATGAAAATGTTCAACTTTTACTTGAAGGCATAAGTTTTTCACCAAATAATACGATTTTGTTAAAATTATTGTTCGTGATAATCCAACATATAAATACAGTAAAACCTGCCACATCCGGACCTGCCCATATCCGGACGATTCGCGGAACAAATTTTCAATTTTTGAGTAAGAAAAAGTCAAAGTATTTCTTTCTTTCGAACTGTGCGACGGGCGAAAGAAGAGATGAATGGCGCCGCACCTATAGTTGCACGTGGTATTTCTAGGTATGTGATCTTGAGTTGACTCTTGACCGGTTTGACTTCCTCCCACCCTTTTCTATAATTCGCGAATGTCGGTTTGTGTTTGCTCTCAGTCTTTGTTTGCTCCTGAGCAGTGACAGTTGTATGTCCATCGTTTTCGTAGTGATATGGCCGAGAAACGGAAGAAAAATGTCGTTACAATGGAAGAAAAGTTTTGTGCTTTGAAGAGGTTAGATGTCGGGGAAACGGCTAAGAAGATTGCTGCTGAGATGGGAGTAGGGACTAGCACTGTGAGTGGCTGGAAAAAATCCAGAAACGAAATTGAAAAATGGTGCTCATCGCAGGCTTCAACAACTGGGATAAAGAAACTGAAAATGATGGAAAAAGCCCCAAACAACCATATCAATGAGTGTTTGTATGTTTGGTTCACTCAAAAGAGGAAGCAGGGATTACCAATCTCAGGACCTATGTTAAAAGAAAAAGCCTTACACTTCAACAAAGAAATTGAAGGTGATAATGATTTCATGGCAAGTGAAGGATGGTTGGAGAGTTGGAAAAATCGGTACGGTGTGAGGAAGCTACAGATATGTGGTGAGAAACTGTCTGTTGAACCAGAAGTTGTCGAAGTCTTCAAAAAGACATTGCACAGCTTACTAGAAGAAGGAATTACCGGAGACCAGCTTTACAATTGTGACGAAACAGGTCTCAATTATAAAATGCTACCGACCTACACTCTGGCCTCAAAACAAGAAGACAGTGTACCAGAATTCAAGAAGAAAAAAGAAAGAGACAATTTTAGTCTGCAGCAATGCTACAGGATCTCACAAACTCCCTCTAGGATTTATCTGAAAGTCAAAAAAACCTAGGGCTTTCAAAACCTTTAGAGATCTTTCTTCCCTGCCAGTTTGGTACCGTCACCAAAAGAGTGCATGGATGGACTGTGTTATATTCAAAGAGTAGTTTCACAATCAACTTGAACCAAAGGTTGAAAAACATTTAGCAAAAAATAATCTACCGAGAAAGGCAGTTCTGCTGTTGGACAACGCACCCTCTCATCTCGACCCAGAAGAACTAAAAGATGGTGAAATAAAGTGTTTTTTTGCCCCCAAATGTGACATCCCTCTGTCAGCCTATGGACCAAGGTATATTCAGTAAATTACCGCCCATTAGCCAAGGCTAAAGTAGAAATACATGAAATACACCAGCCAGCTCAGTCATTTCCAGCCAAGGACTGCAGTTTCGTGCGGGTAATTTACTGAATATACCTTGCCTCGCGTTCAATCTTCGAGTTGAACCGAACCATTGCTTCGGTCCCTCGTCTGGTCTGCTAATTCCATATTAGCTACCAGTTTGTTTCGCTCTCTTGGCTTCCTTAAGAGGTTTTCCATCTGCAGCTCAGTCACTTTCCTATGCCAGGCTGATGAGTGCTAATTAGCACGAAACTGCAGTCCTCGGCTGGAAATGACTGAGCTGGCTGGTGTATTTCACGTATGGACCAAGGTGTTATAGAATCTATAAAACGTGTCTATCGACGAAAGTTACTGACGGTTTTGATTGCTGGAATGGATGAAGGAAAAAACGTTACAGAGACTCTAAAAAAAGTGGACATGTTGGATGTGGTGATGTGGGTGGCCCAAGCATGGGATGACATAAAACCAATAACAATGGTAAGGTCATGGAGGAAGTTATTACCCAAACCATCTGATGAATCTACGGGAGAGAAACCAGAGGAAGGTAGCAATAAAACTTCCGCCGAAGACGAGATTGCTGAACTGGTAAAGAACCTGCCGAAATGTGAAAAAATAAAGGAAGACGATGTTAACGAGTGGTTGAGGGCAGACGAACAGAACAAATTAACAGACGGCAATATATTGAACATGGTGTGCAAGAATGATGATAAAAACTCAGACAGCGAAGGGGATGAAAGCACTGACAAAAATCCGGTCGTAAACATAATGAGCCATTCAGAAGCTTTCAAGTCGTTCGAGGCTCTGCTGTCCTACGTTCAAAGTCAAGAAGATACTTGTGCAAGTGACGTGATGCTCTTAAAAAGGGGCGAGAGACATGGCTTCAAAAAACGTGTACAGTGTGGAAAGCAGCAGAAAATACCCAACTTTTTCAAAAGCTAAGTAAATTTTTGTTAATACTATAATTGTGATATATAACTTTTTGTAAATAAATTGTGTAACCTTTTGTTTTTCTATGGAGCATATTGTATGTACATACTACTAAGTTTATAAACGTTTAAAACTTTAAATTTTGTTTATAAGAACAGAAATACAGCTTGAAAACTCTATAATACAGCTATTTTTAAATGCGGTCTTGATATCCGGATCGGTCTGTCGCCACATTGATCCGGATGTGGCAGGTTCTACTGTATTACTATGAAACATGTATTAGCTGTGAAAGTTTAAAAAACCTTCAAACAGTATTTGAAAATTCAGAAACAAATCTCGATGAAGACAAATCATTTCAATAGATTAAAGATGAAACAAATACTGTAGAATTGCAAAAATCTGCCTATCAATGAATGAGGCAATTGAGAAATTAAAAGAAAAACTACCCCAATTTCTTCAACATGTTTTTACTAAGCAACAAAAGAGTTTAATTCAAAGCTTCAAAAATAATATAAAATCAAATGTACTACTCCTACATTTTGATTTTAGAGAAAATTAGTTTTTTCTCACAAGATGGAATTTAGTCGGCCCATTGGGTCTCTAAATCTTGTTTAATTTATGCAGTCTTGGCTTACCTAATTTATTAGAATAATCTAAGGTCTGTTCCTGTGATGGTGATATGGAACTATCTATATTATGATAAATATGCAGTAGCAATATTTAACAATGCAATTAAAAAAAATTAAAGATGATTTTCCTGACCTATCAATTTCAAAAATTATTCACAAGTTCAACGAAAATGCGCAACATTTTAAGCAGAAATAATCCATTTGCCAATCAATGCTTTAATCAATTGATATTGAATGGCACTGTAACATGCCATGATAAAGGGCCATTAGATGTTGTAGGTGGAACACAATGAAAGAAGCCACCAGGTCCATAAAATTTAATCAATGCAAAGCTGAAGAATTCTCTACATCAGCTCAACAAAATTGCAAAAATGTAACTATTGTGTATTTCAGCAGTAAAATTAAAGCAGTGAAAAATTACTTAGATCAACTATGTTGTCCATCAAGAAATAAAATATTCTCAATTCCTAATAGAAGAACATGTCACTTTTATTAAAATTGATGATCTTAAAGGCATCCAACATAAGTTTAAATCCTAAACACTATATTAAATTTAACATGAGAACAGGTGAAAGTCAAGATATGAAAATAAGTGACAGTGAAAAAGAAAAAAATGAGTGAAAGTGACAAAAGGTAAATAGGCAGATATGTGCGAGGAAAATTCAAGCAATGCCAAATGGTACAAAATGAGAAAGTTCATGGACTATAAAAATAAAAAAAGGTTTCAGTGCTGCTAAGCACAAATGCAACAGGTAGGATAAAACTGAGCATCTTGTCATTGGAAAAGTAAAATGCCCACATGGCCTGAAGAATATGAAAAAAAAATCTACTGCAAATGCTCGCTCAAAAATCTCATAAAGTGTTTATAGTAAGGGGCCCAAAGATTTAGATCACTATATGAAAAGACAAAGCAGAAATATTGCTTTGTTTATCGACAATGTTGGAAGCTACAAAGTGAAGGATTCCATAATGCTTTCAAATGCAAAAGGCGACATTTCTACCAGCAAACACAACAGTTCCTTGACTAAATTCAATTAAAGACACTGCAAGACGAGAACCAACAAACTGCTGAATTTTTGGATCAAGATAAAAAGGAATGGTGATGAAATTTTCAGTCTCTTAAAAAAAACTCAACCTTTTAACTGCAATGCACTTTTGCAAAAAGGCCTGGAATGATGTGTCCTCTACTGTTATGAAGTAGTTTTCAAAAAGTCAACGTAATAAAACCAAGTAATGATGAAGTTGATTAATGAGATGTTGAAATT
Source organism: Uloborus diversus (assembly GCF_026930045.1). Lineage (NCBI taxonomy): Eukaryota > Metazoa > Arthropoda > Arachnida > Araneae > Uloboridae > Uloborus > Uloborus diversus. Next base: position 35,865,665 of record NC_072739.1, read on the forward strand.
GTCATGTATGAACAAGTTCAGTCAGAAGTCTGAAAAACTTGGTACGACACATGAACTTATCGACTTCAGGGCAATTCAACAAAAATGGGAAACTCAAAAATCTTTTTTTCTCAAAAATTAGGCATCATTTTGAAGCTTATGAGTTGAAGTGTATAAGATTATACTAAAAGTTATCACAAAAGCTTAAGCTTGAAAGAGTCAGGAAGGGTATACAGGGTAGGATAAAATTGGTGTCAATATTAACGAGGCAGAAGAAATGTAACACAAAAAACGAGACCTAAACAAAATATTTTTGTCTTCAAAAGCTTAGGTGTTTGTAACATGCACTTTGATAAATTATGTCTGACACTAAATTGTCTAAAAGTTTGTGCTGCATAAATAGGATGGAATTATTTTACAAAACAGTATATTTTTTAAGCTCTGTTTAGCAGTGTTCTTAAGAGAAGCATAAATAAGATTGATTTTAATAAAACTTATTCTTGAGTGCTGGTAAATAGGTATAAATGTAGAGAATTTATTTTTTTCAAGTCTTCTAAAAAAAAAACTTATATTTAAGGTCTTTTAGTTTCAGTAAATATTAAGTCAGTTTAATGACAGTCAGCTCAAAAGTCAAATAGTTGAATAATTGACCACCAATAAAAACTTCATTTTTATCTAAATGTACATAACATTCTACTCTTTCTTTCATTAAAAACTTGGCATCTCTTATATAATTAAAAACTGAGCGTATCTATGTATGTCCAAGCTTCTTCTCCCGAACGACAGTGAACTGACCATCAAACCAGGTATCGATGGATTTGTAATCTTCCCATCTTCATGTTTGGCTATTTAACATAATCCTCCGATAAGAATTAGCGGAGACATCAATTAAAAACTATTAATTATGACTCTTAGATTTCAAAATAAAATTCCTATTTTTCGAAGGCATTCAAATCATTACTCAGTGCTTCCTCTCAATTTTCCGTAACAATGCTTTTAAAATTTGTAGTTGTAGCATGAAGAAAATCGTTAAATGTGTGTGAAAGATCTGTTGCCATTTTTTTCACGAATATAAACAAATAAAATTTTAGTTTTTGTTTTGAGGCTTTTCCTGCAAACGGGGGATTTAAAATGTTTACTTTTTTGGTTATTCTCCCGCAATCTGCCACAAAATTTTACTGATTTTTTTTTGTTCAAGCCTGATTGTTGAACACCCGTCACTAGACATAACTATTATTTTCGAGGTGTACCGTGCAAAGCCGGGCGACGCAGCTAGTTACATATTAAAAAAAGTGAAAATCCGGTTTTTTTTTTTAAATGTGCTTACAATTTTAATTAGTTCTATAATTATTTCTCGAAATATTTTGCACATTAGAATAACGATAGGAAAAAACAAATTTAAATTGAAAATTACTTGTTTTCTACACAGAAATGCCTTCGACCAACAAAGAAAAAATGGCTCGTCGGCAAGCCAAATTTGTCTCAGATCCAATAAAAAGAGAACAATATTTAAAATTTGAATGTGAAAGGAAGAAAAGGGTGAGAAAAGTAATGAAAAAAATCAATGAATGATGGTCAGTTGAAAAATTTCAAGGCAAAAGAATGCTTATGTTTCAGTAATTAGCAAGAAAAAAATTCAGAAAGAAGAACTGCAATGCAGACACGTTGGTCTTGAAAATTTCGGAGAAAGATTGGATTTTTCCAAAACAACATATAAGAGCAAGTGTCTCCTTTAAAAAAAGTTTACACACCGACACGCAATCCATCTACTTCTCCACACAAGGAAAAAGCTTTTGTTGCATTACTAGAGAAAATAGATGACCAGGAATTATCTGCACAATCCTTGTCAACAAAAGCAGTTTCATCACTAAGCTTCAATTTAAAAAACCCCCTCAAAACTCTGGTGGAAAACTTCTACAACAATGATGAAATTTCATGGCAAGCTCTAGGGTGCAAAGATACGTTAATAATCAGAAGTGTAAATAATGGGAAAATTTAGAAAAAAACCACATGCAGTTAAAGTATATGCTTAACGTCATTGCATGAAGAATATCAGGAATTCAGAAAAAATTACGGAGATGCAAAAATCGAGGTCAAGGACGGATACGAGGGAGGGGCAATCGCCCCTCCCAGAAACGTTTTAGAGTTGAAAGTCCCAAAATGGCAATTTTAGACGATCTTTGGTAATATTCAAAGGAGGCGTTGCAAGGTCATCCCGGAGCATTTCGCACTATTTAAGTTTTAAAGATGCAGTTGTAGACATCTCAGGTAGTGTAAGAGGAAAGAATTGGTTCACTGACTTTCCTTCAGTATGTTTTCAAAACTGAAGTTTCAAAAAGTACAATTTTAGACTACTTTCAATGATTGTAAGGGGAAGGAGTTATCATTACGAAAACTGAAGTTCTGTGATTCCCCCACCCCCAAGCATGTGTAATCAGATACGCAGTAAAAGGCGAGTTGAAAAATCAACTATTTCCTCTGTGAAACATTTGTGGATCTGCTCATGATTGGGATATCTAAATTTCCAAGTTTGCATCTTAAGCACATTTGTCTATTTGAAAAGATACTACACAATGAATGTGTTTGTATTTATCATGAGAATGTGAGGTTGATTTTACAAGCACTAAAAACATGCAGCACAGATCTAGTAATTTGCTTTATCAAGCAAATTACATGCAACCCTACTGTAAAAGATCCTACCATGCATGCTGAATGTCAGATTTGCATGAATGAAATTCTGTCAAACTATTGGTTACAGTCGCTGTTCCTGAATGTTATACCATTTATACACCGATTAGCATAATTCAGAAGCAGCCATTTTAGACTGTCTACTTAGATATGTTCCTATGAATTAATAGATACATTTAATATGTTCCTTCGCCCTTAACATTATTATTGATACACAAATGAGTTTTTGTGCAAAAAAGAGATGTCCTGTTTGAGGAGATTTTAGAGGAGGATGCAATGCAAGCCAGATTGCTAACTTAGAGTTGTATCTGGAGAATGCAAGGAATTATTTTTTTCCCCCTTTTTTGTGGCATCATATCTGCAACTGGAAATTTTATTTTCCCTCAAGTGAAATATAGTGTGATTTTCTATGTGATGCTTTACTGGAAGATTAGGTCTCCAAAAGTTGATGGATGACGAGAGAGTTATTTCCAACTGTTTTGTAGTATATGAATGTAGAAAATAAGCTGGTAACTGAATTATTTTCATTCCGTGCAACTCGGCCCTCTAGCGGGGAGTTCAATAAAGAGATGAGACGCCTGTTTATGTTTCGCGATGGCGGACATTTTTTTTCCTGCGTGTGTTTTGTCTTGTGCTTTCTGTTGTAAATAATAAATATTATGTGTCGTCACCTGGTTGTAGTTCTTTGCAACGGATCCTACATCCTACTACAATGAAGAATACTAGTATCGTTCAAAATACCTCAGCCAGTGCCGCAAATTCTACAAACCGACTCCGACTACTCTGACTCCGAGAAATGAACCGAACGAACTGTTCCTCATCGATGTTCTTCGCTTTCCACCTCTCTCAATCAATTAAAATTACCGTGCCGCAAAATGAACAGTTCATTGTCGATGTTCCATGCCAAATACTAGCAGATCACCAACGCCCTTGATCAAGTGAAGTTACTACGCTATGTTAATAACGAAACAGAACTGTCCCTCATCTATGTTCCCTGCCAAGTGCCAAATATCTGCAGATTTTTACCGGTTTTCAAGTGAAATTATCGTGCTGTATAACAGAAAAAGAACCGTTCCCCGTTGATGTACTTTGAGTACCAATTGCTTGCAGATTTCTACCGCCCTCGTTCAAGTGAATTCATTGTGCCGTATTAAAGCAAAAAAGAACTGTTCCCCGTCAATGTTCTTCGAGTACCAAGTACTTGCAGATTTCCACCACATTCAAGGACAATAAGAATAACACTTCGTTCCTTTCTATATCGTAGTTAAGTTCGTGAAAAACCTTCAAGCAGCAATGACGAAAATATCGGTGAAATGCATGCAATTATATTTCTTAATCATTCAGAGTTAATTTTTTGATTCATTTGATTTATTCTTTGTATCATTAAGTGTTTTAATTCATTACATATTTGAATATTATATCTGTCTGTGAAATTAGTGTGAAAGATTTCGAAAATCTGTTTTCAAATGTTGTTCCGTTATGGAAATAGTATCAAAAACAAAAAAGAAAGAATTGTCCCCCCCCCCAGGTGTTAAATCTATTTTTAGAACACGCTACACTAAGATTTTCCAGATGAGAGGGGGGGGGGGAGAAATGAGTTGGTGTTGTACATTTTTCTTTCGGATCATTTTGATATTTATTGCCTGGCAATTATTTTTGGTGAAATATTGCTTTTATACTGTTGGTATTTTTTATTATACGAAATAATTATTTATCGTGTGCATTTAATTTTAGAAAGAGAATTGATTATTGCTATAAATATGTTTTTCTTTTACAGTACTTGATATTTGTATTTTATACTTTAATTTATTTTTAAAGTTTTCGTAATTACATGGTCCCAATTAGTGTATCGTAGTTTCAAAGGCCCTTTCTCTAAAAACTCACGAATTCACGTAACTGTCCGACAAAATGCCTTTTCTACTGCATTATAAGAAAGCAGAATTGTGCGAGATAACAAAAGAATAAGGATTAACAATTGAGGCGGATGCCACTAAAGTTAAGATGAAGGAAATGATTATCATTGACCCAAAATATGTTGAAGAAGATGTAAAAGCTATGATCGAAGCTATTTTGCAAGAAAGCGCAGATGCAGATGAAATCCAGCTAGAAGAGAGGGAACTAGAAAATCTAAAAATAAAGGAGGAGAGGGAACATGAACTTGCAAAGTTAAAAATACAAGAGGAGAAACAATATGAACTGGAAAAAATAAGAATACGAGAAGAGAAGGAATTCGAGCTTGAGAAATTAAGAATACAAGCGCTACACAAAATGAATACAGATAGTTCTACGGAAAATGCCTCAATGCCGAGTAAATTTGTTCATGAAGCGTTCCACAAGTTTAATATGAAAGACGATATTAGCTTAAATACAGGGACGGATTTAGGGGAGGGCAGGTGGGGCTACTGCCCCGGGGCCCCCACAATAAAATTTTTACAAAATATCCTAACTTTCACGGGTCGAAAATATCGGATATATACATGTATATCAAAATATTCGGATATATAACAAAGTATCGGATATTTTCGAAACTATGATCATCTTTTCGAACTCTGATTAGGGGCCTCCACTCCTTCGTTGCCCCGGGGCCTCCACACTTCCAAATCCGGCCCTGCTTAAATCTCTCTGTTTGAAAGATATGCTGAACTAATTTTCCTGCCGAAGAAAGACTGGGTTCAGAAACTTATAGGATTGATACCGATAGACGTTGCTCACATGATTGCCAGAGAACCGGCCGAAAAAGCAAACGATTACAACCACGTCAAAAACGTACTCTTAAAACGATTCAAATTGTCTCTGGAAAAACTGCACCAACTATTTATTTCGCATTGAAAAGTTACCGAAACACACATGGTCGGATTGAAAACATATTTCGAAGGATGGATTGCAGGTTTGAAGATGGAAACTTACGAGCAACTTAGCGATTTAATTATAGCGGACCAAATGAAGAGAAAGGCACCGAACGAGTTAAAGGAACATTTTTTGGATGAATGGTCTACCATTAATTCACCTGTTGAATTAGCGAAGAAATTTGAAGAATATGAGGACGTACGAAGGACATTGAAGCTGAAATTGTCCTATTCGCTTCAAAGAGAAAAAAACAGAGAAGTTAAAAAGTTCGAGAATTTTTCACGTAACCCAGAACATTTTAGGAATGAAAATAGTAGAAACGAGAGAAAATATTTTCGGACGAATCGAGGTCTATCAGGGTGGCGACAGGAACTGTGAAAAAAAGTTCCCTGACTTTTCCCTGATTAAATTCACCAAATTTCCCTGATTTACGTTACCAATGATAATGGTTTTCTTTCTTTGCTCTACTTGAAATCCATTGTATGTTTGTAATAAATGCAGTATTTTAAGCATTTTAAGTTGTGTAAAGTTGTTGAACTAAAGATATATTTTAAAAAGATGCTACTTTCTTAATAAAATGGTTTTAAAAAAAAACAAGACAATTTTTTTAGAAGGAAAAAAAACCAACAAAACAGTACATTAAATTTTTATACATGGGAAGATTATAGAAAATTCCAAAAAAAAAAAAAACTTTACTTCCAGAAACCACTTAGCATAAGAAATTTAAGAAACTATTAAAATTACTCTTAAAAACATATGTGTATTTATGATAGAACTGAAAAGTAATTGAAATTATTTTGAGCTAAGTTTTCAAACAGTATAATAATTGTTGCAAGAATAACAAGTAATAGTGAAAGAATAGAAGTAATGTAGTTATTCTTATCTGACATATTTATGCAAAATAGATGAAACCATTTGACATCCATTCATAGGGAGCTTTTCTCTAATCAAGAATATAGGTTTTAATGAATGAATACAGCATTTTAGCAATAAAAAAATTAAAATATCTATATATATAATTCTCTTACGTGCCGGCAAATGAAGGGGTGAATTTCTAAACCTCTGTTGGCAACACTTCGCCGATAAATCATGTAAACAAACTTCTACGTTGTTTTGAAATCTTGAATCACAGAATACTCAACGAACTTTTTTTTTTTTTGAGATGAGTTTGAGTCGGGCTGTGGCCCATTTCAACCTTAATCAGCAAAGAAAAGCTCAAAGAAGGCAGGAAACCGTTCTTGAATCCAATTTAAGACGAGCCATTTCCAGAGTTGTATTCTCTGATTCGCTGCCGATAATTTTTAGCGGCTGGGGAATTTTCAGTCAGCAGTTCCTTCAACAGATCAGGTGCGTCACACAATGCCGGTAACCGCACCTTTCCGTCATGGCAACATTTAGTATATTTATTTGCAGTATTACGCTCTTTCTGCCAATAAAGAGCACCACAAAATTCGCATTCTTCACACATTGCTCCACAATCATGTTCATCGGCAATGTTGTTTTGAACGCGTAGGCGCTTTGAGCGTCGTCTATTCTCTGCTTCAGTACGACAGTTCAGTTCAAAATGAATAACCGAGAAAGAATTTACTTTATTCCTTTTATTCTCAGCTGAAAGGTTTCGCCAAATTTGTTTAGGGTTATAGTAGTTTTAGTATTGTGCAAGCAAAGTAGCCTTGGCGAGTTTTCGCGTTTTTAGTTAAACCATTTTTTGTTCGTGACGTGGCAAGGATTCAGAATAACAACAAGAAGGACAAACGTTTGAGAAAATATGTTTGGTGCTCTCTGAGCCTGTTTTTAGTCATGGCCAGCTCTATGTGGCATTATCAAGAACAAGATCTTTTGAAGCAGTGTCAGTTGTGGCTCCCAAACGGGACATTTTTAATTGTGTATATGAGGAAGTTTTCTCAGATTAGAATATATAAGAGTGTAAATATGTAAATATATAAGAGTGTAAATAATGTAAATACATCCCTCGGGGGAGCCTGTAACCCCTAGAGGGCGCGTCCCCAGGTGGCGGATAGGGGAATGCCTTCATTGGTTTTCCAATGGGTGGTAGAAGGGAAATAAAATACCTTCCGCGGACCAACAGGTAGAAGTGCAATCTCTCCAAAGCAATGACAGACACTTTTGTATCTATAATGGTAAAGTTGTGCACATTGCCAAGGCAGTCATCTTACATACAGCAAAGTTAAACTGTCGAAAATCTGGCTAAAGCAGACAAATTAACATTATGAACGTAATTTTCATATTGGTTAAATGGATGGTGACCTAAATGCAATTACCAACTTTAATTTTTACGGAAAATTTTAGCTAGGCTAATGTATTGGCATACAGCGAGCGAGCGAAGCGAGCATGGATCGCGAAGCGATCCACAGGGAACTGCGTAAGCAGTTCCGGGGGCTGGCGAGCGATAGCGAGCAGGGGGCGATAGCCCCCTAGTTTACTTAAGTTCACAAGTTAACTCTATTTCAAATGATTTCAGTATGTAACGAAAAAAAAAATCTTAGATTGCTTTGGTAGCAAACAACTTTGAATGCAAGAAAAAAAAAGCAATTAGTTAATATCAAAATATATAAAAGAATACAACTTGGTAATAAAATTAAAAAATTACTTAAGTCTGAAGAAAAGAAAACCTTTATAATCTGCGGTGACAACAAATAGTATAACGGCAAAAAACAAAGATTTTTAATTGAAAGTTCTATTTTAGCAATTAAATTAAAAACCCAAAGAAGTAATAACTTTTAAGCTTTTATAGTATTAATTCAAAAACGGCCAAAGATTTCTTCTTGAAATCGTGATTACAGTACTTAATTACTTCGAGACGATGGAATAAAGGCAACGGAGCTAAGGCATTTATGAAGGCTTTCTCTTTGCCTGTATGGTTGTTTATTTTACGTAGTATTGAAAGCGTAAAAGGAAATTTCAAGCTAGGTAAAATATGTTGGCATAAAATATTATTTTATTTTTATTCTCGGTCCACAGCCGATAATTTAAAGTTAAATGTACCTACTTTAAGCCCAGTCTGGTAAAAGTAGAACTAGTCAACTAGTTAGAGCTAACGCTTCAATCGACAATTCCCCCACGCCATAATTAATGGCGACTGTTTACTAAAACCATTGCAGATTGCATGTCTCGATGTGTCGATTCAGAAAAAGTTGAGTTGTCACCTGATTGATTCGAATTAATTCCACTTGTTGACCGCACGTGCTATGGAGAGGAGTACGAATATTCGCGGCAGTGGAATAAACAAATGAGTGATGGTTGAAGTAGAAGTTAGTGTGGTGACGTCATCGAGGCATGGAATCTCATTGGCTGATAAAACATATATATTGAGGCGAGTGGCATCACTCTCTCTCTCTTCACTTTGCAACGATCCCCAGTTTTGTTTTGATCGTGAAGCCTAGTTCGGCTCACGTGTCGGGGGTTTTTTCCCGCGGTGCTAGCGGGGTTTTTTTTTAGTGGTGTGTGAATGGTGATGAATATTCACCTTGCTTTTCAAGTATTGAAATTTTCCAAGTCCTGGAATTAGAATGAGTCCAGGTGAAGAAACACTTGTGTTGTGTCCGGCCAATTGATATTGCCGAGGAAGTAAGTTCCTAAAGGTCTACCTGAGATGTTCACCGATCTCCGAACTGTCTAACGTTGCCTTCCTGTTACGGGCGTTCCTGAAGTGTGATCCGGGGGACTTTTTGTGTTTCTGGGCGTGGATCCTTCGGACTGGCCAGTGACTACATCGACAGATTGGTGATTTTTCTTTTACTTATTGGAACCACTTCTGTTGTGATATTTTGGGGGTGTTCTTTTATGAGGATATTGTATTACAGTTCTAGTCATATTTAATAAATGTATTTTTCTGAAACATGTTTTTTGCTTGTCTCCAACTTGACATTACATGGCCAGTTAATGTTGGCTTAGTTTAAATCTCTTAAACTTTGGATTTTTAAACTTAACTTTAATCATGCCAACAAAATAAACAACCTAACAGACACAGAAGCAATCTTAATAAGTTCATCCTGTGGTTAATAAGTGACATTCAATACTTTGATGTTGAGGAAAAAAGATGCACAAATATGCAGCAGTGTATAATCTCACCTCATTTATTTTACTTTTTTTGAACAGATAATTAGCGGAAAATGCATAGGGAATTAGAGTATTTAATTTTGTAAAGCAAAAAAAAAAAATTTTTTTCTTCATAAAATCAATTTTCCCTGATTTTTTGTTATTTTTTCAAAATTCCCTGATATTTCCCCGATTAATAAAGTTCCCTGACTTTTCCCTGATCTGTCGCCACCCTGTCTATACATCGAGAGAAATAACTCACCGAGGCAATTGATATGTTGTTACTGCCGTAATCCAGATCATTACAGCGTAGAATGTCCAGAAAGACCTAGCGTTAATACGAAGGTTGAAGAGCCCTCAGCCACAATGGTACAATTTTGCTCCAGAAATTCAGAAGAAAAAATGGGGATAAGGGAAGTGACTCTAAGAAATAAAGTTTTTAATGCACTAATCGACAATGGTAGTTCTGTCAGCCTAATACGCGAAGATATCAGCAAAAAAATCATAAAACCCTCTGAACTTTCGAAAAAAACAATTGCACTGTCCGGCCTAGGTAAACTTCAATCTAAAGGGTCTTTCCAGGAAGAGTTGGAATTAGATGAACGAAAATATACTTTGACATGGCATGTTGTTCCTGGACGGTATTTAGATTTTCAGGCGATCAAAGGTTCAGACATTTTAGAACAAGCATCAGTCTTACTAGGTAAAGAAGGCATCAAATTTCGGAAACGAGTAGAGGTAGTTTAGTTAATCGAGGCAAAAACTCAAGATAAAATCAAAGTTGCACCTGTCTCACCCTCGAAAAAAGAAAGAACGATAAACTGAGACTGTAACAGAAGACTTTTGAAAATCCCAGAAGATCAACATTCACCGCTAAAGCTTATAGTGATTACCGCACCGATGACAGAATACTACATCAGCAGACAACAGGAGTACCCTGAAAAAATATTCAGGACGAAAACAAGAAAACGAACTATAGGACGCGTAAAAAAGTGGGTAGTCATGAGGGTCCTAACTCAACATGCTCATTGGCTGACATGCTAAATTACTATTCAAAAAAACAAATTTAATATTATGTTTCATTCTTTTTGTTTTGTTATATTTACTTTCATTGAGTTTTATCTAAAGTTTAATTATGTTTGTTTTCATGCATCGAAATTTAATTGTCAGTCACTGAGGCCAGTTCCTGCAGGATGGCTGATTCTGTGGGAAATAAGCTGGCAACTGAATTACGTTCATTCTGTGCAACTCTGCCCTCTAGCAGGGAGTTTGATAAAGAGAGGAGATGCCCGTTTATGTTTCGCGATGGCGGACGTCTTTTTTCCCGTGTGTGTTTTGTCTTGTGCTTTGTGTTGTAAATAATAAATATTATGTGTCGTCACCTGGTTGTAGTTCTTTGCAATGGATCCTACATCCTACTACAAAGAAGAATACGAGTATCGTTCAAAATATCCCTAGACAGTGCCGCAAATTCTATATAAAAGAACACACAAAATCCAATATTCACAATCCTATTAATTCATATTTCAATTCAAGCCATAACATGTGCAAAAGAGAATGGTATTGTTTTACATTTTTTTCCACCTCAATGCTCTCATCGACTTCAACTACTGGATGTTGCAGTTTATGGTGCATTTAAAGGAGCTTGCAAAGTTGCATTTAATGACTAGTTGCTAAATCATCCTGGTACAGGGGGTAAAACTGTTTGGAGGGTCAAGAATACTGACTTCACAGAATCAAAATTACAAAATACTGACCAATACTGACTAAAATTTAAAAAATTAACAAACTTTGGGGTAACAAAAGAGAGCACATACTTAGTAGGGTGGGGCGAAAAATAAAAAGTTTTTCCGATCAACTAGTAATAGTTGCCAAAAGTTGTCTTTGGTGATAGTTAGCAAAAGTGCAAAATTTGATGAAGATCGGATAATATCTTCAGGGGGCGCTGTGGTCACAAAGTTTTATTATAGATTTTTTCCCGGATTTCATGGTTAAAATACGAAAAATAATGCTGTTAACTTATATCATTGCATTTTTTTACTCATAAGATTTATTTATGCACTGAAAGCATATGAAATAACCCATAAAAGTTCTTTCATGTTATTTATTTATATTTCCAGCATCTTAAAAAGAAACAAAAAAGTAAAAAATAGTGACTTTTAGGACAATACTAAGTAAAAACTGATGAATTTTACAAAATGTGACACTAAAATTATGAAAATGCAAATATATTAGACAAATAAAATTAAACAGCACTATTAAAACAATAATAAACAATTTTAAAAATCTGTAAAAATTTACACTACATACATGATACAAATTTATGTGTCACAGTTAGAGCTTTTACGAAAATAGTCTTTTTTACTTTCATAGAAAGGCAGTTCCTTTCGAGCCTCTAAACGTGCACGAATGAAACCATCCCTGGCTTCTATTCCACTTACGGCCAGAGATGCATCCGTCACCAACTTTACGCAGCGCTCCACAGATTGAGTATGACAAGGAAATTTGCACATGTTTTGAAGAAAATGAGGAACATCTCCGGTTTTCACTAAGTCATGTAGCTCGTCCTCAGTTAGTATATTTGTTATAGGAGGTTCTGTTATAAGCACTTCTTCACACTGCCAATTGATCAAGTCGACATAGTCGGAAGAAGAAAAGTTAAGCTCAGGGATGGTAAAAGTACGGATATCATTATTGTTCACAGAATTAGTGTCTCGTACTCTCAAAATCCGACGAGCAGCTAACTGCCGTACATGCCTTCGATCATCATTTAACATCGCCAGCAAGATGTTTTCAGGATGTGCAAAAAAGGCGTTCCGCTGAATGACTGGATCGATGACATGTAACAGGTCGTCTGGCAAATAACGCGACAGATGAATAACGTGCCACAAGTTTCGTGCACCATCCTTGCATGCTGAGTTGCACTTAATTAGAAACCAGCAAGGTGTATAAACTTTAATAACGAATGAAACAAGCATTTTTAAATTTGCTGTTGGATATTCTGTGCCGATGTACAAACGCAAAATCCGACTGGCTGTCGTGAGCCATCTGGAATGACTCAAGGAACCAGGTACTCTTTCAGAAAGGTGTACGGAGCAGTTGCCACTAATAACGGCTTCAAATTTTTCCAGTAGATATTTCTGGTCAGTACTTAGGTCCCCTCGGTCGATAGTTGGCATGTTTTGAATATTGCACTCAACGGCTTTATATTTCACTATTGGTAGTGATTCGCAGCCTATCAACATTTTGCCAATAGGACCGCTGAATCCCCGGGGATTAGTACTTGGTCCATCCAAGTATTCTACTAAACAGAGCCGTGTCCAAGGGGAGGGTTTTAGGGGCTAAACCCCTCCCATTGAAAAAGAAATCAATGAATCATTAAACGATTTTCCAAAACGTATTTTAAGTTTTAATTAATTTTAGAGTTAAACTCTGATACAGTATTCACCCTCTTTAATATTTCCCCATCTTTACCAATTAACATTTTCCTCAATTGTAGGATTCCCAGGCACCTTCGCTTCTAAGTGCTTGAAAAAATTAACGATGGAGGAATGGCTAAAGTGTCCGGCAATGCTGTAAGCATGCAGGGGAAAATTATTTAAAAGAATATTAGACAATGATGTAGCCAAAAAAAAAAAAAAAACTTAGGGGCAGGGAAAATGGTTACTTTGCTTACTATTAGGTTTTTTTATGGTACGTCTTTAGTGTTGGATGATTTAGTCGTTTCACACATTACAAAAATGTTTCTATGCGAAACAGCATTTTTTTTTAAAAATAAAATTTTTGTTTTCATTAAATTCCTGTTAAATGTTATTTGATGGAAAAACAAAAGAAAAAAAAAGAAACTAACATTAGGTGGCATAAAAAGAATATGTGTGACTTTTTTTTCCGCTTTTACAAAATTTTCAACCGTACAAATAAGATTTTTTTTAAAAAAATACACAAAACGTTTAAAAAAAGCTTAGTTATCGAACTAAAATTAACTATTCAACACGTATAGTTAGTTTTCCTTTGACAACGTAAGTTACAAAGGCAAAAAGTTTCAACCCCTCCCTTTATGAAATCCTGGACACGGGCCTGCTACTAAATGGCGAAGCAGCAATTCGTTACCATGAAGCTGGCATATTAACCACTGCAATGGTCTGTGAAAGAATGTTTCAAGGCGTAAAATCACGCCACTTTTTCTTCCGATATTTACTGCAGTACCGTCACATCCGACGGCGCACAACTGAGTAATATCAATTTTGTTTTCGACAATGAAATCCAGGTATGCCGTTTGCAATTCCTTCTGCGTTTGATCGATTTGGCGAAATATGTCCTAAGTATTTATTATCTGGCAGCATAACCAGTGTTACATGTTCTTCAATAATTATTTTTCGATGATAACTGCCGGACACAGATTGTTCCAAGAACAATGTACTATCCTTTCGGCCATCAAAGTACAGACCTTGTACATCAGCACATTTTGGCCCTTGGTGATGAGCTTGCAGATTTTTTCTCACTTTTTTACGCTCTCGTTTCACTTTGCTTGGATCGATTATATTTGAAGATGTTTCAGGAGAAATTAAGCCCACGTCTTCTAATATGGATGATGCCAACGCGGCCGCTGATCTATTCGAAACACCGTATCGGTCACACGTTTTAGAAAATTTGTTCAAACTGACTCTTGCTTGCGAAGTGCTTGCTTTATAATTTATAACTATAAATTCAGGATCCTTTTCATCTGTACCTTCTATTGAATATTCTTTATCAATTTCTGTTTCTTCAGAACCTTCTTCACGGGTATTAACTATGCTTTCCCTCTTCGCTCTTGATTCTTCTTTCTTTTTTCGTTCAAAACTCAGTTTTAATTTTCTTGTGGTTTGAATATCAATGTTTCCAATAAACATTTTTTTATCACCACGCTGATCAAAAAGAAAAAGTTGTTCTTTGGAAGGAACTTTGCGAGTCTTGTCGCAGTTACACGCACTGAAACGGCATTTATAACAAGCGATGTCGAAAAGTTTTTCTCGAGCTTCGGATGAAAATAACTGCATCTTTGCGTTAAACGCATTTGTTTTAACAGATTTTTTGTTCATAGTTTTCTTCAGGTTTTTATATTTGCCGTGAAAATGTCGAATCATTTGAACGATTCGTTTATGTGAAACTATAGGAATAGAGGAACGATGCCATATCTCTTCTAACTTTGTGGCTACGTCTTCTGCTATCTCAGTCACTGTGGGCTCTTTGGAAGAACTAAACTGTTTCTTTTCGTGTGCAAGAAATAAATAATACTTAAATACATCTTCATACGTAGGTAACACAGAATCAGGCAAATTTTTTGGTGTTCCGAAAATGGAATCTTTTAACATTTTCCTTGTTTTTACTTTCGATCCAGCACAATAATCCTTCGAATGTTTTCCGCTCATTATGGTGTTAGAGGCGTTTCAATGCACTGAAAATATAAACATACACTGTGCTGTGCACTCGATGCTGCAGAAATGCGTCTGGAACTTTTCTCGGTTAGAGTTCAAGGTTGTATGACGTATTTAAATGGCATTTCACATGATTTTAAGAGCTCGACGACAGTGTCTCTTCAAATTACGGAGTTTTTACAACAAAACCATGCATTGCTTTCTTTTAATGCTAACGTTTAGTGACCAAATTTCTTTTGGAAGCTATTCTATATGTTCTTAATACATACATGTCCTTTAGAAATAAAAAAAGGTGAAATTAAAGTTAGAAAAAAGCATGATTTTTACATTGAAACCATGATATTATAGGAAAAAAACAATGTTAAAACTTTGCGATCGCAGCGCCCCCTGAAGATATTAACCGATTTTCGTCAAATTTTGCACATTAGCTAACTATCACATAAGACAACTTTGGAACTGATGTGATATACCCCACCCTTGGCGACTTTTTCCTGTTGGCGCCCAGAAAGCGTCGCCAAGAAAACGATGTATGACGACATATGTCATACATCGATCTTAGCGATGCTTTTTTAGCGCCAACAGGAAAAAATCAGATAAGAAAACATGATCAAAGCACTTCAGAACACAATACATATAAAAACAACATAAAAGCACAACAAAAAGCATCACGAATATATGCTTCAAAAATGTATAGGGTCGGGTTTTTTTTGTAAACATATTTAAATACAATGAAATAAATTATTGTATTAATTACAAGTTGAAATTAATGCATTAATTTTTTTTTCATCATTTCTCCGGGATACGAGCCCTCGGTCTCATAGTACTTTCGTAATGAGACCTCGGCTCGCCGGCCCTGCCTCGGTCTCATTACGAAAGTACTATGAGACCTCTGGCTCGCCAGGACCTCGCTTCGCTCGGTCCGTTATCCCTCCGACTGTTAATATACATTACAGTCGGAGTATGATCACAGTTATGTATACTACAAGAACCCCTCAAGGATTTGTAAAAACAAAGAATTTTGGAAGTGAGAGGTTTTTTTTTTGAATTCTAAAATAAAGAATTTACCTTTTTATATGGTATAAATATTCACACTCAGTCTAAAACAATACATCATATGACAATGGCACGTTACAGATACACACCACGTTGGAGTTAACTTTTAATTAAACTTCAAGTTTGAAGAAACTGGCATTTTCTAATGTTTTTACTTCAAAACACAACTACTGAATTTAAACTAACACAAAATAAGCATTCCTGTAAGGTATATTGCACGAAACAACATCACGTCGTAAAATCCCCCTAAGAGCGGAACATATGTGCACCTACCTCCACGGACACACGTGCGAAAAGAATTAGTTCACATCTGTACTTCTCAGGTATATTCTGCAGGGTTACTAGGGCTACCGGAAAAAAGTTTTATCGCCAACGTTGGCGATTTTCGAAATGAGCTAAAAATTCTATCCTCGCCAGGGGGGGGGGGGTATATCACATCTGTACCACAACTTTTGGCAACTATTACTAGTTGATCAGAAAAACTTTTCATTTTTCGCCCCACCCTAATACTTAGTGAAATAGATATAGATTTGTTTGCAATATGCAGTAACATAATAAACAGCTAATTTGGTACAAATTTTGACTGAAAGTTTAGTTTAATTCATATATTTATTGTACAACGAATAAAACTCTTCTGAAACTAGGAAAATAAATTAAAAGATCTTGTAACTGTTTAAAATATTATTAAGTGAGTAAATATTATTGAGAGCAGTTTTTCATTCACTTTTTTTCTTTGAAAACTCAGTGGAAAACAACTTTAAGAAAAATTCTGAAATTGGGAAATGCGAAGTGGAAAAAATATATAAATTATACTTATTCCTGTTAATTTTTAGTTTAAAACATCTTTTAGTAAAACTCAGAACACATTTAGAAGATTGGTTAAATTACTAATAAGCAAATATTTTTGCATGTACGAAAACTACACCTTGTCTTAAAAATATAGACACAAGCATAAAATACAATTCACAGTAAAAATACCAATGGGAGGGATTTGATTCAGTACATGTATAATGATAACCAGTACGTGAAACGAAAGTTGGGGTGATTTATTTTAAAAACACCATGTGTTGAATTTACTAAGAAAACTAGAAAATAGGGTGTCCCATAATTACAAACACTTTTTAAGTTATGATTTTTTTTCACACGCTTTTATTAGCTTCACTTGTATGTTTGTGAGTAACTCTCCTTTGGACTATGAGCTAATGGATTATTACTGTTAGTACATTCCACCACTTTATGAGCGTTCGTGGCCGAGCGGTCTAAAGGCGAGAGTCTTCGCCTGACGTATACCTCTGGGAATCATTGAGCGTGCGTTCTAATCCGTCTACACCAAAATTAAATTCATACCCTTGCAACTGAATTTTCGCCCACTTTTTGAGATCGGATTCTTTTAAAATTTGGAATGCAAACTCAGACCCCATGACAATGCAATATTCTATAATCAAATTAATTTATTAACGAAAAGTTATTGGTTTATTCTAATTAACACGCTTTTATTAGCTTAACTTGTACGTTTGTGGGTCCAACTTTCCTTTGGACAAATAGCCAGTGGCTTATTAGAATTACGTACAACGTACAAATCAGAGCTGTGGAGTGTAACAATGTTTGCACATGAATTTATCAGAAAGCATTCAAAATGTCTGAGGCAAATAATGCAATAGAATACTAAGATACATTCCATTATAAATAATAGTTTAAAAAACTAAAAAAACACGATTTTGTAGCAAAATGAACTAAAGAGTTAAAAATAATCTTTGGATGACAAGTATATAAAGTAATTGACCAAACACTTAATTTTACTGTAATAGAAAAAAAGCGTGGGGAGTTGCCTTATTTTTTACACGGATAACAAGTGGAAGAAATTTAAGACAACTGATAAAAAGTCATTTAAAATGAAATTAATTTTTTCAAGAGCTTTTCTTTTTTTTTTTTTTTTGGAACAAATCACAAAATTTTTGGGAGTTGAGGGCCTTGAACAAAGTGGGTGCCCTAAGCTGTATCTTGTTTAGTTTATAGGTAAATCCGGATTTTTTAAATCTTTTTTAGCTTCTAATTTGTTGAAATAATAGTCATTTTAACACATTTCAGCAACCTAGTGAGAGCTTTAGTACTTGTAATACAGTGTACGTTGCCCCCCCCTCCTCCCCCATCAGGAAAGGAGATTCGCTATTTTCTTCATTTTCACATCTGAACTATTCAAAAAAGAAAAAAAAAATCATTAAAAGAGATTTTGAAAGGTGTGTTGTTACTATGTATAAAGTCCTTCCAAGACTGGGGGGCATTGCCTCCCCTCAAATTCGTCCATGATAGACTACCATTTGTCCTGAACAAACACATTGCCTGGTGGAGCAGCATTTTCATTCTTAGGAAGATGCTAAAAATTGGATCGAGTTTTTGACAGCCTCAAAAGATGTTTTTCTGAAAAGGGATTTAAATTCTGCCAGAAAGATAGGAAAAGTTGTGGCTAGCGATGTTTTTTTAAACATAACATAAAGCAGGACTAGAAAAATCTTTGTCGTTTTACATGCCCAGCCGGGCATGTTTATCTAAATATTACAAGCCCAAATGAAATTTGTACAAGGCCAGTTTTTTTCTATTGGTATAAAAATAAAAACATTTGAAATTGTCGAATGGGACAAAAAAAAAAAATAATTTTAACAGCTGTATGTGATGTCTAATGATTTTGTTTGTCCAAATAGGATTTTAGCAGTGTACCATTTGAAATAAAATTTTGAGCTCCAGTACTTTTCTCAATAAAATACGTAATAAGGTTTTAGGAAGAAGCATTTGATAGAAAAATTACAAGTCCAGCTGGGTGAGTAAGGGTAAAAGATTCATGCCTGATTGGAATTTTTACATGCCCCGCGCATGTTGGGCAATATAATTTTCGAGCCCCGACATAAAGCATTAATTTTCAGAAAAAAAAAAGATCTTATTCACATAATAATGATGTCTTTATCTTTTTTTCAATTTTCTAATGCATACCAACGAACACTGCCTCATGTGAAAGAAGCTTCTCCTGAGACTTGAAAACACTAAAAACTTACCTATGCTGCACAAATGGACAAGAAATATTACCAGACATTGCATTATTGAACATTGAAAGGGACATTAGATTAATTAGACAAAAATTATGTCATTGATGCATTTTCTTCAAAGGCATAAATAAGAGGAGACCTTTACCATCCATTAATGCCTGGTTTTAAAAACTTATGCATACCTTGGAAGTGTAACATAGTACTCATTTCTGCTCTATAATTGTTTTCATGGCTACTATACTTTATTTGTAAGCATTTACATCCCAATAACATCTTAATCTTTTATAATTATACTTTCGTATGCATACCAACGAATACTGCATCATATGAAAGAAGCTTCTTCACTCTTAAGATGACTAAAAACATACCCAGGCTGCAAAAATTATTTTAGTACCTAATTATTTTAAATTATCTTTCACAGTTAATAAATTTTAGACTTTTTGGTCATCTATAATTAAGTTTATTTTTTACCAGGACATGAAATAAACCGGCAGGGACACAGGGATTTTGTCTGAAAACCGGGGTGTCTGGCAAGCCTACACTTAATGTAATTTTATTAGAGTTGATCCATCAATTTCAATGCATATCAGAAATTTTGTGACGTAAATATAAAACAAATTCCTAATGTGGATACAAAAAAACTTATAAGATTTAATCATTACATTAAAATATAGCATATTGAAATTTCCAGTACAAAGCTTTGTCTTTGGAAAAAATCTAAGCAGTTTATGGAAACTTCCCAAACATAACTCCAGAATAGCCAAATCATACTTTATTTTACAACTGTAGTCATATTCAAATATTTATTTAAAGCATTTCGTTATAAGTAAACTTCAGGGAAGGAAATCATAACTTATTAAATAGCATAGGTTTAGTTAGTACATTAAAATATAGAAATCTTTAAAAAGCCTAACAATAATGTGAAATTTCTAAATACTTTTTAAATTTTAGCTCGTTTCCAGATTTTAACAATTAAAAAAGATTCAAGTAAAAATTTTTGTAAAATGTACACATATTTGCTATTCTTTTGATCGGGAAATGTGCATTATGAAATTTGGATAACAAAAATTTCCATATTACATTAGAGTTATACTAAAATCACTTTTACTTATTTTTAGAACTAGTCATTTTAGTAGTAGGTTAATTTCGAAAAATGAAATGTCTTATGATCTACGTTATTCTCTCTAAATGTTATGCAAAACAAGCAACTATTTTTCTTTTTTATACTGGAGAGCAAAAAGATTACTCTCCGTATTTACGCTTGGCAATTTGAGTAACCATATTTCATGTTTATAACATTAAAAGATAAAGACTTTATATCATATGTCTGGAGTTTAAACTTTGAAATCTTTCTTTTCTTTCTTTTTGTCAGTGTTGGAGCGAAAACAATTTACGATGAAATGGGAGTATATAATTAAATTGTAGAAATAAGCCATCAACAACCGCAATGTGACTCCAGCTCTTAGGCCTAAGGCTGTTCTACAACAGTTATAAAACACTTGGATTATCAATTACCGATTAATTTTTTTGAAGCGTTGATGGGCACGGACGATGGGGAAAGATCTGGATCTTCCTTGGTGTCCGACATCATCCACGCTTTGATAGAATTTCTGTTGAAAACAGCCCAGCCGCCCACAAACAAGCTTAATTTCAAAGCTCTATCTCTTTCCCTTCGCTCACGTTTTTTCTCAAACACAACTAGAGTATGATATACATAGACAACACACCGCACCGGCAGTGTGAAAAAAAAAATTGCTCCGAGCCCAATGAAAGGAGTTTTCTTATTGGTCGATTACATCTTCCTTACTGTAACAAATATTAAGCAATTCAAAGAAAGATGGCGAAACCCAAAACTCTCATTTTTTATCAAACAAAAATGTGCTTATAGATTTTAAATCACCATATTTATGCATGTGAATATAATTATAATTGTTGGAGCAGGAAAGTGCAACGGTAGCAACTTCTCTACTCAGCCCCTCCTGCATGTTTCCTAAACTTCTCACCAGGTGGAATCACATGTAAGAAAGACCATATCTTGTTGTAGGAGCTTCTAGTTGTAATTAAATTCTAAGTTCATAAGTAAGTACTTTAAAAATGTAAATTTTATCTTCATTTTTTGTCCGTACAAAGGTTCTTATTGACACTTTGTGTCCCTGTGGAATTCTATAGCTTTCCGGCGTTTCCTTGCAGTAAAACATGGCTGATTCATAATGTTAAGAGTTAAGCCTTATGTATGCCACGAGTTTTTACTTATGTGATGTTTTTGTAATTAATAACGTATTCAAAAGTTAAATTTTCCATACTAGATCTTCTTGAATCTTTAGTAATTAGTTTTGTTTAAAGTCGAGCAGTTATTATCAAGTTTAATAGGTAACTCGTATAACGTGTTGCCGCGTTGCATGTTGGTTGAAATATCTTTAGGCTTAATAGGACACTTATTTACAGTTAATAGTTATTCATAACATTGATAAAAGTAGAGTAATTTCAAAGGTTTTGGAAAAATGTTAATTTTCCCTGTCAATAATTGTATTTTACGGCCGTGTTATTTTCCAAAAAACGCGAATTTAGTGTGTTTTTGCCTTGTTTCACTCATAGTTCTAAATAAATAATAAAATTGTTTCTCTTAGAAGTTCCTTTTTTTCCTCTCTTCTTCTCTAGTAAATGCTTTTTTTTTCATAAAGTTTTTACTAAAAGACATTCTAAATCCTAGCTCACAAAATGGAAGGAGAAGAAGATTATTCTGCAGCTAATGCTGGAGCTTCTGCAACATATCCAGTGCAGTGCTCGTCTTTAAGAAAAAATGGTTTTGTTATGTTAAAAGCTCGTCCTTGTAAAATCATGGAAATGAGTACTTCAAAAACAGGAAAACATGGACATGCCAAGGTATGTATTCCTTTGTCACATTTTCTGCATGTTAGACATTTTGCTCGGATACAAGCAGTTCAGAGAAGCAAGGTTTTGAGTGTGACAAATGCTTCAAGGACCTTGGTTTTTACATTAGTGACTTTCCCAATACTGTCGTGCTAAGCTCGAAAGACTGATCTGTGGCCGAGCTTAAAATGGGATATTGCTTTTTTAAAGTTTTGTGCCTACGTACACTTCATTCAGATGCCGCCTTGTAAATTTTTTTTTCTTAAAATATTTACCATTCACAGATAACTGTAAGGCATGAGTTTCTGTACTTGTAAAGAATTTTTTGCTTATGGGGCATTCCACGGTATTTTTGACATTTATGTAGAGTCCGTAACGTGACCTTTTTTGCCATAACTTTTTAATTTACTGTTTGATTAGCATATTATTTTATTTTGATCTTTTCCTACCTACACACCAGCTCAAAATAAAATAATTTGCAATAATCTGAGGATCAGATGTAGCTAGTTAAATATTTAGTATTTTTAACTGTAATCTACTTATGCTTTTTAATTTAAGTTTTAAAATTATAAAATATTCAACGCATCAATGAAACAGTAATCTAAATATTATTTTTTGTGGAGAGTAAATAACAATAAAAAGTAACTCAGTAACTTTGGTTTAAACTATTAAACAGGACAAATTCTTATCTCTAAGTTAGTTTTTAAATAAGAAGTAATATCAATTTGGCTATGCTTTCAGAATGATAGAAGTTTGAAGAGAAAAACTATAATTAATATCTGTAATATAAATTAAAAAAAAAACTTTATTGATAAAAATTACGCACAAAATGCTTTGGATTTCATCGTGTTAAATGATCAAGGAATTTTCACAAAAATCTACTGGGAGAACACTATTTTTTTTGTGTCATAGTGCATTGATGAAGCAAATTTTAATGCATGTTATTAAGCATTAATTGCTAATCTAGAATTATTAACACCAATTGAATTAGGATTTGGAGGACAAAAAAAAATCTTACATTGAGAGGAACACCTCAGAGCAACAGTAGGATATCTTGTCTTATTCCTAGGATTAGATGTCTTAATGTTGCTCTGAGGCAACGATGTGTATTTCAATAATTTTAAGAAATTAAATATCCACTAATATTTATAAAATTTTGAAAATCACAGTATCAGAAGTTTTGTTATATCATATTACATGTCATACCCTATATTTTCATTGCCTATCCTGTATTTTTTTTCTTTTTAATTGAAAATATACATGTGTTACGGACGTAACGTACTGCTTTTTTGTTAGGTCCGTAACAAAAAATGTTACGTCTGTAACGCCATTTTTTTAAAAACTAAAATTCTAATGTTTTAAACTATGGTAAACAATTACTCTGATGAATTGCTAAAAGGACAAAAAAGGATTTCTTTTAATTTTGATTTTTTAGGAAAACAACAACAACTTTTGCTAAATTTTTGTTACGGACGTAACATTGAACTTCATTTTTTAAAAATTTTAATTGCCTAATTTCATTTTGTAAAAAAATAAAAATAAATGCATGTCATTATAATATTATGTTAATAATTTAAGCTGTACTGCAATTAATTTTGTTTATTTTTATTTTGCTATTAGAAATAAACATTTCAAAATGGGGTATTTTTTTCTGATTGTTTTGAAGACCCGACTATCATACTTCCAACTAGGAAAAAAATTTATTATTTAATTTTTATTAAAAAAGCAATGCAATATTCGGAAAATACACATTGCAAGCTTTACGATGTATAATATAGCAAAATAACTGCAATATGAAATTTTGACCTACTGGTTTCACTTTTCATGGAATTGCCCAGCTGTGCAATTTGATTCATGAACAATCATTGTTGTCCTCACTAAAAGCATTTTGTGAGTGTTTACAATGTCTCCGAAATTATTTGTTCTGCTGCAAAATTTGAGATGACTGGAAAATATATAAGAATTTATAACAGAATATTTTCTGTCATTTACATTTTTCGACTAACAGGGTGAGAATTTCTCTTCTGTGTGGGAGAGGGGAGAGTTACTTCAGTTCTAGTGCATACAAAATCAGTCTATAGAATTGACAATGTATTAAATTCTAAATTCAAAGGCTCTGAGTATAAATTTTAATTCATAAAGTGAGAAGTTTTTTATTGAAAACTAAATTAACTTCTCTCAGCTACAGACTCTAACTTTGACCCATCTTGTACGCAGTGATTCAAAATTTCAATCCTTTTGCATGCTGTAAATGTTTTAATTTCTTTATTTTCTCCTACTTGATTTTGTGAGTAGTAGTTATTTACAAACTTGGATTAAATGAACGCAGTGGTTGCGGCACCGACCGTCGGAGCTGGATTCGGCATCCGACCTAGAAACTTGCGCATGCGCAAATCTGACACTTTCAACGAATTGACACGCCTCCTTCGCCTCGCGTGGCGCGGCGGTTCCAGCGAGCGACGTCAGTAGTTCCAACTACTTCCGACCATGTGCGTGCGTGCTCTTGGTTCGTGTAAAAATGGCTAGCATCATGGAATGCGGTGCGAGTTTCAAAGCGTACATTGAATATTCGAAAACTGTTTAAAAGAGTTCAATAGCTCTACGGATTTCCTCCCTAGAATTTCGCGCTCGAGGGCATGAGTCAGAGTTCGGAAAAGAATTCCTGCCGTATTATACGACCGGCGGTGACACACATCGGTTAGTCGCCGTAAATCTACCTTAATTCTTATTAAATTATCGCTAAATATAGTATTTCACTGGAAATTCATATTAAGTCTCATTTTATACATCCGACCTCCATAGAATTTCATAAGGTCTATTTGAATCATGTCCGACCCAAAGCAGCGGCACTCGAGGGCATGGGTCGGAGATGGTCGATGTATCGGAGGGAATAATTGAATTACGATTAAAGCATAATTACAGATCGCGTATGCCGTTTTAATATCTATATTATTTCCAGAACTATCATTTCGCTCGGCATATAAATCTTAATTTGCGTAGTCGGCCATATATTACTCGTCCGACCGCTTAGAATGTCATTGGGAAAGAATCTTAATTTGTGTGGTCGGCCATACATATTTCGTCCGACTGCTCAGCATGGTCATTGGGAAAGTATCTTAATTTGTGGTAGTCTGCCATACATAATTCGTCCGACCGCTTAGACTCATTGGGAAAGAATCATAATTTGTGTGGTCGGCCATACATGTTTCGTCCGACGCTCAGCATGGTCATTGGGAAAGTATCTTAATTTGTGTGGTCGGCCATACATAATTCGTCCGACCGCATAGAATATCATTGGTCGGCTGTTGAAATTAGATCCCGCCCATCGTAACGCCCCCTTGGTCGGGTTCATAAAACAATCCCGACCCCAAGGCAGTAATTTCTACTCTACGCATGCGCAGAAGGAGGTCGGTACTTCATTGCATTTCCGGCGGTCGGTGCTGCAACCACTGCCTTAAGGCTGCTCTTCAGTGAGGGAAAACTTTGAAGTTAGGGTGTAAATGACTTTCTTCCTTGAACGATGGGCGTGAACCTGAATCAAGTGATTGACACTTCAACAGCCAATGGAGTGGACGGTAATCGATGTAAGGCAGGAACACGTGACCTGTCACAGCTGTCATTGTTCTGGAGGGAAAGAAACCCCTAAATGACCCCCGTCGTGAAGAGCAATCAAGGAAATTAGCTGGCGGCCGAAACCCCACTTGAACAGTACCGATGCGAAGGTTGAACAGAACAGAAAATAAAGTCAGTACCAAAGGGTCTGCCGTAATTTTTGAAACAAAGTTTTTTTTTTTTTGGATATGCGTTCCCAGATTTTATATTCATGAAAAATTTATGAATGAAAAGAAAATTTATCATAAATTGAACAGGAAAAACGATTGTCTTATTTTTTTTTTTTTAAACGATGTTTTCAATTGCCACGTCCGAATCTTATTTCGTTCATAAAGCTAATTAGTTTCTTGTCTGATGTTTAATTAAAGAATGCAATTTTTTGCGTTAGGATATGATTATATATATATATATATATATATATATATATATATATAACAAGAGGTATAAGCTTAGTGTAAACCTGTGGTGTAGTCCCGGAAAAAAGGGTGAGGGGTGAGGAGGGAAGATTACATATCGGTTATCGGATATTTACAGTCAAGAGGTGGAACGATGCTGATTTTATTTTTAATTATTGTGAGAACGGCAGAAATGTCGTAATCAGAAAACAATTTCATATTAGGATATGGTTACATTTCAAAGAGGGGGGGGGGGATCCCGCTATTTTTAGTATATATGTATATATATATATGGTCGAAAAAGGAATACTTCTGCAATTCGATGGAGGATATGCAACGCTGAACTGACATTTTTGTTAATTAATCAATTACTGTTTTAGATATTTATTTATATTTTTCTGGTGATTCATCATGCGCAGGGCTGCATTTGTTTACTATCAGTAAACAAATCATCCCGCAAAAACATAGATAATCAGCATGGTGACTAGAGCAGCATACACAAGACTAAATGATTAATATACTTCTTAAAATTGAAATTCTTTTTCAATAATAATAATAATAATAATAATAATAATAATAATATTTTACGCATTAGACGAAAAGTGCAACAGGCTATAATAATAAGTAGTTGGTAAGTCTTTTATTGAAGTGTATTTTCGAAGCAGCAGTTATATGATGTTTGAGAACATTTGAAAATACATTTCGTGGGTGGAATTACACGAGCAACAGGGAATTACTTGCAATAATGTACTTAAATTAAAAATACAAGCTGCAGTTTACTTGCAGTACACTTGGAACAATGTACTTCGACTTATTCAAATGCAAAATGTTAGGAGGAATAGAATAACTTTTTAAAACTTTTGATTTTTTTTTTTCTTCTCAGGTCTTTTTTTTTCCTAACGGTTTTCAATTTTTGGTTACATTAGTTATGCATTGCTTTCTGCGATTCAAAATAGTAATAATAACAATAAACATAATCAGAAATGCTTTCCTTTCTGCGGATACTATGGTGAGAAAAGCAACGGCTAAAAGCATAATTTTCAGAAAATTCATTCATGCTCGCATTTCGAAATTAAATGAAACCTCTTTATTACCACACAATGTTGACAGCTTCGTGCAAACAAAGTCCTAAACTTGATAGCTGCACTCAATCAAGCTTTCATTGATGCAAACTATTGCAATCAATCAAACAATCGTAACAATTACGTGGAATATTCCCTATTTACGTCAATTGTTTGCTTGTAAGAATGTGAACAATGTCTTACATACGTAATTTATATTCAGAAAAAAATATCAGAATTGAAAATATAATTCCACATTTGCAAATCACACACATTAGTATACTATCCTTTAAATTTTAAAAATATTTCAATTTAATTTTTCTCTTTTTGTATAAAAGTATTCATGAAGCATAATTTATAAATTGTTGAGTGTACTAACATTTATTGCTCTAATTTTTCTTTTTTTTCTTTTTTTTTTTTTTTGATCTCTTCTCGACTTCCCGGAGAAATTTTAAACTGTTAGCAAAATTAGGGTAACTCAAATAACTCCAGAACGTGGAAGAGAAATCTGTAAGGCCCAATAAAAACTTTTTGAATGATGTAAAAGGCAGAAACACATGTATCTATCTCTATTGATAAAGATGTCCTTAATAACGCCGAAACAAGTGTAATTTAATTTGCACGTTTTTACATTAAAATAGTGTAATTTCTATGTCAATAAATGTTAACATTTAAAATCAACAAAAGTTGAGAGATGTGCGCAAAGTTGCGTGAGACTAATACCAATCATTCGCCCTCGAATACCTTATTGCTTGACCAAGACCAAATATATTCTTTTTTTGAGCGACCACAGTTGGTTATTGTTTTCACTTGTCCGTAGTTGATGTTCTTTCGACTTTAATTTTCTATTCTTTTAATGCAAACTCGTCTGTTCCACGTGTCTTCGCGAGCATGTCCCTCCTCCTGGGCGGTGAAGTTCATGTCCCCGCCATCAATTTTACTTATTCCCGACCCTCTCGATTTTACACAATACTTTTCAGACAAAAACAGCATTCAGTCAACAACGTCCAGCATCCAGCCCCTGGAATTCATTTGAATGTAGACGTCTTGTATTCAAATCATGACTTTTACAAATATAATTCTGATAGGAACCATTTGTAGAAATAAGAAACCCAACGAGTAGGGTTCTACCACAATTCGTGATTGTGAAAAACATAATTTAAATTCAAGACGTCAAAATTCAAATGAAAGCTATGGGCTGGATGCTAAATGTTTCTTTCTTTTCTGTTTGGTATTAATTTTTTTTTTTTTTTTTTTTTTTGAATTTTTTCCCCCCATTTATGAATAATATTAAATAATGATAATGTTTCAATGAAGCTTTAACACCATTTTAAATCGGGTGTTCCAAAATAGCTTCAATTTTTAAATGTGTAAATTGTAAATAAAATATGCACTTCAAAAAGCATGAGCTTTGTGCAAGAAATAGATAAAAGTCAAAAACAACGTCTTAAAAGCACAAGTAAAAGATGTAAATTATAAGTGTAGAAAATGCATTGCTTGATTGAAAACTTGTGGCTATGTATTTGTTTTTTTATCCAGGATATTAAAAAACTTTGACCTTTGACACTTTGAATTAAAATTCAACTAGAAATTTGGTTTTTCGTACTAATATTCAAGCCGTATATATCGTATTTATGGTTCAGTTCCCTTCTTGTTGTTTACTTTTTTATAGCGAAATTGAGGCTATATACGAAATTGTTATTCGGTTCCTTAGACTTCACTATGAACAGACGCGACTGCACAGTGCATACACACAAATATATATTGATAAAGATCGGCTAAAATTGAAAAACCTTAGGTTTCGGGGAAATGTTTTAGACGTCAGACAAATTATTTGTCTGAGCTTATGAAAATTTCAGTGTAACACGACTACCGAAAGATTCTTAGAACATGGTGTATTCATCCAGTTAAAAACAAAATGGTCAGTGTTCTCCCCCTTCCCCCATCAGTTCTCTAATTATCTGTAAATTTAAACCAGTGGTTCCCAATCTTTTGCACGTTGCGACCCTTTTTTGACTAAGTAAAGGACCTGTGATCACGTAGCCTACATGTCAGTAAAGTATCGCAAGGTGTGGACCTAACCTGGCAACATTGTGAAAGCTACGTTAGATCCTACATTACAAAACTGCTATGTTAGATTCGATCCACCCCCAACTATACTGTGGTAGGAATAATGTTTCGACCGAAGAAGAAACGCTACACGACCCCATTTGGGGTCACGACCCTGGGAACCCAACCCTGCTTTAAAACAATTTTTTTATACTCATTCATGCTTTAAAGAAATGCAGGTATGTATCATTTTTCTCCTTAGAAGGTCTTCAAAAGAAAAATTCAGTGAAATCCTGTTACAACGTATATCAGTATAACGAAGTACCCGTTTCAACCAAATAAGTTTTCAGTCCCGATTTTGAAGTTCATTGTTACTGGATTTCACTGTATTATGAATTACATGATCAATGTGTACATACCTTGTAAAGAATTTTTTACGAGTTTGGCTCGAGAAATTATTTTCAAAAATGTTTGTTGAGCTGTGGAAAGCATTTTATGCGTTTACATTTGTAGTAACATAGTATAATATAGACAAAAATAGAATCCAAATATCTAGTAAGTATCTAGAATACGGTTTTGGACTCGTTTTTTTTTTTTTTTTTTTTTAAAGAAATGGTCGCTTTATTTCGAACAAAGTCTCAAAAGAGTGCTGGAAATATTTTGCCAGATTTTTTATGGAGCAAAATATCAAACAGTACCTACCACCTCTTTCAACGAAATTCATTTTTTCTCGAATTTTAAACAATCAAAGAATGGATATTTCAAAAAAGGAAAAAGTACACGACACAGATAGAGGCTTGAAAAATACTCGGAAAAAAATTTACATGAAAACTTCAAAGGAATTTGTAAAATCTTCATCCAACTTTCCCCGCAGGTTAACATTGGATCCGTAGGCTTTCAGACTCTCAGTGAAAAGCATCCTTAAATTTGCTTATAAAGTAGCATTAATATACATATTTATCTTTCTTTGGATGCACCAGCTCCATTGTTTATGCCTTCTTGATGCTGTGAAAAGTAATGGGGGTAGTGCATCCCCAGAAATAGAAATATTCATTAATGCTATATTATAAGCATACTTAAGATAATTTTAATCTTAATTATATCCGTGAATGAATTTGAATAACACGAAAAGGTTCTTCACTGAAGGTCTGCGATGCAACTTTACGCAAAATGCGATACTTCCTTTTTTTTAAATTTACAACGTGAAATTTTTTTTTTCGGATATAGGGTTTATAGGTGTGAGTCCTATACTCTGGTTTCATGCCAAAAAATAAGGGAAAAAATTGTAAAACAAACCCCTAGAAAAAAGGATGGATTTTGATGATTTTAAAAATATAATAAGTGGTAATACCCCCCATGAGTTAACCAATTTCCTTCATATGTTCTTGCGTACAAACGTAGCACCTCTCTAGCCCCTCAGAAAAGTATTAATGTATAATATAACGATAACTTCCCCTCCAAATAAAAATAATGGCTATGAAACTCAAAAACTGAAAAAAATTGCGGGCGACATTTCCAAAAAAGCGGGACGTGTGAATGGGAAAAGGTGGTCATATTTGGATTCAGGAGGTCATTTAGCACAAGAATTCACAAGAATTATCTCAGAAGCACTCTTTAAAAACTATATCCTTTCTAAACACAAATCAAATCGTGAAGATGTTTCCAAGCATGTGGATTCACTTTCAAAAGCACTCATTCATTCCTTCATTGAAAAATGCCTCCGGAAAAGAGGGGAGTAGTAAATGGAAACGGTCGTTTGCGCTAATGATCGTAAATCTTATACACCTCACCCGGTTTTTCCCCTCAAGAAAGGAGGGACCAGTGAAGGGCGTGGCTTAGTAGAGAAATTGAGCTTTATCGAAAATATTTCAGATGGTTGGAACTCCGATATTTTTTTAGAAATGGTCGCATCATTTCAAACTTAGTCTCAAAAGAGAGCTGGAAATATTTTGCGTGTTGGGGCGTTCTTAAAATTTCGATAGCACGATTTGCAGTTTTTTTACAGAGCGAAAGGTCCAACAGTACCTCGTTTTCGAAGAAATTCATTTTTTCTCGAATTTTAAAAAATCGAAGAATGGACGTATCAAAAAAGTAAAAACTAATATACACAGACATAGGCTTGAAAAACTCAGAAAAAAAATTGACCCGAAAACTTCAAAGGAATATTGTAAAATAACCTTTAACTTTCCCCGTAGGTTAGCATTGGATCCGAAGCTTTCAGACTCTCAGTGAAGAGCACCCTTAAATGAAAGGCTTTTTTAGAACATAAATCCTAACTGGAAAATTTTCTGCGAAAAGTTATTTTGCCTGATTCATCCTTAATTTATATTAAAATATGAAAAGGGCGGGGGAAAGGTTTTAAAATCATTTTAAAAAATTTGTGCAGTAACTTAGTATAAGCTTACTCACCAACTGAAGAAACTGCCTTAACCATTATTTTTTGCCCAAAATCATTGCCCATGAATTTGCCCATGATCATTATTATTTTCATTTTTTAGTGAAAAAGTTCATTATCTGATAAAACGTGCTACCTACCTTTTTGAAAAAATTATGAAGATATTTAATTTTGTAAATAAGTCACTTTTTTTTTGTTTAAAATTAAGTATTTTGCAAAGATTTATACCGTATTTTCCTGCACATTGTCTGTTTAAAAAGTTTAAAACTAATGAGGTTCGTACTATACGCTGCCACTGATTATCTGCTTTTTGTTCTCTCCCTCTCATACTGAAGACAGTCTCCATGTGCCATTGTTTACTCCTTTAAGTAATTAGCGTACTATGATTAAGATCTCAAGAAAGCATTATTTTTTGATTGATTCTGCACAAGATTCGGAAGAAAATGTGAATTTTTTTTAAATTCTTTTTTAAAAGAATTAACATTAGTAGTTAAAAAAAATTTCTGCAGAGCCGAAAGTTTTCTGCAAACACTGTTCCCGTGTTCATCTATAGTAGGTTTGCCAGCGGTTGAAATTCGACCATATTCATTAGGGTTGATCAAAACAAAATTTTGAATCTTAATTTGGAATACCCACCAAAAGCTGCATGTGTAAGTACAATACGCGTGTAAAATATTAAGTTTCAATAGCTCCTTGAGGATCCTACCAGGGCTGGAATTTCTCAAAAACTAGGAAAAGGGTCAGTTTTCCAAAAATTTTATGAAAATACTAATGGTCAAAATGTTTGTTCTAGCACCATTAAAATGCTTCCTTTTAACACTCTTTTCATGTATCTTCCAAATTATTTACATTCTTTTCAGTATTAAGTTCGTGCAAAAACTGTAAAATTTGGAACTAACCAAAAACTGACTTATTTCAAGTTTTTTTGCACATTGCAAAAATTTCTTCGTTTGTAGTCCAGTCATTATTTTTTTGCAAAGATTGCAGAATGCAGTTTTAAATGGAAGTGAAATTATACTTCATTATATTAACAGCCCAACACCCACTTCAAGGAGGTGGCTACATTTCGAGTTCCATTCTGCACTTCCCATCTGCCCAGCCACATGTATTAAGTATAAATATTAATAATTCTGCATTTAAAGTAACTATCAAAATGATGTACAGTCGAATCCCGATAACTCGAAGCTTATAATTCGAATATTTCTTTATATCGAGGTTTTTATTGGGTCCCAAGCTCTTGAGACCGTTGTGGCAAGTTCCCATAACGCAAACTACTAATAACTCGAACGTTTCAGCCAGTCCCTTTGGACTTCGAGCTATGTAGAGTTGACTGTATTAGTATAAACTAAAGAGACAAAGTGAAGAACATTGTGTACAAAGAATATGTATTTATGCACACGTTGTCAAACCAATATATATGAACAATATTTCACAAAATGAGGAACTTTAAAAGTATCAGTTAAAGTCAGAAAAAAAGTCAGTTCGTTATATCGACTTATGTTTTTGAAACCACTTTGAAATCTTTTTTTTTTTTTGATTCAAACGATGACATGATGCATCGAGATTTGAATTTTGCTCGTTTGAAGTCGTCTCATGCCGATTGACCAATTACAGACAAAGAAGCTTCTGTCATCACCTCAATACAGTGTTCTATTGCCTGAGTGGGAAACTGTCTGTCAGGAAAACTGAACGAACCCTATATTGTGGTTTGTACTTTCAATCGATTTTTGAAGTCTTTGAATTCTTGCCAGCAAAAATTGGGGGTAGCAATTATTAGCTGTTAGGGGTTCACATTCTTGCCAGTTGATAACGTCAGAGTAGTCTGATGCATTAAAGTTGATCTTTGGAGTACTGAAGTGTTTTATTTCTTCATGAACAGAAGCTACTTCACTGGCCTTCAAAATTATCCGCAAGGCAAATTCTCTGGTGTACCTTCGTTCATCAGTGATTATTATTGTTAAGAGAATATTTTCCGGGTGGGGCAATATTGTTGCTTAGATGTTGGAGCAACTGTGTGTGTATATACATTATTTGCACATAATGCTCTTTATTTCGCTTTTCTAGTTAATACTAAAAAAGCATTTTGATAGTTTACTTCTTATGTAAAATGAATAATATATTTATACTTAATACACGTGGCTTGGCAGATGGGAAGGGTAGAATGCAACTCGAAATGCAGCCATCTCCTTGTAATGGGTGCTGGACTGTTATTGTAATAAAGTATATTTTCAATTCAATTTAAAACTGCATTCTGCACTTTCTTGCGGAAAAAATGACTGCTTTAAAAGAAGAAATATTGCAATGTGCAAAGATCCAAGTCAGGTTCTGGTTATTTTTGCGAAACATTATAGCTTATGTGCAAACTTAATGCAGCAAAGAAAGTAAATAATTTTAATGATATTTGAACACTAGTATTTTCATTAAAATTTTGGGAAATTATCCTTTTTTTCTATTTTTTGAGAAATTCTAGCCTCGGTAGGACCCTTAAGAAATTGTTCAAACTTAATAATGTTTCAAAAGTGCATTGTACTTACACATGCACAGCTTTTGGTGGGTATTCCAAATCAAGATTCAAAATTTCGTTTTTTTTTTTTTTTCGATCCACCCTAACATTTATTACTGAATATTTGAGAAAACTTCTATGGATTTTCCTGTTTCTTTTTTATTTTTACTCTTATACATTCATTTACCGTACATGTGGGAACACAATTTTTACATGTACTCACAATACCAAATAGTAATAACTTATTCCAATTTTGCTTTCTGTATGTGGCGCAGCAGCAGAAGCCTATTAAGGCTTTTGCATCAAAAAAGGCCTGATAGAACCAAAGCTTTGTGTATGTTAATCTTAAAATAAATTAAGGGGACATTACAATTATTGGAAAATTGACATAGCCATTAAATTCTTGGCAGGAATAATTTCCTTTTGGGTACCATGTTACCCTCTGATAACCCTATATAAATCTCTACTCTTTGTTTATGTATGCAAAGGAGAAACATTTCTCTCGCTGGCATTGGTGCCAGCTCCAGTGAATAAACATCACTAATTTCCCAATTATTGAAATCTTTTCAAATTAAATGATATCGTAAAACTCACTTTATGTGTAAGACAAATGCAAAAAAAACTTCTAAAAGGAGTAGACTATCATTGATTAAGTTACCCTGACCTTTGCTGTTAGAAGTGTAAAATTTCGAACAGTCAAATGATCTAACCCTACTTGCTGCACTAAAAACTGTCCACTCGAAAGCTCTGGACATCGCAATAATAGTGCAATTGAAAAAAGTTTGTATTTGTGATTTGTTTAGGTTAATGGCTGTGATCCCCTCCTCCCTTTGTCTTAAAGTTTCCCACTTCACCATACCCCTTCTATTTTTCGCAAATGTTGCACTGGAAAAAGTTCTTATGGGGAAAAAAAATTGCGATGTCATGTTCTCCCCATTGTATGTCTCTTTTGTCATTTCTTTCCTCCCCCTTGTCACCAACTTTTATAATTTCGCTAAAGCATGACTTTATTCTTGGACAGCAACCTGCTTTGTGATAACCCAGTGCAAATAGATATTTCCCTACTATTTGTTTACATATGCATTGCAAAAACAATTATCCCGCAGGCGTTGGTGCCAAAAATTTAACGCCTATGGATCAAGATTGCCAATATCCCAGAAAAATCAAGTTTCCTGAATGAAATGATACTGCAAAATTCAGCTAATACGTAAAACTTCTGTATAAACAATATTTTTTCTAAAAAGAGCACTTAATCATGCCAAATTATTCAATAATATTGGGTTCCTAAGTAGGCGAACCTTTTCTGTTAGAAATATAAAACTTCCAACTATCAAATAAACATACCCTACTTGCGACAGCGTAAAAAAAAAGTATTAAAGTCACAAAAACAACGTATGCAAGAATTTAATTTCTTTACCCTCAAGTGATGAATGGCAACACATAATATTGACCAGCAATTTCTTCACTCTAACTAAGGCAGGGTTGCTATTTTGCCCACCTTTTTTCAAAAGTTCGGGACGCCAGAAGAAACTGGACGAAATGAAAAATAAGCTGATTATACATAAATAAATTTATTGTTATGGTGTAATAATATTAGTATATTTCAATACATTATCTATTATGAATTAATAATTTAATTAGAATAGAATCATTATCTTGAGAATTTCATTAATCTTAAAAAAAATAATAATAATTACACATTTTTGTAGCTAGTTTTAGATCATAATTTACTTAAAAGTATTAAAACTTAACACTGTGACTAAGCTATTGGGCATGATTAGACTATTAAATACAATAGTAGAAAATAAACTCAATGGGAAAGTCAAATACTTAGGGACATACATATAAAACAAAGATTTATGGACTAAAAATATTTTATAACTTATATTTTTCGAGTTTTTATTGATGTCACCCCATAGTAAAATATTTATGGCTTACGTACTGAAGTGCATAAAAGATGACAAAACGTACAACTTCGGTTTTTTACATTCTTATTGAGTTACTATAAATGAACAGAAATTATATGCATATTAATTGATTAGTGTTAGTAGTGTAATATTAATATTATTGTTAACTTTTCAGGTTTAAGCATATTTTTGGGGTTTTCACTTTACAAAAAAATTTCGTTGTCCCATTTGGTCACATAAGTGAGGGTTCACTTATGTGTAAGGTACAAAAAAACTTGTCTAAAATTTGGTGCTTGTACCACAATCCCAATTATGGAAATATATAGCAATATTTGCCTTTATTATCTGGGTAAACCTAATCTGGCAGTGTCGTGATGTTGTGATTAGGATCTCTGTAGCCTTCACAATGTTGCCAGGTTAGGTTTCTCCCATATTTTTAAATGTTTTAAGTTGTAATACATTATAAATTTTCATCTATTTCAGGTACATCTTGTAGGACTTGATATTTTTACTAATAAGAAATATGAAGATTTATGTCCATCTACACATAATATAGACGTTCCAAATGTTAATCGTTGTGATTTTCAGGTACTTTCTACTTTTTGTTTCTGGGGCATTCCACGGTATTTTTGACTTTTATGTAGAGTCCGTAACGTGACCTTTTTTGCCATAACAATTTACTGTTTGATTAGCATATTATTTTATTTTGATCTTTTCCTACCAACACACCAGCTCAAAATAAAATTTGCAAATCAAACGGTAAATTAAAAAGTTATGGCAAAAAAAGGTCATGTTACGTTCTCTACATAATGTCAAAAATAACGTGGACTGCCCCTTCTGCATTAGTAATTTAAAAGCTTTTAATGGGTTTTCTTGAAATTTTAAAATAATAACAAATAGCCACCTTTAAACTCTTAAAAGGTGCTGGGAATCAGAAAAGTTGGGTAACCACTGATCTAAATATTATGTAAAGGACCAGTATTGTGGCAAGAAAAAGTATTAAAATTAAACTTTTAATTGGTCATTATACGTTTTCAAGTCTTTTCCCGTGGAATAGTGGGCATATTTTGAAGCCAAAAATGTTTGCTATGGTTTATAAAAAAACCTTTAATTTATTTAAGAGGATTTTCTTGAAGCATATTTTAAAACAATAAACTAATGTTTTGACTTTAGACAATTAGGCAGTTATTACAATGCATGTAAACCCATCTCACACTGTAATAGTAATATGCTGCGTAAATTTTCTTATGAGAAAACTAATGTGTTTACATTAATCTTCACAGCTCATTGATATTAGTGATGATGGTTTTGTGACTTTAATGAACGACAAAGGTGACACCCGTGATGATCTCAGAATCCCAGAGGGAGAGCTGGGCACAAAGATTAAAGATGAATTTGGTAAAGAAGATATTACAGTGATAGTAAGTACTTTTATGGAAATGCTCTTCACAGAGCTTTTTCTAAAATTATTCTTTTAACTAAAAGTGATTGCTAAAGAATCATTCAATGATTCTGAAATAAAATTTAATTTGTGTGCAAAGAATTATATTTTAATGTTGTGAACAGTCCACAATAATGAATTCAAACAAAGTTTTGTCTTAATCCATACAATACTGGAAGTGAGATTTTGTGGAGTTATATTTTGAAATTCATTGTGTTTATACATATTTTCTAATACACTTTTTTTGAAAAGCTTTCTGTTTTTTTTAGATTGATCTAAATCTGTCGAGAAATTGTAGATGGGGTGGGGGATAACTTTTGTACAGATTTCTTGTAGTTTAAAAGGAGCTTTATCATTTCTAACTAAAAATAAGGGTGTTTTGGATACATGCTGATATCGAACAGGTGCATTGCCGAAAACAGCGTGCTGACTTTGAGATTCCAATTCTTTTGCATCCTGCAAGTATTTCTATTCTTCTTAATGTTGGAAACTATTTGAGTTGGAAGAGTTTTTTATTTCACGAATTTATTAATTTTTTCTTTAGTCATTATTAAACCATTTAAAAGTGGATAGTTTTTAATTTGTTTCAATTTTATTAATTGCCTGTAAAAGTAATTTAAATGCATTTACTAACATCCTCATATCTGTATCTAATTCTTACACTGCATGTTTTTAATATGCAGTGTAAGAATTATCTGCCATGATAACAGAACCATAGTTAAATATCTTGACGAAATGAGATTTAAGTTTTTTCCTTCAGCCTCCTGCTCCAATAAAGTATGCTAAAAAATGTATAACAGAATGCTTTAATATGTACAACTAGTTTTCGTACTGTAGTTATCCCCATTCTCCTTAACCTTTTTTCTATCTAAAATTTGAGAAATGAATACTATGCTTAAATGACAAGAATGCCATTCATTAATTACAACCCAATTATTTCGAGCATAAAAAAAATATGGCTAATAATTTGTATTTCCTTTGAAACTAGTAAATCAGCCATTTTTTATTGGAATTTTTGAACATCATGGCTTCTAGGCGCTATTACGATGCAGTTTTGGACATGATCCCTGAAGTGTTACACTGAGCATTTCTGAGGTTTTTCTACCCCTGAAATAGTTTGAAACCAGAACGTAATGGGCTGTAAAATGAAAATGCAAAACATCTGATTTGCCATTATTAAACTTATTATAATAATTAATTGCATATGGATAAACATTTTCATAAGGTGTGAATGTCCAAGTGTTACCTTTATATATATTATTTAAATTCATATTTGAGATGGTAACTATTCTCTTGGTTACATATTTTGTTTTAAAAAAATACTAATAAAAATTGTTGTTCAGTGGATTAGCCTTTTTAAAAGCCTTTATTGGGAGGTTTTTTTCTGATTACTGATTTCCATTTATCTCCATTTTATCATTTTATAGTTTAGTATTGATTTAACTGGTAGAATTTCTAGGGATTTGTACTGCTCTGTAAAAATTGCTACAGTAGACGAGATCACTTTTAGATTTTAGTTTATTTCCTGTATAAATGTTAAATTTTGTTTTAATTTTTTATTGTAAAAAAAGCTGAAAGATCAATCTTTTAAAGCAGATAATATTACATTTATTTTAAACTAGAAAGCATTAAAAAGAAATAATAACATTTTATCAAAGCATTTTTAATATTTTTTATTTGCTTGCTGAAAAAGAGAAATTCAAAAAATATGTTCTAAAGTTGTGGGCACAGATTCAGTTTTTGCCGTTTTGGCAAGAACCTATTTTTGCAGTGCAAAAACCTCGTTTTTTCCCCCATGGTTTTGTCTGCCAGCCCTACTTAAAAGTATTTTGAATGCAATATTACATAATTTGTACACTTCTAAAAGGTATTGAAAACTGCTTAAAAATGTTTCAATTTAAAAGTGCTTCAATTTTGTCCTTGAATTTTGTAAGCTTGAAAACTTGCTGTCATTTTGCAGTTCCCCAGATTTTATTTGTAAACTTTGTTCACTTCACTTGATTTTTACAAGTAATAATGAAGATTATCAGCTTAGTTTTTATTTGTCATCAACTAATTAGCGAACGGAAATAATTAAATCCAAAAGTTAATTTTCATTCAATTTGATTTCTTTCTTCATTTAACTCTTCGATTTTTCTCATCTGCCACTACACAACTTGTTTATTTTGCTCTATTCTTCTGCATTTTTAGTCTACTACTGTGCTATTTATATTAAATTTGATTGAGGGGG
Organism: Uloborus diversus; assembly: GCF_026930045.1. Taxonomy (NCBI): domain Eukaryota; kingdom Metazoa; phylum Arthropoda; class Arachnida; order Araneae; family Uloboridae; genus Uloborus; species Uloborus diversus. The sequence goes on from NC_072739.1 coordinate 35,905,207, forward strand.
GGTGAAAAGTTAACATGATCTTCCATTGACAATTGTTATAGAAGCAAATGTAGGCCCTACCTCTTTGATTACTAAACATAAAGTTATCAAGTATTAGGTGCTAGAACTGCAGCATAGAAAACAAGTGGTATAGCTTTGCAGTTTGAGATTTAAAACATATGAAAGGTGATGCTTCATTTAATACATCGAAAAGTTTGCAGTGTGCTTAATGACTTAAGATAACTAATTTTATTGATAAACAGATGCCAGTGGTAAAATTTCGACTGAAATCATTGTTCCAAACTTTTTCAATGCGCACATTAAATATTACATTTCTAAAAACTTTGTTGAAAATGTAGTTTAACAAATATTGTAACACTGCTCCTTAATTTTACATTCCTCGCTCCTCAATATCATAATTTGCAGGGCAGTACTATTCCTCAAAATGAAATTTCCCACACTGTAGAAGTGCAAAATATGTCTAACAGCCGTACTTTATGTTCTGAACCGTTTCTGCACCCTGATACTCGTATATATCCTTCAAACGTTTGCCTTACATATTTTTTTCTTTTTAGGTTACAGTACTTTCAGCTGTTGGTGAAGAAGCTATTGTTGCATGCAAGAATGCCAGTTAAATGAGAAATAAATTTGAAATATTGTTACTGGGGAGCATTTTTTCCTATTGCTTCTGTGTTTAATACAAAAATAAAGCATTCCCTTCAATATTTCTCACAAACTTCGGTTCAAGTATCAAAATTAATAGAAATCAAATTGCTCAAAAATTTGAAATAGTTCTTTAGGAAACTGCTTAAAGCTTAAAATTTGAATTGGATTTACTCGAGTCAATCTAATCCAGCCACTATTAAAGTTTCATCTCATGTATCCGGAGAGATGCTTGAACATTAGTGTAAAAGCACTTTGTCACAACTTCATGTCTCTAAATGTTGAATCAACTGAGTGTGAGTACAAGGTATGGTAATTCACATGTCTTTGAGGTCTGAATTAAAGAACTTAGTCCAAAACAATTTGAGGTGCTAAATTTTGTTGCTGTGTTCGAATGATGTAATAGTAAAACTATTTTACCCCTTTAAAATGTGTTTCTCAGTAATAAACAAAATTGTGATCTGTACCATGCTTATGAAGTCTGTGCAATGAAGTTGTGTGTTTTTTTGACCATGAGATTTTCGTTGGTCGGTTGACCATGTGATTTTATTAAGATACTTTAAGTGCATGTGAAATTCACTTGCAGCTTGGTTGCACATAATTAGCTCTCTGTTTGATTTTACATGGATACTTTCCTGTAAACTGTTATGGATGTTCTAATTCAAGTGGAAATGATATTACTATTTCTGAGCATAATGATTGGACTCTTAAATGTACATGATGCCAATCAATATTGCAGGGCTGCCATTAATAAGAAAATGGCATCTGCAAAGATAAATTAAACAATATTTTTTTATGTATTTTAGATCTAAATAACAATGATGCAGTTTGTTTTAGAAAGTTTTAATAAGTGTCGTTGATTTCACCCTCTTTTTTTTTTTTTTATTTATTTTTTTAATTTGAATATATTGGGTTTTTAAAATTCACTTAAATTTAATGTGAGACTTGATTTTTTTCTACTTTGCTTTTCCCTTCAACACTTTCCATTGTACGGGTCTCTTTTTTTCCCCCGTAAGTTAAGTTTATCTAAAAATTCACATTAGCAACAATGTATTTTCTTAACTGTTGCGTGACTCCTTTATGTTTGAAAAGTAAAACTTTAATGTTTTGGATGCAATCATTGTATTAGTGGAGTCTGCTTTTGATTAATAAAGTGTCCTTTTTTAAAATATTTTGAGACATTTCTGATCTAATGAATCTTTTTAAACTTCATTTCATACTTTTTAAATCTGATAAAATGGAAAATTGGACTGTGCGCTTAAAGATAGTTATTCTTCATGATAGGTAAGAATTATTTCTGAAAAATTGCACTAATGTTCAATTGATATTTTCTGCTAGTTCTCAGAGTTACATGCATTTAGGTTCATTAGCATTCAAGTTGGGGAGGGGTACTTGTTTTATTTCTTATTTCTTCTGAATACTTCATATTTACATATCAAATTCTAAAATAATCTGTTAGATATTTTTGCCGTGACTGCAATTTAAACTAAAGAGGAAAAGCTGAAAAATTGGCTGGTTTTTAAATTGCACGAAAGAACAATATGCTGTGATTCATAATTAAATTGAGAATAAATCAAAACAAACAATTGAAACTTTATTATGTTTTTCATTCATATTTTCTTAGTAATTTAAACAATTTAAGGTTTAATTGCTTGTACAAAACTCCTAAAAGGTTAGAAATAGATAGCATCAAAAAAACATAACTTGTTCTGGTATAGGGAATTCAGTTGAATACGAATCAGAGTTTGAACTGTTGCATGTGCAATGTTTTGGATATAAACTATACAAGGACGCCCATATGGAGGGGTAAGGGGGCTGAAGCCCCCTTAGAAATGAGAACTTCCTTGCTTTTAGTGCTTTTTTTCTTTGCAAAAATGTATAAAAATTACTTTTCCAGCCATTAATGAATAAGTTATTAAAAATGTTTAATATTGCTAACCTGTACTGAAATCGGTTTTCATGGTGAAAATTTTTGAGCGCCCCCCCCCCTTCAAATTTTGCATATGGGCGCCCTTGGAACCATATATGACAAAGAGGGGCTTTTTTACCTCAAAATCAGTCAAGCTCTACTGTTAATGCTTTGAAAAAACATTAATATCATGAAAATCAAGAATATGCAGATATGCATTTATAATTAAAATAATTTCAACAAGAAAGTCAGTCATGGGTGGTACAGTAACCGTATTGCACATAGAACCTGCTGTGATTTAAATTAAACTCTCTACTTTTGAAAATATCAATTCTATCAATTTAAATCTTTCAGCATAGTAATCATAGCCGTTATCTTTAAACATTTCAACAATAAATAATCACAAAATGAATATGGTGCTGCCATACATTTCAACACAGTTGATTCAAAGGCGAGTGATAAAATCTAATAAATGCCATTTTGCTTTTTGGCTAGCGAAGAACTTCAGAAATCATCATATTTAGCAAAATATTCTGACCATGTAAAATAAACGAAAAAATGTGCACTTTTACAACCAAATTAAAAGTTATGAACTTTTAAAAAAACTACTATTTTCAAAAAATTTGTTGTCAACTATAAATCTCTTAAGGCGGTTATAGGTGTGCGAATTGATCAAGTGTGTTATTAGGTTTTTATTTGTTTTGCTTTTTTTCGTCAGAAGGTACTTTTAATAACTATCTAGTATTTGAATTCTCATTTTGTATTGCAAGTTATATAAAAAAATTTCACTATTTCAAATTTCAGAAAATCCTGTAAAAGTATTTACACACTTCTTACACAGCTTCTGAAGACGCTCTAATGTCATATGAAATCCGAAAATCTTGGTTTTTTTTAAAAACTTTATGTTTTGGTTGTAGAACAAGTGCTTATGTTTAGTTTAATTTGTTAGAGTGTCAAGAATACTTCATTAAATATGATTTCTAAAATGGGAGGAGGAGTATTAAATTGTGACTTACAAAATTAGCTGCTTAGGCTCAAATTTTAGACATTATTCTTTTTGTAATTAAAAGATTTATCTATTGGAACTTCATGCCTATCTGTAACGGTTTAGAAAGTAGCTTTTAGAGCTCGATTTGCTTGGACACCCTGCGAAAATTTAAGGTATAGGAATACATGAAATTTATTATAGTACAATGCCTTTGAAAACGTTCTGTATATATCCATCTTTCCTTACTTGTGAATTCATTTTGCTCTCGTAACAGCTTCCGCTGCTTGCCGATAGGTATGATTATAGTCAGATTCGATATGTTTCTATTAACAGTTTCGAGGAGGGGTAGGATGAATCGTGATCAGAGCCATACAAGTTGGAAATGCTTTCCTGATGTGGTGGATACCCTCTATTTTCAAGGGTGCCCACCCGATGGGGTTCAGGAGACAAGACTACGCCGTCAAAATTTGAGTGGGGGTTGAGGGGTATTTTTCTCATTGGGGGAGGGGATCGCGATCTTTTGGGGGGTGAGCCCCCCCCCCTAATTATCGCAAAGATCCACCCCATGAGAAAAATACCTGTCAACCCCCCCCCCCCTCTTTCCAGGAATCTTCAATGGCGCTGTCTGCGCCATGACCCCCCTAGGTGTGCGCCCGTTGTCCTTTCCTACTGCTAGACTTATTAATTTAGATAAAATAATATTTACCGGCTGCCCAATTTTCCTGTTCCAGGCAGACAAATTTAGCATCAAACCTGGTGGTGTGTTTGGTTTTGTTGCTTTAGGAAAGCGTTTTTAAAGATTTTGATTTAACAGTATATATCCACCAATGAGTTTTTGCTTCATCCTGTTGTAGGTGCCTTCTGTTCTGCATGTTAGTCGAGTTGCAGGCTATATATAGTTATTGCAATTTTCTGAAATCGTGATTGCAGCCGATCTTTGACGTTAAGGGGACGAGTTTTCGGAAGCTCTGAAGTCTAAGACTTTTTAATGATGACGAAAGTGGAGGAAGGGAGAGGGTCGCTCTATTTAAATTTACGAACTTGTAGCTTTAATAAAAACGCAGTTTCGATAGATCTCGGTAATGTATGTTAGTGGAGGGTAAATTCGGTGGCATTCGAACGTGATTTTAGTTGGGAATTGCAGTCTAGCCATCCAAATTCTATTACACCGCCGAATACCTGCTGCTCCTAGATGTTGAGTTTTTAGTGTTCTCAATATTTCGTAAAATAACAATAGGATCGGACAGACGTTGTTCTGTTCAATCTTTGTAAATTGAAGAGTTAAACATTTCAAAAACTATTAAGAGTTTGAACCGTTTTCTTGAAAAAAAAATAAGTAAAAAGAAAATGTTTTAAGCTGCTTGGTGTCAGAATGCGTATATTTAATACAACTTGATTTATCTAATGCCCACTGAAAAGTTGTTTTATTAACTTTTTTCTCCCGTACTTGATGGTTTGTTCCTTCAGCCATCCTCAAAGGATAAAAATCATCCTCAGATATTAAGTATAATTAACTACACATTTAGAAGAAACGGGAAATCCAACTGCAACGTCCCCCATATGAAAAAGAATAAAACAATCGAAAGGATATTGTTTAAAACAGTTCTCTGAATAAGCGAAGCCCCCTCTCGATGTAAAATAAACACATTCTTCAACTAAAATGACTGAACACTCTTTAAAAACGAAAAACAATTCTTTGCAATTTGAAATATTTCAACCAAACAAACAAAAAATACAATAAATTACATTAACAGTAGCTTTAAAATGTAAACAAATGATCACGCAACGCTATTATTTGTAGCCAAAGTCGCCAGGCCACCACGTTACTGTAATTCAACCGATCAGTGAGCGAAGCTAACTCCGACCGATTAGCTGTCCGATCTTTTGAACGAAAACTTCATACAGTGAAACCTCCGAATAGCGGGCAGTCAAGGGACCAGAAGTTTTGTGTCCGCTATTAGGAGGAACTACTTAAATTACCTTTTTCAAAATGGGCTGTTGTTCCCTTTTTAGAACACAATCGAAACAATTGTGAAAGGTTTACTACATTTTACGTCAAGCGTAATTAATCTTTTTTTTCTTAATAAAGGTATACTGACAGCACACACTTGTCTTAAAAATCATTTAATCAATTAAAACAGTTTGACATCTCTTTTTTTGCATTACCAACGGCGGAGCAACCCCCCTCCCACACACTTTTATGGTTAATTTATTTATTTTATCTCGAGTATCACTGTTGCATAATTGACAGTTGGCAATATGACCGTGAATATGGGCAAATCTTTTTCATATCTAAAAATTAAACAACCCAACGAAATCACGGCGCCATAAAGCCGACTACTGCCGGCGCCGGTCTGCTCAATTGCATCTCCCGAGAGCCCCAGTTAGAAAAAGCGCCCAGTTTCCTCTTTTTTATCTTAACTTTTGAATAGTTGTTGTGTACAAAATTCATTAAAATCTTAAGAAAAACGTACATTAATTGTTAGACTGACAGCAGTTTTCACTTATCTGCTTCAATACTCTCAAAACTAGCCGTAACAAATTTGACCTTTTTTTTTCTTTTTCTTTTTTTGCTGCCCGCAAAAAGTACCATGTCTTTTAGTTCTTTTTTTTTTCTGCCCCAACTTTTAAGCTCCAATCGCTGCATCTGCCCATTACCACCCTTTTAATTCCAAGAAACTGATAAGTAAATGACGGGAGCGGGGGATATCAGTTGTGGAGGATGAAAAGCTTAAGCAGTTACTAAGATATTCCGGAAAAGAAAAAAAAAACGAAAGTGCTACGATCGCAAGGGAATTTTTTTGTGAAATAACTGTCCGTTGTTCGGAGTGTCCGTTATTCAGAGTGAATTACATGGAATGGCCTTTATTGAGGGACTGGGACTTGCAAAAATGTCCGTTAATTAGAGGTGTCCGTTATTCGGGAGTGTCCGTTAAGGAAGGTTTCACTGTATATTGTCTAATTTGTTCTTTCCACTTATGATCAAGATCTTCCACTGCACTGATCTTTTGTGTACAATACTACCCTGTTGTAATTTATCTGGACGAAATTAAATTTCATCATCTCAAGGGCGTATATAAGGGAGGGGCCGGGCCCCCTCCAAAATCTGGAAACAAAATTTATTTAAGGTAGTTATTTTTGCTTGTAGTTGCTCAGAAATAATTTCTAAACTTTTGGCTACAAAAAAAGAATAAATAAATATGATAGCAATTATCATAATTATACGTTAGATCAGAGATTTCCGAACTGGGTGCCGCGAATCATTGAAGTTGGGGAACCCTTCGTTAGATGGCACCAGGCAATGGTGTTCAAAAAGGGTCAGGGGATCCTTACCCACTTATTCAAGAAAAGAACATGTTTTGGGAAAGCAAAGTTATTTCAATAAAATGAAAAGCAAATAATGTTGGGGGAGAGGGAATCTCAATTCTTTCAGAAAGAAAGCTTTAAATTATTTTTCTTTTTAAACAGATACGACTTATTGCTTAGCAAATTAAGTTCTCCTCTCTTTCTTCCACCCCCTCCTTTTTATTTTCTCTGTGTGAAAAGAAGGGTCTTCAAAATGTTTCTCTCCTTTACTCTCGTCCCCTGCAAGAAATTAAAAATTTGTTTTAGTTGTTCGGTTGGAGTGATAATGGAAATTGATGTCGACGACTCGATTATTTAGGCGTTTTTCAGATACCAATTGCAAAACCTTTCTGAAGCAGGGTCCCCGTACCAACACCCATTCACTAAGGCTACTAACAAAAGTAATCGGAAATTTGACCTTCAAGATTTCAATTTTGAAAAGTTTCGGAGGAACATCCCTAAAACCTCTCCTTACCTCTAAACTTGAAGTTGAATTTAACCTTTCAGAGGAGGATTCTCGAACTCTTCCTTTCCAAAGATTGCCTAATGTTGGGAGAAAATCTAAATTGCTTTTGAAAAGAACCTTAAAATAAAAAAAATCAAAAGTTACTGAATATTGATGAGGTTTCGTCCAACACCTCCAATTTCCCCTCCGCCCCCCCCCCCCAGGCCCCATTTTTATTCTTTCTTTTTCATGATTGGTCTTTTAATAAGAAAGTCTTCAAAATGCTATACTTTGCAAGCCCCCTACACCCACTAGAACCATCAAAAAGAGCTGCTCAAACCTCATTTTCAGGGTTTCAGTGTCGAAGAATTTTTCGAACACAATTACCAAACGCCTTGCCTTCTGAAAGCATCGAAAATCGTTTAAGATTACTCTTATGGAGCTTCAATTTTGAAAAATGGTTGAACCCCTAACGTTTCCAAATATGGTCCACAGTCGCGCTTTTAAGTCTTCAGTTACGAAAGAATTTCGGACGAGGGTCCGACTGTAGTTGCGAAAAAATTAAAGTGGCGAGCGTTTAAATCCCTCCACCTGATATCACTAATTATCTCTTTAAAACTTCGTTTTTTACGACTTTAATTTCAAAATAGTTTTTGGGGAGGGCCCCAAAATCGCCCTGCCCGTAACATCAACGAAGTTAGTCTGAAACTGCGTTTTTAGAACTTCAATTTCGAAAAGTTGGGCGGAGGGGTGATGGACTTTTGCTCTACTTCTTAAAAAAATCAATCGAGGGAACTTAAAAAAGTCCCGTTTTTTTTATCATTACACTAACGTCAACAAATATAGCTTATAATGTCGTTTTTAAGATTTCAATTTCTAAAAATGCCCGCGGAAGGAATCACGAATTTTTCCTCCCTAGCATTACCAAAGACCGTCTAAAACTGCGTCCCTCCCAGGGACGTAACTAGAGGGGGGCAGACGGGGCTCACGCCCCGGGCGCCAGATTTTGGGGGCGCTAAACTGACTAAATAAATGCTTAAATTTAATTTTTAAAAAAGGACAAGCTATTAGGAGCCACCTCCTCCCCCCCCCCCCCCCCCAAAAAAAAAAATACACGCTGTGCAGGCGCTGGCAGAAAGTTTGCATGGTGAGCTCTATAAAATGGAGAAAACCTACAATAGTGGAAACTTGAGCTCGCTTGGCGGGAGGACTAGATTTGTAAGATTATCGCTCTTTCGCTGGCGTTACGATTTTTGCTGTCGCACTGGGGGGCGTGTTAACGAGGATGCGATCGCTGATCTCATTGGATGCAACCAGTGATGCAATAGCTGCTCTTTTTGGGGGGACTGGCAGTTTTGTTTTTTTCTTGAAAGGAACTAACTGATGCAATTGAAACTGAAATGAAGTATTGTTTTGTTGTGTACCGTATCCTGTTGTAAAACCATAAAGGGTAGACTTGAACACTTATATTCTATGTGAAATGTGTTACAGTAGTTAGTAGTGCAAGAACTTATATTAAATTAAAAAATTAAAATAATCGTGACCTCGATTGTCTCAGCTCATTTTAAGATGAATCTCGCGGGAAAAAGTGAGCATTAAATTTAAATATTTTTTACAAGAAATGAGAAAATAAGCAAAAAGAAAGATAATCACAACTACTGAGTTTTACTAGTCGTAAAAGCAGAATCATGAGAGAAAATTGAAAATCCCTAACTAAAATCATTTACAAGTGTTTTGTTTGTTAACTCATAGGAATTGACAGTAGATAAGAATTTTAAATGATTAAGCTTTCTAATAATTTGTGCCAATAATGAAATCGTTACCAATCGCGTAAATAAAGGCTTAGAATTGTTCTTAAAACTTATTTGAGAAAGGTTATTTATAACATCAGTTCAATATGAATCAAAAGTCCCAAACGAATCCTTTCGTAAGCAGAAAAAATGTGTTCTTTCGATTGCTATCAGCGGGTCAGTCCGAACACATATAAAATAAAATACTTTTTTTTTAAACTTTTTTAGCAATCACGAATTGCGTACTATCTTCACTTCTTTCCCAAGTTTGATGTTGCTCTGATTTCTCAGATTACCATGACGATGGTTGTTTTTAGTACTTATTTAAAAGAGAAATTTTCGCCTTCATAGTTACAAATCATGTGCGGCTTTATTTTAGTTATATTTTTTCAGGGCTTTTTTTTTTCTTCTTTTTTTTCTTTTTTTTTGAGCAATCACGAATACTATCCTCACTTCACCAAAAAGGATGTTACATTCTCCTTTTACAGATTACCATGACGATGGTTGTTATTAGTATTTATTTAGAGAGCGAAATTTCCGTCATCATATAGTTACAAATCGTCCGCGTTTTATTCATTTTTTTTTTTTTTTCGGGGCCCAACTCAAGCAGACTTTACATTTAAAAAAGAAATGTTTTTGGGTAAAATTACGTTTTTTCAGGCGAAAACACCTGTATGGATGAATTTAAACAGTAAAACTTTATCTAAATGCAAAATTTCTCGATTACTCATTCCCATCAGTTAACACTGATAAGAAATAAAAATACATAACGTAATACGCTGTAAATAATCTTTATGATAAATGTACTGGTGAACATCAACCATAAAATCACAATCTTAATTACTGCATCCTTATCACTATTTTATTTTTCATGGATATGCCTCGTATTATCTATTCTGGAAAATCATGAGTCATTCTTGGACGCCCCCCGTGTCCGTTTACCTTGTCGTGGTGGGGGGGGGGGGCTTGCGGTGTGGTGAGTTCGGGGCGAGCTCTTGGGAGGAGTTGTGAACCCCCAGTTGCTCAAACAGAATATCGGCGGGAGGGGATTTTTTTCCCTTCCTTCCCTCATCACACTTACCAAATGCGGACGAAAACCCCTAAGCCAAGGTGTGTCAACCGTGCCTATGGCTGCGTGGTACCGGGGGTAGTCGGTGCCTCAAACAAACCACATCCATTATGTCTGTCAACCAAATAGGATCCTATCTTGTAACTGTTACCGAACATAAAACCCTTAATTTTTCCCGAGGAATAATATCAGAACCTGACCTTCTCTTTACACCCGAGGAGGAAATCTTGGAGGAAATGAAGGACCAAAATGTAAGTGCAGTAAAAAGGATTACAATAAAACGCAATGGCGAAATGATCAATACTAAACATATCATTCTAACATTTAAAACACTCGTCCTCCCTCCACGTGTTAAAGCTGGCTATCTCTCTTGCCCAGTTCGCAACTATATTCCAAATCCGCTCCGGTGTTTCAAATGCCAGCGGTTTGGACATTCGAAAATTGCGTGCCGTGGTACTGACACCTGTGCCAGGTGTGCAGAGCCCGGTCACGATAGTAATACATGTTCTAAGACCTATAAATGCGTAAACTGCAAGGGGAAACATCCTTCATACTCCAGATCATGCCTAAAATGGATCTCAGAAAAAGAAATTCAGGTGATTAAAACAACACAAAAAATATCCTATCCAGACGCAAGAAAACTGGTTGAATCTCGCACACCTACAACAGGCCTTTCATATGCAGCAGCCATCAAAAAGGTATTTAAATCTGCAAGCACACAAACAGATGCAGAAACTGAAACCTCAACTAATCCCAAAACCGTAAACACAACCAAATCAAATAAACAAATTAATAGTCCAAAATCTTCTTTTTAGAAAACTAACCAAAATCAACAACAAAAACAAAAAGCAAATACTGTATCTGTTACTGTTAATGAAAACATTCCAATCGCACAAAATTCGAAAAAAACTAATTGAAAAAAAGAAAATTATGCAAACACGCGCTAAAATTGGGGTGGCCACTAAACAGAGGCCCCCAAAATATTATAATTTTAAAAAGGAGGACTTTTTGCTTTCCAGCAAAAAAGTCAAATTGACTAAATCCCAACTACTTCCTCCCCAAGAGGAAGACGAGGATGTTGAATTTGAAGATCTTCCGCCATCCGACGATGAAGGGTGGACGGACCATCCTCCTTCATGAACCGCTCCCTCTTCTTCCGGCCGTTCCTCCTTCCTTTTTTCTCCATGGCCCTGAGCATTCTTTCTTGGAATTGTCAGAGTTACTCGCATAATGTCACGGATATAAAAGATCTTGTCGAATTTCACCAACCGGCCATATTCTGTCTGCAAGAAACGTTCCTATCGCCCACTGATAAACCGAGGTTGAAAGGTTTCGACATATACCGCAAGGACTGCTTGTCAGGTGACCGTCGTTGTGGAGGAGTGGCTTTACTAATCGCTAATGATTATGCATCTAGCCAGCTCAATATCAGCACATCCCTGCAAGCAGTAGCTGCGCGCGTTCACCTTCACTCGCTGTTTACAATTTGTACTGTATATATTCCACCTTCTTACGACTTGAGAGGCGTGGAATTGCAAACACTTGTAGATCAACTTCCTCCCCCATACATCATCTTGGGGGATTTCAATGGCCATAATCCTCTCTGGGGGAGTCCCGACTCCAACAGTAGAGGTTTAACAATAGAAAATTTTATCGAAGACAATGATCTTTGCATTCTTAACAACGGCGAAAACACTTATTTTCATCTTCCTACCCAGACTTACCACGCCATCGATCTCGCCATCGTTCACCTTCTTTTCTGCCACTTTGGGATTTCCAGGTGGAGGGTGGTCTCTACACCAGTGGCCATTTTCCGATCAAGATAACCTCTACTGTACGCTGCGGCCATCAGCAGCATCAGCAAGCCCGACTTCGCATTGATCGAGCTGATTGGGCAGCATTTACCCAGTTGGCAGAAATTAAATCTGAAGACGTGATTGATATTGATATCGATGTAGCCGTAAGCCGAGTAACCGACATAATATTGACGGCAGCGAACGTTGCAATTCCAAGAACCACTAAAGGTAGGATCAAATTCCCTACGCCTTGGTGGAACTTCGATTGTCCGGAGGTTCATAAGGCACAAAGAAAAGCATGGAGCACTTTTCGTCGGTATCCGACCACACAAAACCTTGTGGCACTTAAACGAGCTCGTGTTGAAGCTCGGAGGATTCGACGAAAAAGCCAGCGGGACTCGTGGCAGGCCTATGTCAGCACAATCACGACGTCCACCCCATCTAAGACAGTGTGGGGTAAAAACAAAAAAATTTCTGGCAAACTACAATACGTCTTGTGCTCCCATTCTGGAGAAAAACGGTCAACTTTTGTCGGATCACAAAGAGGTGACTGACTGCTTGGCGACTCATTTAGCAGAAGTCTCCAGTGCAAATAACTACTGCAAAAAAATTTTAACTATCAAATCACGGAAAGAACAAAGAGTTCTAGATTTTAATTCAAACATTTTTCATCAATATAACACAAAATTTACATTTCAAGAATTAGATATTGCTACAAAATATTGCTTTTTCAGTGTACAAAAATCAAAAAAGACATCACCTGGCCCTGACGAAATAAACAATAGTATGTTAAAAAACCTAAGCAGGTCTTCATTAGAAAATATTCTGAGACTATTTAATAGAATTTATTCTGAGCACAAATTCCCCAAATTCTGGAGCCAAGCAATAGTAACTCCTATTCTCAAACCAAACAAACAATCTGATAAACCCGAGAGTTACAGACCTATAGCTCTCACAAGCTGCCTTTGCAAAGTAATGGAGCGGATGGTAAACGCCAGGCTCATGTACATTTTGGAGTCTTGCCATCTGCTATCTTCATATCAAAGTGGATTCAGGCGCGGCAGATGTACCATAGACAACCTACTGCTTCTCGAAACATCAATAAGAGAAGCATTTCTCAAACGAAAACATCTTGTGAGCGTATTTTTTGACATTGAAAAAGCATATGACCGTACCTGGAGATATGGCATCCTCAAAACCCTGCACGAGTATGGGTTACGAGGTAATCTACCCATCTTTCTCTCTAATTTTCTTAGAGATCGAACTTTTCGCGTACGTGTCAAGTCTGTTCTGTCAGATACCTTCATTCAAGAAGAAGGAGTTCCCCAAGGAAGTGTACTAAGCGTAACTCTTTTTGTAATAGCAATCAACAACTTAATCGAACAACTGCCTCCCGCTGTCAAGGGTACCATGTTCGTTGATGACTTTCAAATTTCTTTCTCTTCATCGAGCATGAGTATCATTGAAAGACAACTTCAAATCGCTATAAATAAAGTATCACAATGGGCAGAGGAAAATGGCTTCACTTTCTTTGCTCAAAAAACCTTCTGCATCCACTTTTGCCGTAAAAGAGGGCTTCCCCCTGATCCAAGTCTTCTACTTAACAATCAACCAATAGCTGTAAAAGACCAAGGAAAATTCCTTGGTCTCACACTTGATAATAAACTTAAATTTATACCGCATATACAAGAGCTAAAAAAGAAATGTTTACTGAAATTAAATATCCTTAAAGTCTTAGCGAACACTTCTCAGGGTCGCTGCCGGAGTGGTTATGCTGATACAGAGTCTCTGTTAAGAATATACAGGGCTCTTATACGCTCAAAACTTGATTATGGATGCCAAATTTATGGCTCCGCGGCAAAAACCTACCTGAAAAGTCTGGATCCAATACATAATCAGGCACTGCGCATCTGCACAGGAGCATTCCGAACCTCACCTATCAACAGTCTCCATATTCTTGCTCATGAACATTCTTTAAACAATAGACGCCTCAAACTTTCCTTGAACTTCTACTTCAAAACAAAACCTTACACTGATCACCCTTTACACCTTCATATTTTTAATCCATCTAATGTTGTCTTATTTCTTCATCGTCCTTCTGCAACCCCAACGTTTGGGAGCCGAATGCGCCAGGTGCTCTTAGATTTGCAGCTGTCAGATTTAAATACTCTTAATAAAATAGAACTAATTGAACCATGGTGCGAAGTAAATATATCAACCATCAATGACCTGGCTAAATTCCCTAAAGAGACTACCTCTAATGCTGCTTACCAGCAAATATTTTCTGATACCTCGGCTAAAGGTTTCACATCTTTACAACTTACCAGGAGACAACAAGTATTACTAGCTCGACTTCGCATTGGTCACACAAGGTTCACTCACAAATACCTCTTATGTCGCGAACCAGCTCCAACGTGCATTACATGTAATGTGAATCAGACAGTGCTACATATTTTAAGTAACTGCCCTAATTTTAACCAAACACGTTTTAAATATTTTAATAATTTTAACCCCTCTTTGAAGGAATTGCTGGGGGACCCACCCCATTGCAATTTGTACTCCTTCCTCCAGGAGATTGGATTCTCCCTTTTAATTTAGTGTTTGTGCCGTTAAAATGTGATTTGTCTTTTTCTTGTTATTCAAGCTGTTTTATCCAACATATTATTTCATACGTTATTTAAATGTTTTTAATGTCTGCTTGTTTTTTATTACTTATTTTAAACTACCTATGTTTATAGCTTTCACCTGAAAACACGCTTACTCCTATACTTATCTATATATTTTATCCCAAAAAAACGTTTGGCGCAGTATAGCCCTGAAGGGCTCTTGCGCCAAAAAAATAAATAAATAAATAAACAAACCAACCAACCAACCAACCAACCATTCTTGGACGGGTGCAGATTTCTTTCCCACTTACATTCCATTTCATCTGTAGAAATATGAACTTCAACGAGTAGGGTCCTATCGCAATTCGTGTTTGCGGAAAACTCAAGATGTCAAAATTCAAATGATTTTTTTTTCCTCTAAATAACAAAGGACAGCACGGAAAAGGAAACGTAACTAAACTTCCAAGTGTTGCTACCCCCAAAAGTAGGATCAAGGGAAATTTTTAAATCTTTTTCAAAGCCTTTCTTGCTGAAATAAATAAGAAGTATTTTGTTTATTTAACAGAAACTGGCAACAGATAAAATTTTTAAATCAGTGATCTTTCCCTCGTCACCAATCGCATGCATGAATAAAAGCTAAGGATTAAAATGGATGATAAGGCTTGTGGATGAAAAGACATCCGACAAAACCTTTTGTCGGATGTTTTTTCATCCATAAGCTCATTTCTTTTGCATTGATGAAGGCGTTCCTTGTAACGCCGAAACACGTGTCTGCAGTAATCTGCAATTTGTGCTTTCTGACGTTGTTACTTCTGACATAACTTTTCAGCACAAAGATATTTATTTATCTTATGTTACACCATGCACTACATTTTCATGGTTTCAGAAACTGTTAGATTGATCAATGTAGTACATTTTCGTGCAATAATAAGTCACCTTTTACCATTTAAAAAAAATGGTTTCAGAGGCACTTTTAGATAATGTTTCGACTCACATAAATGATATTAGCATGTTTTCTTTCTAAAAAAGAATGCATAAGAAAGTTTTAAAATAACGATTATCAGGCCCGTCTTAAATGATTCTGAAATATTAATTCTGAAACATCACTCTGAATTTCAAATACATTTCTTTTACCATGTATTTTCTAATTCTAAGCGAATTATTTTCATGTTTTGTTTTCATAATTATTTTACGATTACCACAACTTGCTGATTTGCAACAACTGTATTTTTTTAAAAGAAAAACGTACTTCTTTTTGATAACATGCGCGATAAAAAAAATAATAAAAGAAAAGAAATGAAAAAGCCTCTTCAAAAATGCTTTTGACATCAGTCTTGCGGAACCATGAGGAAAAATGAGCCCCTAAATCCAAATATGACCACCGTCCGCCCCCTCCCCTCACTTAAAATTTTTCGAAGTAGCATCCCCCTAATGAGTTTCCAGTATTTAGACAGTTATATATCTATTATTTATTTTTTTTGAAGGGGAAGAGAACATTTATCTGAGGTGCAAGAGAGGTAAAACGCTCAAAAGCATGAACATTTGTGGTAAGGACCCCTCCTTACCCCCCATGAGGGAGTAACCCCTTCCCCCATCCCATACTCACTCATGGGGATACTACAGCAAGAATTAATAAACTATGGGGGCGATGCATTACCACAGAAATATTAATATACATTAATTATAATATAGGAAGGTTCATTACTGAGGATCTCGCTACTGATATTTTTTTTTTTTTACTTTTTAGTTCATACAGCTACAAAAGCGCATTTTTAAATTTTATTTTGTATTTATCATTTTATGTTTGCGTACACATTTTCATTAACTTCTTTCTTCAACTTTATATAATAAAATAAAGGCTTGGGATATAGACTTAAAATGTGCCTTTAATTTTAACCATTTTCGTACTTTTCCCACGGAAATGGACGGAAAGCAATTCGTCAACGCAAGCAGAAAGAGGACAGTTTTATTACGATTTTGGGGAAAAGAGGACCTTTTAAGTGTTTGCCTCGTTTGTTTTCTTTGTACTACTATCTTCAAGCAGGGTAATGAGGCTTCATTCGAAGAACACACACCCTCAGCAATGGGATGCTTTTGATCAAAAGAAGAAAAACAAGCGTTGGTCACTGCAGAAAAATACTTTCTCACAATCGCCCACTTTCTCAACATATCCATACCCAGTCCATTCCAACGATCCATTCCCTATTAACTTATGGCAATTCTATATTAATCTTATGGCAAACCAAAGTGATTTTGTTTGATCATGCTTCGTGTGTGTGCGTGTTTAAGAAATGTTAAAAAAAAAAATTTGCTAATGGGCGGAAGGGTGGGGGAGATTACGGAGAAATTAATTTAAAGGTTTGGTAAATGTCACAGTGTAAGTAATTATAGCCCTGTGATAGGGGCACGGGCCCTCTGTGCCCCCCATAAAACCCGTTACTGCATATATACTTGTTAAAAACGTTATTCTGCACCATTCTATAGATATGCACACAGCACCATATTATGCTCTTCTCCAACCTGGTTCTCATTCTTATTCATATGCGTTAAATATATTTGCAATCTAATAAATACTGAAATTCTAGCTTTTGTTTTGAGGCTTTTCTTGAAGTCAAGGAATTTAAACATTTTCTTTTTTGGTTATTTTTTCGCAATCTGTCGGGAAATTTTGAAAATTTTTCTTGTTCAAGCCTGATTGTTGAACACGCCACACTTGACATAACATTCATTTTCGAGGTAGACTTTGTAAAATAGGGCGAAGCAGCTAGTTAATAGGGAAGTTTTCGATTTTTCAATTTTATTTTTATATGATAGAGTAACATGTATGAACATCATAGGTGAAAAATTTTTTGCGATACGATAAGTAGTTTTTTTAAATTTAATTTTTAAAGTTCAAGCGCCTGTGACGTCAGATGGCATAGGAAGTGACGTTATGCGCCTTCCGGTAGGGCAGAAGCCGAAGGTCACGCATTCGACTTCGAAGACGAAACGTAAAAGGCTATCTCCTCGCATTTAACTCCCGCGTTTCTGGAACATTAAACCTCTCATCCTCTCGGAAATATTCGAATATCCTCATTGATGTTACATGAGGAAGATTATTTAGATTGTGCTTTAACGAATCCGGTCTCCATAGTGTGTTCAAAAGGATTATTGAATTTCCAAAAAATACAAATATCAGCGCGCTCAAAATATTCCTAGCGAAAACAAGGGATCTTCGGCGGAAGGCTGCCCGTTCGCGCCCTGTGACGTAGGCTAGTGATGTTTCAGAAGCGCGCACTTTTGCGCGTGGATTTTTAAAAATTCATTAAAAATCAACCAGGGTGTTTTAAAATTCGGCGATGGTGAATTTTTTAGTTTTGAGGGTCAATTAACAATATCCAATAGCCAAAATATGAACATTTAATAGGTTGCAACTTCCCTATTATGTCGGAATGTAGATTCGGACCTGCCTAGAACCTCCACAATTGAAGCTCAGAAAATTATTTCTTGTCCCAACACAAAGCATCAATTGATATACACAACTATAGTTCCAGGCTCGGATCCGTACATTTTAGGCCCCCCTGCAACAAAATCTGTAGGGCCCTAATGGAGTCCCCCCCCCCTCCCCCATAGGCTGGTAGCGTAGGCAGATCCAAGCCTATATAGTTCCGACATTCTTTGTAGATTGTAAATGAATCTAAGAAAAATACGTAGATACTCCATATTGGGAAGTACCGTCACATTATAACTATATGCTATACGACTGCTTTTTGAAAGTACTTTTTAATTTCTAAATTCCTGTTAGTTTTAAAAAGTTTAGTTTTCACAGCCTTTAAATGCCAAATCTGTATAGAATAAAGCTGAAGAAAATGAAGAAGAAAGTGCTAATCTTTTATGAGAATAAAAAAATTTTGATTTTTGTTATTTTTAAATAACTTTGTTGTTAAACTTTCCAAGTGTTTATGATTTTAAAATAATTAATAATAGTGTTGGGAGTTTAAACATAATTTCTTTTAATTTTTTCCAACTATTTCTTTACATTGCAAAAGAAATAGTTCTCAAAAAGATGAAAATATAATGCGATATGTCACAAATCTGTAAAAAAAAAAAAAAAAAAAAACTCGGAATTGTGTAAAAGGAAAATTGATAAGTTTTTTCTTCAATAAATTCTTTCCTGACGATCGAAAAAAAAAATTGTGATTCAAAAATTATTATACCTTATAATTTTAGCTAAAAGCTTTTTTTTTTTTTTTAATGTTTCTGATAATGTTGGCTTTTTTTTTTAAATAAATTTTAGAAAGACAACTCAATACTTACAAAAAATATCTGCTGAATACTTGAGAAAGAAAACCTAAAACTTCCTTGTAGAAAAGAGGTAAAGAGAGAAACATACAAAAACAATACTGTGAATGTGAAAACCCTTGTTTTCGTTTTACTTTAATTTTCGCGAGCTCATTATTATCGCGAAAATTTAAGCCACACGAAATATTTAAACTTTCTATTCTATTCACATACAATTCACTAAATTTTTTATCTCGCAAAGTCACCGATACGTTCATTTTCGCAAAAATTCCGACTCGTGTAAGTGCTTTTACAGTAGGTAAATGGTTAATAAATTGAAATCAATCTGCATTTAAGAAGTACTGTATTAAATAATCCTACGTTCTCGATGAAAAATGCTAACATTTTTTATTATACAATTAAAATTTGAATTAACAAATTATCTGTTAACTAGGGGGCTATCGCCCCCTGCTCGCTATCGCTCGCCAACCCCCGGAACTGCTTACGCAGTTCCCTGTGGATCGCTTCGCGATCCATGCTCGCTTCGCTCGCTCGCTGTATGCCAATACATTAGCCTAGCTAAAATTTTCCGTAAAATTAAAGTTGGTAATTGCATTTAGGTCACCATCCATTTAACCAATATGAAAATTACGTTCATAATGTTAATTTGTCTGCTTTAGCCAGATTTTCGACAGTTTAACTTTGCTGTATGTAAGATGACTGCCTTGGCAATGTGCACAACTTTACCATTATAGATACAAAAGTGTCTGTCATTGCTTTGGAGAGATTGCACTTCTACCTGTTGGTCCGCGGAAGGTATTTTATTTCCCTTCTACCACCCATTGGAAAACCAATGAAGGCATTCCCCTATCCGCCACCTGGGGACGCGCCCTCTAGGGGTTACAGGCTCCCCCGAGGGATGTATTTACATTATTTACACTCTTATATATTTACATATTTACACTCTTATATATTCTAATCTGAGAAAACTTCCTCATATACACAATTAAAAATGTCCCGTTTGGGAGCCACAACTGACACTGCTTCAAAAGATCTTGTTCTTGATAATGCCACATAGAGCTGGCCATGACTAAAAACAGGCTCAGAGAGCACCAAACATATTTTCTCAAACGTTTGTCCTTCTTGTTGTTATTCTGAATCCTTGCCACGTCACGAACAAAAAATGGTTTAACTAAAAACGCGAAAACTCGCCAAGGCTACTTTGCTTGCACAATACTAAAACTACTATAACCCTAAACAAATTTGGCGAAACCTTTCAGCTGAGAATAAAAGGAATAAAGTAAATTCTTTCTCGGTTATTCATTTTGAACTGAACTGTCGTACTGAAGCAGAGAATAGACGACGCTCAAAGCGCCTACGCGTTCAAAACAACATTGCCGATGAACATGATTGTGGAGCAATGTGTGAAGAATGCGAATTTTGTGGTGCTCTTTATTGGCAGAAAGAGCGTAATACTGCAAATAAATATACTAAATGTTGCCATGACGGAAAGGTGCGGTTACCGGCATTGTGTGACGCACCTGATCTGTTGAAGGAACTGCTGACTGAAAATTCCCCAGCCGCTAAAAATTATCGGCAGCGAATCAGAGAATACAACTCTGGAAATGGCTCGTCTTAAATTGGATTCAAGAACGGTTTCCTGCCTTCTTTGAGCTTTTCTTTGCTGATTAAGGTTGAAATGGGCCACAGCCCGACTCAAACTCATCTCAAAAAAAAAAAAAAGTTCGTTGAGTATTCTGTGATTCAAGATTTCAAAACAACGTAGAAGTTTGTTTACATGATTTATCGGCGAAGTGTTGCCAACAGAGGTTTAGAAATTCACCCCTTCATTTGCCGGCACGTAAGAGAATTATATATATAGATTC
This sequence comes from Uloborus diversus, assembly GCF_026930045.1. Lineage (NCBI taxonomy): Eukaryota > Metazoa > Arthropoda > Arachnida > Araneae > Uloboridae > Uloborus > Uloborus diversus. Next base: position 35,925,943 of record NC_072739.1, read on the forward strand.
TTACTCTTATTAAGCGAAACAAACAAAAAACGAAGGGAAAGAAAAACATATCTCCGAGCACTCCGAGCGATGGAAGTTCCCTCCCTCTCCTTCTACGTCATCTCACGTCACCCCGAGTCTTGGCAATAATGGTTTCCGAAAAGTAGCCAAATTTTTTTTCTTATACTAAATAAAAGTAAAGAATTGTTCTGTTTAATGATGTATATTTTCAGCAGACCGACAACGTGATGTGGTTAAAAACCGGTCATTTGATAACAAAAAGCAAATGGGTTATTTTTAAATATTTTTTAAAGCTTGCGAGCGTCCTCGTAGACTCCAATGCTAAGACCAGTTCCTAAGCCTAACGAGGGGAACATTGGCGAGATTCGAAGGGAATAGCATGAATGTGTTTTCTCAGAGTGACCAATACTTGTTATATCTTATCTAAGAATTTTCCTCTCGGAGGAGGAATATGGGAACTAAGCTGAGGGAAGTACACACCAATACAAAACAGCGGAAATGCTCAAATGTCCTTTTTCTACAATTAAACGTCATAAAGCTGTCAACATGATGTCTTCCTCTCAGCTTTTACAATGACGAGAACTTGTCTACCCCACCCAAAGGGCCTAAGGGAAAATCGTTACACTGTTCCCTTGGCCGTAGCTAATGGCTTAGGAATTGGAGTCACTATCTTTATCCAACAGAACCATTCTCTAAAGAATATCTTCTCTAGCTCGTGCTCGTATCACGAACTTTTTTTCTGCTTTTTACTCCGTTCTCAGGATATTTTTTGCTCATTTTGTATAGTTTTAAATCAATTTTAAGATATGTCAAAAAAACTATTTGAAGCTGAATTCAGAAAGAGAGCGAAAGACCACGAAAAAGAGGCCCCCAACCAGTGGCGGCTCGTCACTATGGGCCGGGCCCACCCGACAAAAAAGTGCATAATTAAATTATTTAAAAATGTCTTTTGTGTTTCAGTTTTAAATAAAATCAGGGCATGAAACTGATTCTAAATTTCTAGCACTCTGCTAATCGCTAATACAGTGAAACCTGTGTAAGTTGACCACTTGCGGTGCAGTACTTTAGTAGTCAACTTAGACAGGTGGTCAACTTACAAAGGGTTTTGTACAAGATTCTCAGCCAAATTTGGTGCATATTGGTGGTCAAGATAGGCAGGTAATCAACTTACAAGGGTGGTCAACTTAAAAGGTTTTATTGTAAAAATGCCAGAACTTCAATTTGTTCAATTTTTTTCCAAACCTCAAATTTGATCCACTAATGGTCACTCCAAAATCTGAAAATTTCAGTAGTGGCCATCTGACAGTCTCTCATCAGAAGTATTTACATTACTTACTTTAAATTCAATTAATTGATGAATAAAATTGATTCAGTATTATAGTTACCAACAAAGTACCAACAAAAAATCACATTATTGTTCTTCACTTCTTTCATCAAAGTACAAAAGTCAACTTGAAGTGGCCACTACTGGTGTTTTACCTTATTCTCTTATTAACTTTCTCCAAGTTTGCATTTGTGAACTTCATTTGTTACAAATTCTTTTTTGTTTTCAACTGGTCATACTAACTTTTTTCAAATACTCACCTTTTTTGTCGTTATTTTTTAGAACTTGGGACGAAAAGGCTATTGTTCACAGTTACTCTAAGAGAAAAAAAAATCTATCTCTCTTTCTGAAAACTTTTCTCATTAATTGTTTAAATTTTCAGTGATTAAATCGCGATTTAAGTTAATATTGCTGATGTATGAAAATTATCTCCAGTCAGTTAGACACAAGCATAGCCGTTGAAACCTACTATACGCATATTTACCTTATCAATTCAACAATTTAAAATTAGAGATCCTTATTTGTTTGTAATTTAATTGGCGTTGATATTTATTTAATAAAAATCCAATCGGTATTCATGGCGTGGGGGGGGGGATGTTATATTTGATTATAAGAAATTCAAACTGGTTGAACATAGATCAAATGTTAAAATATTTCTATGACCTCCGATTATCGTCGTTCCATTTGTCAAGATTATTAATTTTTTACTGTAGTAAATACTATAGTTAGGAAATGTACGAAAAACCAATTGGCTTCTAAAATATAACAATTATTTATGTTTCCATTTAATAAGTTTTAAATTAAGAAACATATATATTTTTACTTTTCTTATTAACTTTTTCCAAGTATGCGTTTGTGAACTTCGTTTGTTATACTATAAATTATTTTTTATTTCCAACTAATCATACCAATTTATTTCAGATATTCACCTTTTTTGCCGTTATTTTATTACTTGGGATAAAAATGCAATGTTGCTATTGTTCAGTTACGCAAAGACAAAAAAAAAATACCATTACTTATCTAAATTCATTTATTTGCATTCATGTTTAAAAGTTTTTTCCAAACTTCGAATTGAAGAAATTGAAAAGAAATTCTTACTGAAATAAATGACAAAAACTTTTATTTTTGTTTCACAACTTTATTAGACAATGAATACGCCAACAACAATTTCCTTGAAGTTCTTAAAAACCAAACAAATTTTCATTTATTACATCTCGTGCATCTGCTAAGCGTATTACAGTGAAACCTCCGAATAGCGGACAGTCAAGGGACTAGAAGTTTTGTCCGTTATTGGGAGGTGTCCGCTATTAGGAGGAACTACTTAATTTACCTTTTTCAAAATGGGTTGTTGTTCCCTTTGTAGAACACAGTTGAAACAATTGCGAAAGGTTTACTACATTTTACGTCAAGTGTAATAAATCAGTTTTTTCTTAATTAAGGTATACTGACAGCACACACACTTGTCTTAAAAAGCATTTAATCAATTAAAGTAATCAGTTAAAACAGTTTGACATCTCTTTTTTGCATTACAAGCCTGTTTCTCAATATAAATATTTAAATCATTTACCTTAGCAAGTCCTTCAGTGTCCCCTTTGCTCAGGAAGAAGTTTTTCAATTCTGTACTGTATTTCAGTGCTTCCGAAAAGTCTCTAATTGTGCAAACATCAGTTTCAATCACAGGAAGTTCATCTTCATCATCTTCAGAAAGAACACATAGTTCAGTTGTGTTGTGAGAAATGAAATTTGAAACGTTCAAGTTCTCTTCCTCAATCAACAAGTCTTCATCAATTTGAACGTAGTCTTCAGCACTGACTTTTGAATCCAAATGAACCAGTAGCTCATTAAGTTCTTTTTCCTCTTCTGCTCGTCCTAATTCAGTCAGGTATCATTTCACTCCTGAACGAAAATCCTGCCTTTTTAAAACATTTTGAAACGCTCCCAGGTTCCACTTTTTTGAGAGCTGACGTGATCCACGAAACAGCATCCAAAACTGTTACAGATTTTGCTAATTCTTCACTAGATTTACACGAAGAAATCTGCGAAAGAATGTGCCTGAGTAAAAGCTTTCTGTAGCCTACTTTAAAACTCCGAATAATACCCTGATCCAAGGGTTGTAATACAGATGTGGTGTTCGGTGGCAAAAATTCTAACTTAACATTTTGCAATTTTAAGTCATCAGGATGAGATGTGGCGTTATCCAGAAAGAGAATTATTTTTCTAGCTTTCTTCTTCATCCTTTTATCCAAATCCACTAGCCAATCTTTCATTATTTCAGTCGTCATCCACGCTTTCTTATTTGATTTCCAGGACACCCTAAGTTTATCTACATCAATGTTTTTAAAACATCTCGGTTTTCTGGCTTTTCCGATTACAAGAGGAATTTCAAACTCGCCGATCATATTGCAACACAGCAAAACAGTGAGACGTTCTTTAGATATCTTTCCTCCGCTACATTTGTCTCCCTTTAAGCATAAGGTTTTGTTTGGAAGAATGCGATAAAAAAGACCAGTTTCGTCGGCATTGAAAATATTTTTCTCATCATATCCTTCGCACACCGATTTCAATTTCTCTATCCAATCCATGACATGAGCTGGGTCTACGGACTTCTCTTCGCCACAAATGGATTTAAAAGAAATGTTGTACCGTGTTCGAAATTTTTCAAGCCATCCATTTGACGCCTTAAAAGAGTCTATCCCCAAAGTTTTCCCGACTTCTCTGGCTTTCTCTTGGAGTAATACCCCGCTTATTGGGACGTTCTTTGCACGAGCAGCTCTGAACCATTTCATAACAACCTCGTCGATTTCACTGGTTTCTGTTTTGCGAAACTTTACCATTTTTTAAATTTTCATTCGAACTCACAATCCACAATTTTCTAATTTCGTCTTTATCTTTTAAAATTTCGCTGATTTGAGTTTTCCCAACTTGAAAACGATCGGCAAGACAACGCACACTTATTTTTTCTTTTTCGGCAACATTCAAAACATTAATTTTTTCTTTCAATGTCAGTCTCTTACTTTTAGTTGCCATTTTAAAACTCAAATAATATTGTCACACAAAAAAATCAGCACGCCTTTAGGAAAGTTTGCAACTGCAAAGCTACGATTGCTGCATGAAAAGCTAGTTTGCTTGCTTCTCATTTCATCTCAGGGTATGAATATCCCTTTACCAACGGCGGCGATTCGGCGGAGCAGCCCCCTCCCCCCACACACTTTTTATGGTTAATTTATTTATTTTATCTCGAGTATCACTATTGCATGATTGACAGTTGGCAATATGACCTTGAATATGGGCAAATCTTTTTCATGTCTAAAAATTAAAACAACCCAACGAAACCACGGCGCCATAAAGCCGACTACTACCGGCGCCAGCCTGCTCAATTGCATCTCCCGAGAGCCCCAGTTAGAAAAAGCGCCCGGTTTCCTTTTTTTTTATCTCAACTTTTGAGTAGTTATTGTGTACAAAATTCATTAAAATCTTAAGAAAAACGTACGTTAATTGTTAGACTGACATCAGTTTTTACTTATCTGCTTCAATACTCTCAAAACTAGCCGTAACAAAATTATGACTTTTTTTTTTCTTTTTCATGTTTTGCTGCCAGCAAAAAGTACCATGTCTTTTAGTTCTTTTTTTTTTCTGCCCCCCAACTTTTAAGCTCCAATCGCTCCCTCTGCCCAATACCACACTTTTAATTCCAAGAAATAGTGATAAGGAAATGACGGGGGGGGGGGGCGGAATGTCAGTTGTGGAGGATTAAAAGCTTTGTAAGGCAAGCAGTTACTAAAATATTCTGTGAAAAGAAAAAAAACCGGAAGTGCTACGATCGCAAGGGAAATTTTTTTGTGAAATAACTGTCCGTTATTCGGAGTGTCCGTTATTCAGAGTGAATTACATGGAATGGCCTATATTTAGGGACTGGGACTTGCAAAAATGTCCGTTAATTAGAGGTGTCCGTTATTCGGAAGTGTCCGTTAAGAGAGGTTTCACTGTATTTCGTATTGAGCGATGAAGATCTTTTTAAATTAAAAAGAAACGTAAATGTAGCATCGTAATACAAGCATACGTGATAGTTATAAAAAGAAAATTCATATAAAGCCAGGTAACAAAGATTCACAAATTAAAAATGTAAAATTCATTGCATTCGTGTAAGTTACGAACAAATGGCACATTTTCCTTGAAATTTAGGAAAAATATAACAAAAAAGCAACAAAATCCATAGTTATAAAAAAAAGTTTTTTTTATTTTTATTTAAAATCTCATAGATCGTTAAAAGAAACGGTCAGACGTTTCTTCTTTACGTTTCTTCTTTACGTTGTTTATACATTTCTAATACACCACTAGAAGCTTATGTAAATGTTAGTGGTGAGTCGATAATACAATGAAAACTATTTTCCAAATTTCTATTATTTTGATATGTAATAAAAAAAGCCAGCTGTGAGACTTTTTAAATGGAAAAGGGTTTTTTTAGTGTTTCGCAATTTGAAATGTTTACGACATTTTTCACAAAAACAAATTTACTCTGTTCTGTAAATGCTCCATATTCTCCGTTTTTCAAGAATTATGATACAAAAGGTGAGCGTTGAGATTAATTCGAATACATGACATAATTTTTATCCGCAGAATATGGCACAGGACGCTTTGACTTAATACTGGACGTAAGTGGCACTAAATTACATTTCAAGGTGAATCCTGAACAGCTTTTCTTTTCGGACAGTTAATTCAAATTGTTGTTTTAGTAGCACTGAAAGTCACAGAGAATCACTACGTATTGAAAGTCACTACTCTTTCAATAAAACAGCTTAGCTTGATTTTCTTTTGAGGTTAAATGATTGAAGATCTAATCATCAGCCAAGCGATATACCCCGCACGGTGTATTTCTCTTGAATAGAAGTTAATGAAAGACAAAGTTATTCAAATTGTTGATGAAAGAAAATGGAGCCAAAGCTGTTAAGAGATTCTCTTTGATAAATGAGGAAAATAAAAAAAATGAACACATCAAATGCTTTTTAAAAAGTAACGATGACAATTTTGGGGATATTTTTAAACAAAATAAAATACTTCAACTCTGGTATTTTACATGCATTGTGAGATTTTTCTGAACAGTGCAATAGAATTGACAATGTGATTCTTGTGATTTTCACAGGTAAATAACTTATGTACCCATTGGTAACTTTGCATAAAACAACGAATTATGTTACGAGATTCAATTTGATGCCTCATTGATTGAGGACAATGGAAAACGAACACAAAATGATCTTCTATAAGTGATGAAAACAATGGTAACCGGATTTCCAAAAACGACAAAAAGTGTTTCACTCTCGTGTGTGACTCTTCAGATTGTACGAAATTCAATAGGTCGTGAAGCTCATTGGAATCATAAGTAGAAAATCAGTAGCAGAAAGGAAATATAAAATCTTACATGAACACTTGGCATAGTAGTTTCAACTTGAAGGTAAACGTAAATAATATAATATTTTAAAGCTCGAGGGAAAGTAACTTTATATCAGTTCGAAGTCATCATTGTCTGATGATATTTTTTCCTGATTTATAGTTGCACTCTTTTGGGGCAGCAAGGCGCTTTCAGATGCATTGGCTTGCTTTGCTTCTTTAGCAGGCTTTTCGTCTTCGATAATAACATTTTTCTTAACTTTTTCTTGCTTTAGATATTCGATGAGATTTTTCTGTTTCTTCACTGATTTGTGCTTACTACTATCTACATGCTGTTTGGCACATTCCGGTCCTAAAACAGAAGAAATTATAAATGTTAAGTTAAAAAATATAAGTCCAAAAAATTAGATCAGATAAGTAGGGGAGACTGTGGCTAGTATGCGAAGGGGTAAGTGTGCGAATGTTAAATAATTTTCTCGTTTTTGGTTTGACAGCTCTGAGTGAGCTGTCACGTAACAACGTAGGTGCTTCGCTACTGTTAGTGTATTTTCAGTGAAATCTGCCAAACCAAACGTGTTGCACTAGAGAAAGTTGTTTTTTCGCAGTGTTAAGTAATTTTTTCATCCTTAGTTATTTTCTTATAAAGCATTTAATAGTAGAGTAATTTACCAAAACTTATTAATATTGAATAGCCCATGCTTCTACGCAACAAATGACGTCTTATTCGGATTACTTTATGAAACCATTTTTAAACTAGTGTGACTTGATTTCAATACGGCGAGTTGGGGCTAGTTGGCGAACTTATTTCGGGGTAAGTGTGCGAATTCGCATACTTGCCCCAAGTTAAGTTTTTAAAGTTAAAACATTGAACAATTGAAATTTAAATTCTGTAACTTGTTAAATTAATGAAATAATTGCATTAGTTACACTATTCTTGAGCTTATCATTTCTTATAGACATGCTTATACAATTGACAAAGTTCGTGCTCTTCTTTCCGGAAATGAGAAAATACAAGAAAAAAGAAACAACAACAGGAAAACCGCACCAGATGTAATGCTGCATGTATGGTGCATTCCCTAATGGGTAGATGACAGCTGAAATGTTTCCAGGTTTCTTAAAGGATTTTGCTAAAAACACTAGAAGCTCAAAGAAAAATCTCTGATTCTCTTACTAGACATTTAAGACTCCCACGTCAATTTGGTGGGCTTGATTTTCGTAAGGAAACTACTACACTACTAAAAATAATAACACTACTCTCTTTCCCACCACATTGTAACCATAAGTTGCTGCCTCTTGATAAGAGTCTACATGGCCCATTGAAAATTATGTTAATTCCGCCTGTGATTCTTGGATGGCGAATAATCCGGGAAAGCCAATGACGATTTACGACGTACCAACGGTGGTAAGTTGCTTTTCCACAAGAAGCAAGCCTCATAAATATTATAAATGGTTTCAAAAGAACTGGTGTGTTTCCCTGCAATTCAAATATTTTTCAGGACAGTGACTTTATGCCAAGTTGTATCACTGATCGACCAGACTCCAAATCTCCTAGATCCAGGGCTACGCCGTCCCTATGTGCAAGTTCGTGCGGAGCACGACGGCGCCAGAGTAAAAAAAGGCGCCAAGCTCTAACAATCAAAAATGCTCGAAATGGGAGGGGAAAACCTCCAACCACAAAGATGAGATTGAACTTTTCGTTATATCTACAAAAGCAGCGGTGAAATTATACTGCTCATTAAAACAAGCAATCTTCCTTGCTGCCAATCTATAAGGAAAAATTATTGCCTTTTCGTGTCTGAAAACACATGATGCTAATTAATGCATACACTAGCATGTTTCTTTATATGTGGAGCCATGAATGTTATTTCGGTATGTCTATAATTTCACAAGGCTGAGCATACGAAGCAGCGCAAGAAATTCGCTATTCCCTATTTTGGTTCTTGCAGCGAATGTTATACAGTGAAACCTGTGTAAGTTGACCACTCGCCGTGCAGTACTTTGGCGGTCAACTTAGACAGGTGGTCAACTTATAAAGGGCGGGAATGATTTTTATTTTATTTTTTGTCATTGCTTGCCCCATGTATTCTATTTTTTTTTTTTAGGAATTCACCCTTACTTTTTCTGTTTAACTCACATTTATTGTTTAACATTATTGAAAGTGAAACAATAATTAAAAATACAATTCAAATAATTTTGTTACTTTTTCCTGGTTTTTAACTATATTAGACACTGTAGTTTTAGAAATTCCATATATGCCAGCTGATTTTCTCTGGCTTTCTCCATTTTCAATTAATTTTAATATTTCATACTTTTTATTAATCTCAAGTTCAACTAACTTTCTTTTTGAAGCCTTTTTATGCAAAAATTATAGTACAAAGAGCAACAAGCTCGACTCTCGCAGTTCATAAAGGCAAAAATAAAATGTCCTATCTCTTAATCCCTTGCACCAGAAACATGTAACTTTACTCATTAGCAGCCCCAAATCTGCGTACCCGCAGTGCAAGAGACCCGCGTCCTTAAAGGGGCTAACGGCCCTAGAAATTGAAGAAAAATAGAAGAAAAAAAACTAGCAGTAAGACTTATTCACTTTAGTAATAGACACTTTTGGCCACTAGGGAGAGACCCTACATATTTTATTCCAGGGGGCCCGAAATGTATAGATTTGCACCTGCTCTTTTTAGCACAATTCCTGTGTTGTCACAACATATTGCAACTGAAAGAAAAAACTTTGAACTTTTCTACTGACACCTATTTTCATTGAACAGAGTACAAAAAGCTATCTCAAATAGAACAACAAATGAAAAACAAGTTTGGAGAACAAAGAGCAGCATAAGCTTTATGATGCTGTTTAGTTAGTAAAATGCTAGTCTGTCATCAAAGCATTAAATAATTCTTGGAAAGCTATCAAAAAATAATAATATTGAATAAATAAATAAATAATAAAATAAAATAATTTGCTGAAGAAAGTTTAATAAAATAAACCAAGTGGTCAACTTACAAAGGGTTTTTTACAACGCTCCAAACCAAATTTGGTGTACTTTAGTGGTCAAGATAGAGAGGTGGTCAAGTTATAGAGGTCCAAATGTGTCTCGTCTCGCGTCGATTATACAAAGTTTCACTGAGGCGATGGGCAGAATTTTCGGAACCCACCCCACGGGGAAAGGAAAAGTTCTCTCATCGCTTTCTCTTTCTCTCTTTTGATTTAATCCATTTTTTTTCTTTTCTTTAATCTTAAACGACTGTTACTATGAGGTACTGGGGTTTACAATATTTTGGGTTCCCACTCATTTCAATGCATGGGATGTCCATTTTAATTTGTTTATTTTTCTTTATGGAACTTAGAGCGCATTCTCGAAATTTCTGAATGGACATTTTATTTTCGAAAAGGCGTTGGCAATTTTTAAGTTTCAGTTTAAATTTAGGTTCAGTATGTTTTCAGTGTCGTGCTAATATAATAAGACTTGAAATTTTTGAATTAAAAGCTGCACCTAAAATAATCTTCATTGAGTGAAATTTTTTCAATTTTCTTATAAGCTATGATATTTTGTTTAAGTAATAAGTCTTAATCGTGTTGGCCTTATTATCATGCCTTTTCTACGCTAGCATATTCTAACGCTTAGCAAACCTAAATTATTACACAATGAAAATTAAAAGTGATTTAAATTTCTTATAAAAAGAATATATTGGTAATTAAGTAAAATGTTTCTAGAAAAATTAGTTACCAGTTTCGTAGTTTGATATATATGAGGCAGTGAGAAGCAAAGGGATGTAAGTGGCAAAATTAAAAATTTGGAGACAACCAGTGCAAATGGTAGGTGAACCTCTCCTCTGTCTTAGGGCAAGAGATGGTACTAGTAGCCATAGTAGGTGCTGCTCTACAGCATGATATAAAAAAAATCTATGAAAGCCTACGCAGGAAGTTATCTTTAAACGCGTTTTATTCAAAACTTGAAAATGTCCACTTACATCCTTTTGCTTCTCACTACCTCATATAATAACGAAACATGTTAGAAAGAAAGTTAATGCTGCTGCATGATCACAGTCACAATCTAATTTTTGCTATTCTGTATGGGAAAAAGGAGGGGAGGGGGTTTCTTATTGGTCTTCATCGCCTTATTATTTGGCACGCCCACCTTTGTTCTCTTCATTTTATCTGTTTTCCTTTTTCTTGTGAAAACTTTATACAATCGTCAGAGGCAACCCGACCTTTTGGATGGGAGGAGAGTGGTTGAGTTCTCAATTCACAAAATGAAACTCTGATCTTTACCGAATGATATAAATAAAGCATGCACACATACTAAAACATAATTAGAAGATACATTAGGCCTGAAAAGCTATATGAACTCCAAATTTGCCAAATAAAGAAACTTTTGGGGAGGCCACAATGACCTCCATCAGGGCGCCCCTGATAACAGCGGGCCCACCCGCCAAATTAAGCCACTAGCCGCGACTGCCCCCAACAACCTTCATCTTATTTATCATCGTGGTTAAAGGCCAAAGACGTTATGAGAGTAGGTAAGGCATTGTTTATATAATTTGAATGATGTAATACAAATTTGTTGAATTTTATAATTTTTCTCATTCTCGGAAAAAAAATCTCGCACTATATTAACGGAGATTCAATTTAAAGTTCAGGAGACTACCAATTTTTCTTTAGAAAATACTAGGGTTATTTTGAGGATAAATTGAACTAAAACGATAAATTTTCGACTTAGTTTCAATACATTTTTTCCACCCACACAATATTTTAAATATGCTTAAATCATCAACGTCAATCAATGTGTCAGAAATCGGTTATTTTTTACGGCTCTGAACTTGAATTTTTCTTTGGTACTTTTGATGCATATTTATAATTACAGTGGAACCGCGTTTATCCAGATCTCCGGCTTATCCAGATCAAATTTTTAAAGTTGAAAAATATATTCATTGAAATGATATAATTCTAAATTATGATAGCCGGAACAAAACTGTCAATGTACCAAATATTTGCTCTTTATTTTGATTAAATACACAACTCCTGCATAGGACGTGCAATAAATTATAGTCATCTAATAAACAACATGGCATATTTGAAGGGTCATTCCTACACCACAGCAGCTGAACTATAAATGATTTAGTGTTTGCAAGAAACAATCCTATGTAATCTTGTTACAGCGTTTTTTGCTGTTATAAAAGATAAGTCTGATTATTTACGAATGTGTTTTACAATTACCCGGATTTTCGTTATCCGGATTACCGTTGGTCCCCGTTAGTTCGGAAAAATGAAGTTGTACTGTAAATGAAAATAACCTGAACGGAAGCGCACCGAAAACATATAACATTTAACATTTTTCAGATAAGTGTTTTGTAAAAAAAAAAATGTTAACAGAAAGAGTTTTGATCTCAAGCACATTAGGTTTCTGTTTTTCTATTAACTGTTTCTCAGATGTATACTATATACCATAGTTGGGGGACATGCGTCCTTTATAAAAATTAGCTCTTGTAATAATTAATATTTAACCGTACAGATTGCGAAAATTTAAAATGTGTTGCACATAAAATTATTAAGATAGAGTTTAAATAAGATAATCTGTCCTTTTGAACTACAGTAAGATGTCAGGATAAGCCAAGTATAGTAATATTCAATTAATTTCAAGTAAAAAACAAAAACAAACCTACTAAATTTTTTATCGGATTTAAAATTATTTCACTCATTGTTGCGATGTGTTGCTCTTTTGTAACTACAAACAAATATTGTTATTTTTCTTGTGAATTTCTTCATAGTAGTATATTAAAATTCTGAAAAATAAATAATTGAAAATTTTCGTTTTATTGAAGTTATAATTTTTAATTTATTTTTTTAAAGCAATATTGCAACAAGTTTTGAATTACTCTCTTGTAGAAATACAAAAGTATTTTTCCTTGAATAACTTCGTATGTAAAATAATAAATAAAATACCTAATGATTTTTACCCCCTGTCGAAATTTTTAAAAAAGCAATACAGTGATAAAGCTATATAAAAACTTATAATTACGTAAAAGTCGCATTTATAAGGCTTATGGCATTATAGGCAGCGGACTCCTTTATCACAGCCTAATTCAAATATGGCTTCCAGTGGTGAAACGGTTCAAAAATGGTACCAAATGGAATGTTATTTCTCTATTTGTTCTACTGGTTAAAGAGACTTCCATCACGGTGTAACGAAAAGTTACATTACAAGACATGTATAAATTGCAAATGCATTTTGTGTAAAATTCGTCCTTGGCTCATATGAGGTAGTGAGAAGCAAAGGGATGTAAGTGGACATTTTCAAGTTTTGAGTAAAATGCGTATAGCCTAGGTAGGCTTTCATTGATTTTTTTTCTAAATCATGCTGTACAGCAGCACCAACCAGGGCTACTAGTACTATCTCTTGCCCCAAGACAAAGGAGGGGTTCACTTACTATGTGTACTGGTTATCTCCAAATTTTTGATTTTGCCACTTGCATCCCTTTGCTTCTCACTGCCTCAAATGTAACCGTCTCCTCCGTGATTCTGCTCCATTTGCGTTGAAATTTGAGTTAGAATTAAATTTAAGATTTATTTAAGATCTTAAATTCAGGTTTAAGCTCTTGTTTATTGTATATAGTTTACCATGTGGTGCGTTTAGCCCAATATGATCTTCTGTCGTGCATATACTGGAGCTTAAACACCCTCTTTTTAGTTTGTAGTTTAATTTTTTGATCTTTTGATCATACTTTTTGAATCCTCCACGGCTGATGAGCTTTTGATTCAACCTATCAACTTTTTCTATTAATTGCTGCTTGTATTTTTCTTTTTCTCAAAATTATTATTCTTAAAAATTGTTTAAAACTTGTTATTTGGCTTGTATATTTTATATATTTACTTGACTTTTTAGTTTTGCTGCGGTGCGCATTTATGGGCTTTTGGTTTGGTCTTTTCAATATTCTTCACTTATATTATAATTATAATAATAATTATATATATATATATATAATTATTATGTAACCGTATATATATATATATATATATATATATATATATATATATATATATATATATATATATATATATATATATATATATATATATATATATATATATATATATATATATATATATATATATATATATATATATATATATAGGGAGCGTGTATTTTCTCTGTAATGTACGTGAGGGGCCCTGGTGTTGACGTTATGAAGTTTCTCTTTTTTTTTTTTTTGCTTTGTTTGTTTTGTATGGGGGGTGCCGAAACGAGGTCTTGCCCCTGTTCGAAAATGACCTAGTTACGTCCCTGCCTCTACCCCCTACCCACCAGAAGCGAGAATTTTTTAAGGGTACCCTCCTAACACTATTGTTTTGATGTGCAACTGGGTGACAGTTTGAAATCTTTGCTCCACCTCGAAAACAAGAAGAAGATCTGGGCACTGTTGCCCACCCCCTCCAAAAAATTGAAATTACAAAAAAAAAAAAAAAAAAAAAAGTGGGGGAGAGGAGCTAATCTTGGTTATATCGGCCCCCTCCAAAATAAAAACATATATACGTCACTGCATTATCTTTTCCTTTAATAATGGGCTGATTAGTTGGATAATCCTTAAAGCATTCTTGACATTGGTGCCAAAACTCAGATGGATTTCAGCCGAGAAGCAGATATTGCTAGTTACGTACTTTCTGATCATTAGGTTAGGAAAGCCTAAAGCACCGATCCGATCACATGGTTCAACTACAACGACAGAACGCACGTTTTGCGTGAACCTTCCAGTACTTTACTTTAATACGTAAGATTGAAAATTTTAAAAAACCACGACTGAGTCGCTACTGTAGAATCAAGAGCATAGACTAATATCCAATAGACCGACTATGGCAACCCTTTTGCTGATCACAAACCAAACCATGTGACTGGTGTGTATCGTAGCAACGGCGGGCGTTGATCGTAGTAGACGTCTTCCATATTTGCAACTCCAACGAACTATAGGGGCACTGTAGCCACTTTCTAATGGCGGTCGAAAAAGGTAAAACAAATGCACGTGGAAACGAAGAAAATGCTAATACCTAGTAAATTTTGATCGTATGCATGATTTTTTCGCTTTATTCTTTTTAAATTAAGTTTCAAAGTCTTGTTGATATTCTAACCCACAGAAATGAGAATTCAAGAAGCATTACTAAACGTCAAATATTAATGCAAACTACGTAGTTCCTAGTTCTAAGCAGCCATTTCCACGATGTTGAATTCGATATTTATCAATTTTTGATGGAACTACATTTTCATTGCGGCCGTAAGAACACTAGAAATATTTCATATAACAAAAACTTTGTTTACCAGTGCTATCAAAAGAGAAAGATGATACTTCTTTGCCTTGTTTGGCTAGCGCTAATTGTTTTGCATTTGTAGCTGAGTTATTTTTCTTAAATTGCCGAATCGGTTAATTAAATTTTTTTTTTTGTTTCGTATACTTCTAATTTCTGAATTATGATTTAATTCTGTCATGCTATGCAAATCATCAACAAAATTCTCACGGATATATGGTGGTATAGTTTTCTTTTTAATTGATCTACCATTATTTCTTTTTACTTATCGAATTCTTCAATCTTTCTACCATTTTATTCCACTCATGGTAAAAAATAAAAATAGTTTAACCAAAATGTGGAATCTCGCCAAGGGTACTTAGCTCGCACAATACTAAAACTATAACCCTAAACAAATTTGGCGAAACCTTTTAGCTGAGAATAAAAGCAATAAAATAAAATTCTTTCTCGGTTGAACATTTTTCATTTCGTTCTACGATAATATATTCAAGAAAATATTTTGCATACTGTCCATTCCAACTAAATGCTGCTGTAAAATATGGTTAGTTAAATTAAGATTTAAAAAAAAAAAAAAAAAAAAAAACCCATATTCATACAAATTCACACAAAACAATAAAAAATTTTACCTTGTATAACGTTATCCAAGTTTGTTAACCCAGAGTTTTCTTGTGTTTAGAATTTCGCCATTTACGACAGTCAACTCACGTTTTAGGAGGAAATAAGGAAAACTAACATTATTTTGAGAAGCTCGAGAATACTACTAAGGGACGAAACAATTTCTGTAGCTGAAAGCAATCTAAGACACATCGATTGCGTTAATAAATACTCAGAACAAACTGCCTATGTTTATGTCAACAGACAAACGTGGAACGCAATGTAGCAATGTTTTAGTTTTTTCGGCAGTTTTGTAAATCACCGCAAGGTCGCAACTCCAGCGCTCGAATACGCTACCTTGCGTTGATTTACAAAACTGTCGGAAAAACTAAAACATTGCCACATTGCGTTCCACGTAAGTCTGTTGACTTACATAGGCAGTTTGTTCTGAGCATTTATTAACGCAATCGATGTGTCTTGGATTGCTTTCAGCAACAGAAAGTGTTCGAGCTCCTCAAAATAATGTTAGTTTTCATTATTTCCCTCTAAAAAGTGATTTGATTGAGAAATGGTGAAAGCGAATTAACACCAGAGAACTCTGGATTAACAAACTTGGATAACGTTATACCAGGTAAAAATTTTATTGTTTTGTGTGAATTTGTAAGAATATGGGTTTTTTTAAATCTTAAATTAATTTAACAAACCATATTTTACAGCAGCATTTAGTTGGAATAGACAGTATGCAAAATTTTTTCGTGAATATATTATCGTAGAACGAAATGAAAAATGTTTAACCGAGAAAGAATTTATTTTGTTGCTTTTATTCTTAGCTGAAAGGTTTCGCCAAATTTGTTTAGGGTTATAGTTTTAGTATTGTGCGAGCTAAGTATCCTTGGTGAGATTTCGCGTTTTTAGTGAAACCATTTTTAAATTTTATCATGAGTGGAATAAAATGGTAGTAAGATTACAGAATTCGATAAGTAAAAAGAAATAATGGTCAATCAACTGAAAAGAAAACTACCACCATATATCCGTGAGAATTTTGTTGATGATTCGCATAACATGACACAATCAAATCGTAGCTCAGAAATTAGAAAAATCGAAACAGAAAAATTTCAAATTAACCGATTCGGGAATTCGAGAGAAATAACTCAGCTACAAATGCAAAACAATTAGTGCTAACCAAGCAAGGCAAAAAAGTATCATCTTCTTTCAATAATAATTTGTAATGTCATATTGAATTTTCTAGCATTAATTGTTACTCTTGGCAGGCTACAATTATTATTTAGTTTTATTAAGAATTGATAAATATCGAATTCAACATCGTGGAAATAGCGCCTTAGAACTACGAACTACGTAGTTTGCATTAATCTTTGACGTTTAGTAATGCTTCTTGAATTCTCATTTCTTTCTACACGTGGGCCAGAATATCCACAAGACTTTGAAAATTAATTTAAAAAGAATAAAGCGAAAAAATCATGCATACGAACAAAATTTACTAGACTTATTACCATTTTCTTCGTTACCACATGCGTTTGTTTTAGTTTTTTCGTTCGCCATTAGTCAGTGACTGCATTGCCCCCTATAGTTCGTTGGAGTTGCGAATAACTCATTTCTAAGAAATCATATTTGCCAAGCGATGAGTTAAATTTTTATTCAAAACACGCAAGTGCAACAAAAATGCAATAGGAAGATTGGGGGCCGGGAACATATGGGCCACCCAATTTGCTCGGCGCCCAACAAGGCGGTATCCAGAATTTTTTTTTTCGCAAGGGGCCCGGATTTGCACATTGCCCTAAAACATCTATACATTTAGACACACATGCACGTATAAAAATATTTAACATGGAAGATGTCTTTTGTCTCGATTTTTTTATGATTCCACTGTTATTTTCATTTCAATTTCTTATTATTTTTTTCATTCACCTTGTAGTGGTAAGGTGGAGAGCGGGGAAGATTGGGCGCCGGGAACTTTGGGCGCCGAGCATTTTAGGCGCCGGGAACTTTGGGCGCCGAGCATTTTGGGCGCCGGGAACTTTGGGCGCCGAGCATATTGTGCCCAGTATTCCCCGGGGCCTAAAATGCTCGGCGCCCAATGTTCCCGGCGGCGAATTTTGAAACGCTCTGAATGCTTACGTTACGGTAGCTACCGGTTAGTTAATCACGTGACAGCTAATGATCACGTACTCCAATCAACTGCTTAGAATGGTAACCGGTTGATCATATAACACTGCGGTTAGTAACCGGTCGACCGGTGAGGTTCGTCGAACGCAAGGAAAGGTTAAAGTTTTAGTTCGTTTTAATTTCACGATTTACCGTTTTTGTGTTGTGAAATATTTCCGTTTTCGTAGGATTTCTTCTGAATCTTAATTTACGTCTGTATTGTTGTTATGTTTGGAAAATTCTGCTTGCTGTAAACATTCGCAATAAACTCACATTGAAAGAGACGCAGAACAGATTTAAACATGGTAGATAATACATGATGCTGTTTCAAAAATGAGTTTCTTTGACTGTTGATTTTTTTTTTATATTCTTGAGAATAGTAACTGAAATACGATCTGAGTGTGCTTCTCTTATGTTGTTGATGTTTTAATTTATTGGTTTTCTCTGAACAATGTTGAAGATTTTGGTTAGTTCATAAAGTTTTTTAACAATAAAAGATGTCGTGAGAAAATCTGTAAAAAATACTACCATTTAATGATCTAAGAAATACATTTTATCTCAGGAAAGAATATAATCCTTTTCATTTAATTTGTAATTTCACCTTCATCTGTCTCAGTTTTTAGTTTTATAAAAAAAAAATAAAAAGGGGAAAGGATGGGTGGGAAGATGTTGAGTCACTGCTCCTATGCTCTGTGGGGCTCGGGAGAATTTGAGCGACTCGTGTCAGCCTTTGCACCCCCCCCCTTTCCTAGAAAAAAATTGAAATGACACGTTTGTCTACCACCAACTAGCCACCATAGCACTTGTGATAGTTAAGTTAGAGGGGGTAGGGGAGCCAAAGTGAGTGCCCTTGGCTAGTGCATTCTTGCACCCTTTGAACTTGTTCGTTTCCTTTTTTCCCCCCTTACATTCATGGCATGTGAAGCAATCCGGAAAACTTGCAGAAGGAGTTGCTATTCATCTGAATTTGGAGCACTTCAGAAGTGATTGGTAGTCGGGGGGAGAAGAGGCGGGGGGAGGCTCTTGAGCCAAAGTAAGCACCCTACAACATGTGAGCCACCCATGTTTTTTCTTTTTTAGATTCAAACAATCCATATAAGTTTGCAGAAGGAGCTTGCAGTTAATTATTCTTGCATTATAATTCATTTTGAATTCATGGCACTGTGGAAGTGGAAGGAAAATTGTGGGAAGGGCCAGATCTGAAGCCTAAGTGAGCGCAAGATATGGCACGCTTCTCCATGACATTCAATCGTCTTCTCAACTTCATACTTTGTGCAG
Source organism: Uloborus diversus (assembly GCF_026930045.1). NCBI lineage: Eukaryota > Metazoa > Arthropoda > Arachnida > Araneae > Uloboridae > Uloborus > Uloborus diversus. Next base: position 35,944,977 of record NC_072739.1, read on the forward strand.
AATAGGGAGCTGAATAAGATTCAGTGCAAAGGGTTGTGAGAGCCCATAGTGCCCCTACCAATCCTTACGCTCTTATGAATAAAGAACCTTTCAACAGAAGACATTTTGACAAAACCTTATTCTTTTCAGCCCTCCATAAATATATTACTTAGATTCCAAGCTAGGCCCACTATAGTTGGGGCAAACCTAACCTGGGAATATTGTGAAGGCTACGCAAATCCTAATCACAGCATTACAGAGCTGCCGGGTTAGGTTTACACCAGGCAGACATGGCCTCTTGTTGACCCCGTCGAAATTTAAACTTCCTATAAGCAGGCCTGTTATTTAGGAGGGTCAATTGCCTCACCCCTAGCTTTGAGAAATTAATGTTACATATAAGGGGGTTGTAGTTTGTGCAATAAAATTTGCATTGAGTAAACACCCTCTCCCACCCCTCAAACCCTGGAAAAATTCGAAATGACAAGCCTGCTTATACGAAGTATTAGCAGTTCAGGAATACTAAGAAATTAAGAATTTCTGTACTTATTCATGTCTTGAGCAAACCAATGTGATTTTAGCCAATTGTAATAATTACTGTGAATAAGAAACAATTACCTTTTCACAGATTATAGGTAGTTCAAGTATTTGGTAAATATTCACTTCAAATTACTTCAGAGTTACCAGAAGATTAGTTTTCAGTGGCTGATTTATGGGTTTAAGAGGCCCATCAAAAAATATTTTTGGGGACCCCTTTGTCTGTAATTATCATCATAATTAACTGGATAGCCCATTGCGAGCCTTGGCCTTTTTCAGGAGATCCCGCCAGGCTCCTCTTTGTCGTTGATCTCCAGTTTTTGATTTTGATGAAATCAAAATCAGAGGTCCCCACAGTCGACCTATCTTGTTTTTGGTCTACCCATTGGTCGCTGTCCAAATGGGACCGCACTAAAGACCGTCAACGCAGCTCTGTCATTTTCCCATTCTTGAGAAATGACCAGCCCATCTCATTGTTTAGTTTGGTAAATTTCAAAATATTGATATTTCTAAAAAGTTTATTAAGTCTTTGTCTATCATAGAACTAAGTAAAAAAAATTAAAAAAAAAGGCTGCAATTTTGAATCATCTTTATAGTCTTATGGTCCTGGGAGCCCCTTACAATTGCAACATGGGTAGATCTGCCATTCCATCTTTAGATTTTTTTTTTTTTTACTTGTCTTGATGCTGTCCTAGATATTTTGGTCTAAACTCGGGATTTTTTTAATGCAAAACCAAAATACATCATAGCTTCAGAACAACAGTAACATACCTAATCACAGATATAACACTAAGATATCTTACTGTTGCTTTGAGGGGAAAATATAGGTTTTATTTTTTAAAGAAACACAACCGAGATTTTATTATTATTTAAAATAAATTGATATGATATTCCGTTATCATTCTTTATTTTCAGCTTTAACTTTTTAATTACCAGTAGGATTGCAGGAAAGGTAGGAAAAATTCTTAATATTTTTTGACTGTTCCACAACCCAACTAGTTTTTTAACTCATAAGTAAAATGCATTTTCATATTTTTTGGAAAATATAAAAGGAATATCGTCTGCAATTTGAATTATGCATAACTTCAACACACAGAAGAATCAAACTGAAGTATATTTACGAATTAAAATACATTGAATCAATACTGAATTAAAAGAAATGTCAAATATATCCTAAAAAATTCATATATTTTTTACATTATATTAGTCACCAATATAACAACTTTTTAGTAACGCTAACAAAATTCGTGGTTGTTTCACAAAATAAGATTGTATGCGACAAAACATAAGTTTCAAGGATTTTAAATATAATACGAGTTAAAATATGAAAACCGTAACGTATGAAGATGAAGCCAAGCTTTCACGACTGCACAAGGAGCATTTGTAAGCAAAATTTATAAGTCTCAAATACAAACTAGCGTAATATCCATACACAACTTGCAACATTTAAAAACTTGATACATATTGTGTTCAAATAATTGTTTAATTAGACCAAGAATATCGTTCAGAGTTTTAAAAATACAGAACTTTAATGACAATCGCGACCTATTACAATGAACTTTGTTTTCAAACGGACAGGTTGCAAGCAGAGGCGCTTGAGCAGAGCATAAGCAGCATTGCGCTCCGCAAAGAGCAGCACTGCGAAATTCTCGCCAACCATTTTGGCAGCTTCCGAATTTCGCCAATGCACTGTAATTGAGAGGGTTTCAAAATTCGCTTGTCGGCGCCCAAAGTTCCCGGCGCCTAAAATGCTCGGCGCCCAAAGTTCCCGGCGCCCAAAACGCTCGGCGGCCAAAGTTCCCGGCGCCCTAAACGCTCGGCGCCCAAAGTTCCTGGCGCCCAAAATGCTAGGCGCCCCAAACGCTCGGCGCCCAAAGTGCTCTGCGCCCAATGTTCCCAGCGCCCAATAGTCGGCGCCCAATATTCCCATTTCGGGTGGAGAGTGGTCCTTCAAGGATGTAGAACATCCATAATTTCAGGGGGTCCAAAGGTTTCTCTCACGAGAAATTTTTTGAAAAGCAGATATAAAAATCTGTATTTTGAGGCCTTTTGTGGACTAATTGAGACTTAAAAAAATGTGAACGAAAATAGGCGAACAAAATCTTGTAAAAGTTATGTATTCTTTTGCAAATCAAGATTAATCAAAATGAAAATTGCTTGCTCAACAGAACGTTGACATTAATCGACAGAGAGAAAAAACGAGAGAGGAGAAAATAGAAAGAACACCGTCATTTGCTCATGTCGGCTTTTAGTGTAGTTTGCCGTGCTAAGCGCAAAAGTTGAGTTCAACAACTGAGTTCAAAATGAGAAATTCCCGTTTAAAGTTGTGTGCCTCCATGTATTTGATCTACAAATGACCATAAAACATTGTATTTGGGTAAAAGTATGTGATTGAGAACCACCTAGTGACAATACCTCAATTTTGACAAAAAGTGCAGATACGACTTTTGTGCTTAGCACGGCAGTAGTTTACTTTTGATCATTTCCCCAACATCCCTCCCATACCCCTTTATCAAATGCTCTATAGTAAAAATTGTACAAAATGGTTTAAAAGAAATCGTGTAGAGATTCCGAAAATAAGAGCGAAAGCAGGGCTGATCCTAGGATGTCGGCCGCCCCGTGTGTAAAGACCTAATGTGCCGCCCCTCAAGAGTAATTTGCATATTTTGACTAATCTTTAACGTCTATATAAATCTTTCTTTAAATTTATATGCCAAGTTCGAATTTAAAAAAAAGGGGGGGGGGGAACTGAAGAATGATCTTATAAAAAGGAAGAAATTTTTTATAGTAAGAAACTCCTTAGGTACAATTTATAACTCTGAAGAAAGTAATAGATACCAAAATTTACTAATCGTATAAAGGCATTTGTAGTCTTTCTTCGGACGGAGGAAGGAGAAGCGTGGGAGAAAGGTGTCCCGGGGTTCAGAGAAGGAGGATTGCTCCAAGAAAATTATCGAAATTGGCGTATGAAAAATATTTTTAGTTAATCTTTAGTTGTGTTTGGTTGCAAAGGACAGAAGAGTCAAGTATATTCAAAGTGCATGGAGAAATTTTCGAAATTGACGTCAAATATCGCGATTTTAGGAACTTTTTCGAGACTTTAGGTGAAAGTAATATTGCAGTTCTTTCCTAAAATTCTTTCGAAATTGAAATCAATTTGAAGCTATTTTTTAAGACCGTAGCTTAGGAAGGATCGGCGTCCTTCCCGAAAAATCTCCGAAACTGAAATTTTAAACCCGCAATTTTGTGTCACCTTTGTTGACGTTGCAAGAGGAAGGGAGATTCAATCGTCTCCCATCGAAAGATTTCGAAATATAAGTTTAAAACGCAAATTTAGGCCGTCTTTGGTGACGGTAGGGGATCTGACGGCTACCCTCCGGTAATTTATTGGCACTATTTTTTCAAACCCGTTTTTGGCTATATTTGAAAACAATAGGGAAACGTGAAAATATTCCGAACCAAAATATTTTTCGGAACTGAAATCCATTATAGGCTATTTTTGGGAAGGAAGGATTTTGGAGCTCTTAAGCGGATATTTCTAAAATCGCAATTTTATATTATCTTTGGTGACGTTAACAAAACTCTTAGCCTTCTACGGATCTTTCGGATATTTTTCAAAACTAATATCTGAAAAATATAACTATAGACTTTTGTCCACCTCGACGATTGATGGATATGCCCTAGCGCCGTGAAAAGTTACGTAAGCCTGGCAGTTCTTCTCCGGAATTCTTTAGTATTATTAAGTCCCAAAATCGTATTTTAGGCATTGTTTGATAACGATGGGACTAAGAGCGGCGGGGGTTCAGTGTGCCCTCACGAGCTGTGTTTTTGAAACTGAAGTCAATTTCAGGCTAATTTAGGCAGGAAGCTGTAGCTCCACGGAACCGTCTAAAAACGAAATTTTCAGGTATAGTGATTGCGTTGGAGAAAAGGGGGATCCGGGGTCTTTCCCCAAAAGTTCTTGAAACTGATGTTTGAAAAACGCAATTTTAGTTTGTTTTTCAATACGTTAAGTGAGAGGGGGTGGAATTAGGGGCTTCTCTAAAGACGCTAATTGAGACTGTCTTTGGTAGTAATGTTTGCGAATGGATTTCGGGGTCCTCCACTGCAAAAATTCCGAAAAATGCCAAAGCGATTTTATATGACATTTGATGATAGGAAAGACTGTCGTCTGAAAACACATTTTGGATTTTGGAGTCAACATTTTTAAGCCATGTTTCATTAAGTTCAATTGGAAGAGGTGAATCAGAGACTTAATTCGGTCCTTATGATCGATGGTTCAGCCAGCGAAATTTTCCGAAAGTAAGTCCTAGAAACGCAATTTTAAGCCTTCTTTAATTTCGTGTCAAGGAGGGCATGGCATCCTTTTGGAACTACATTTACACTTGCTTTCCGGGGCAAGGGCCCTGTCCTCCTACCTGATCTGAAACCGGCAGTTCATTCAAGATTTTAATCAGAAGAATTGTCGTAAAGGGGGAAAAGAACAATATTTTAGTTCGTCATTCATATATGTTACTCTCAAGGGAGTCGTAATTTTCCACTTTCTCTCCACGCATCCACGACTTGTTAAACACAGAGTTTGTTACATAGTTTGTTGTTTGAAATGCTTGCGAGAGTATCTAATCAGTATAACTTTTTTTTAATAAATAAAATATGTCTTCATTGTTTAGGTCTATAAAAGCTTGGGGGTGAACATTAGCGGCCGCAGTCGGTGCTCCTTTTAGACGGCACCGTTTTATGCTTCAGAAGGAGGCCTTTCCCCTCCCCTGTATCCATAACTTGATTACCGGTTCTGTCACAAACTTTGGAACCAAATGAAGCATGTGTGTTCTTAACACGCACAGATACTAATGGACAATGAACCAACACAATGTTCCCTAACATTCTATTTTTCTTAAACTATGCTATGCTGTCGGGAAATCGACAAATTGACAATTGAACATTTAAAAATCAGCATATTTATTCTACTTATTATAAGTTATTCTTGTGAGAAATTCTTGAGGAATTTTGCTTGATTATAAGAACTAAATGATGCGGCCTGAGGCCGCCCCTTGCTTTGGCCGCCCTTGTGCGGCGCACACTCTGCACACCTGCTAGGATCGGCCCTGAGCGAAAGAGTAATATTTTGGCCATTTGTAGAGTTCATACTTGATTTTCTTCATAAGAGACAAAATTGAAAAACTTGTTAAGGAATTTCAAAAGCTTAACTGATTTTCAAAGACTCTAGAACATTGAAATTATTTGAAGCACTTTATTTGCACTTTTCAGAAGTTGATTGCACAGTCTTACAAAATGATTATAACTTTGTAAGACACACCCGTTTTAAGTTAAAATAAATGTATATATAAAAAAATGTTTTTCAAAACAAACAATTTTTGTTTTCCAATCACAAATAGTGCAGAATATGAAATAGAGTAGAGTAAATGTTATTATTTTTTTCTCATGCTTAAGTTCTTATGCAGGATGTATATCAAAGAGGCTAGGCGCAAGTGTACGCAGTCCTCTTATGCATTTTTGAGCTGATGGCTCCTTGGATAGAAGATAGATATCAAGGAGTTGAATTTGGCACATTGTACACCCTTTGCCACTCTGGAAAACTGAAAATTGCTGGCCTAGGTAACATTTCGCAATATTTGAAATCTTTAGTTTCCGACATTGATCAATACGGTTGTGCTACTGGGTGGAAACTTTATATTTGTTGAACTAGCGGATTATTTTTAGTGAGGACGGGGGGAGGGGGGTTTCGTGCACTCCCAATTTGAAGTTAGTTTCTTAGGAGCCAGGGGAAAAGGGCCAGGTTGGTTGCCCTTTCCGGACGCAGCAGTTTATCTGAGTGCTTCTCTCCGCAAGCGAGGCGGTTTGTTCAATAATAGATATATTACGTAAACATACTGCTTCAGTGAATGAACGTAAAAAGAAATCTTTCTCATTTCTCAAACAAAATTAGTACGTTAAAATTAACTCAAGAGTGGTTGTATTGGGCTTAGTTCGCATACCTCGAACTATAGCTACCGACAGGTTGATCACATGACAGCTAAGGACGTCAGACGAATGACAACAGGTGAAAAAAAATACTTCTTATTGGTCAAAAATGTCACATGTTGCAATCAACCAGCTTCACTAATCGCATCCAACCATGGACTAATTCCAACGAATAATAGACCAAACTCAGCAAGTTCCCGTAGAAGCTACATTCGGAAACAGGCACCTCGATCGTTTCCGAACGCTTGCGGTGGCACTGGTGCGACCGGTGCCTGTTTCCGAATGTACTTTGCCTACCGGAAGTATGTGTTTGCAGTCCATTACAAGTTGAAAATTCAGCAGAAGTATCGACTATTTGGCAACAATTTTGTACGTGATGCAATATTTTGAATTGAATCTTGACAGATCGAGCATGGGCCCTTATCTTGAAGAATCTTTTGAAAACACTTATGTTTTTTAGTCATGCGATGTTTTATGGTAACGCAACAACAAAATCGCAATTCAATGAGTAGTTTTTTTTCTCATATCAAAGTTGAACACTTAATTGCTGGTGTCAGTGGTGGAGTTACATCAACTTTGGTGCTTCATCCACTCGATTTGCTTAAAATAAGATTTGCTGGTTTGTTTAATTCTTTATTTTTCTAAGGCTTTCTATTAAATGTGTGCTTCTTTGATTTTTTTTTTTTTTTTTGGCATGTGTTATTCATTACTAAATGATGCTCCTATAGATTAGCTGTTTTTTTCATATTTTTTACTTTGGTTTTATGTTTTTCAATTTCTCACTAGTTTTTTTCATTTATAGTTAATGATGGTCAACAATTAACCAGGCCTAACTATCATGGCCTAGGCAATGCTGTCACCACAATTGTGAGAGAAGAAGGAATACGTGGCCTGTATAAAGGTGTTACACCAAACTGTTGGGGAGCTAGCCTAGCATGGGGATTCTACTTTCTTTTGTAAGTTAGATCATTGAACTTATTTCATTTTGAGGGAAAAAAAGTATGATCCTGAGTATCACCTGATTTCTCCTCTCCTCCCTAGTTATTAAATGGGATACTGATTTTATGGAGGATTAAATGTTGTCTATTGCAGGGCATTCAGTGAAACCATTCTCTCGGAACATAGGCGGATTTAGGCTGTGATTTCTGGGAGTGCAACAATATAGCATTGGCGTAGCTGCGGAGAGGGCGGCATACTTTTCTGGGCGGCGATTCAGCACTTTTGGTGTGAAAAAAAAATCAAATAAGGGAAACATACTTTAAATCTAATACTGTAGGCAAAGAAAAAAGAAAAAAACCCTTTGAAATGTAAGGTTTTGGTATGACTGAACGGTCATTTCAGTGTTCAAAGTTGAAATATTTTCGTAGTGAGCCCTTGAACCTTCCTCATTCACTTAATGTCCGTAAATTGTAATTCAACACTTCAATTGTATTTTTAAAACTTAAATTTCGGAAAATATTCAAATATGTAATATCAAATATATTTCTGAAATATAACATCTGTTTCTGTATATAAATATCAAATATATTTCTGTAAAAGTTGTTTCTTTGCCAGTGCTGAATTAATGCAGGGAAAACAAATTATTGGAACTTTGTTACGGAATAAAAGCTGACTCTCCATCGTCCCCAAAGGCTTAAACTGACTTCAGTTTTGATAAAGATTTGGTAGGGAACCATATTCCCCCAAAAGTTACTTTTAACTGCAATTTTTGATGAAAATTCAGAATCTTTCTCCAAGATAAGTGCCTGACCCCGCCCCCTTTATTTTTGTAGGAAGAATACGGATTAAATTAGTTTCCCTTTGCTACCTTAAATGAAGTTTTCTATTTTGAGCGATAATTTTCAATGCTTTAATGTATTAGATATATCTCAATGAAAAGGTGGCAAATAGAGGAACCGCCCTAGGCGACAGAAACTGTAGCTATGCCATTGCAATACAGGGGATGGGGGGGGGATGCGGCACTGCAAATGGCGACTAAAGCTGCTATTTTGACTGCAAAGGCGACTATTTTGATGACAAAAGCGAGTATTTTGCAATCAGTCGTAAAATACAGCGACTATTTTAGTAAGTGAATCTAAAATTCGTGAAAAAGCTAGGTTTTTTTTCCTCCTAGGAGAAAAATTTGTTAAAAAAAATTAAAAATTCGCTTTTAAGTTTACCCCCTAATTACTACGGAAAAAAAGGCAAAGTTTTACCGCGTTTAATTTTTGAAAACAATCGTTTTAAAAGGCGAGAAAATGAAATGTAATAAAACATTCACCACCAGAAAAAAATGTGAAATTTACATCTTTGTACAAAAAAAAAGTTTTGCAAAGTTTCGTCGCGATCGTAAAATATCGCAATTTTCGTAACGGTATCGTTTTTGTGAGTGCGATTTTTGTAAAAGATTAGTTTTTGCAATCGCGATTTCTGTTTCTCAACTATTACTTTTTTTATACTGTTTTTTGGTTCTTAATTTCTTTTATTCGTACTATACATTCATTTTTTTTTAAACGAGAGCAAATTTTCTTTCGATCGGAAATATGAATGTGATGCTTCGAGCTCTTTTTATACAGTCAGTCTTTTTCTGTTGTCTTTAATTAACAGTCAGACAGTGAGAAAAATATACTAGAATGTGTCAGTGCTGGTTTCTCTAGTGTTTGTTCAGGGTTAGGCTAAAATTTGGAATATATTTTTTAAAGTTTTCCTTTTTAAAGGTTGTTAGGAGAAAATTTACCCCACGTAGGTCTGTCCCACTAAAAGGTATTAAAATGATATAAATGCTTTTTTTTTTTTAAATAGGAGATTATTTTAGAAATTCCTTTCTGTATATGGTAACTATTTTGGAGACTATTATTCATATTAAAGGCAACAAAAGCAACTAATTTTAGTAGCGGAACTCAATGATAGCATTGTCCCGCCCCCTTTAGAAATTTTTGAAATTTTACTGTGGAAATGTTGGTTTTTAGTTGATTTCAGAGCGATTTTATTGTTCTGTTTACTTGAATGATGTGTAAGGACGTTATATCGTTTTTAAGGAAGTAAATCACAATAAACATATTTTTTGACTTAATGGTTGTTTCAAAGAAAAAGAAAATTATAATGTTATATCAATACATACCCAATTATGGAGTATAAAGTTATTATATAATACAGCGTTTAAAAATAATTAAAGGAATGTTTTATTTTATTTATGTAATTATTCATCATCTTTCTTTTTTAAATTTAGAAATACTTCTTTTTAATTCGTGTAGCACAATTTCTCTCGCACTGGCGATGTGTGGTGACCGTGTCACACAATAAGCTGCCTATTATTGTATTTTTGGGTTTGCTTTCAAATAAATTAACTTGCATTTAGCTGTAGAAAACTATAAGTTGTTTTACAAAATTCCTGAGGAGAAATATATATTTTCTCCTGATAAAATACATTTCATTTAAATTTTCTTTAAAAATCCAACAAAAATTATTGGGGGTGCGGCGCACCCCCTGGCACCCCTGTAAATCCGCCTATGTCTCGGAAAAGTTACGTGTTACTTAAATTTTGCCTTTTTTCAGCTTAGTGTCACACATTCAATCATATTCTGCATTATCATTAGCCTGGTAGCAGAAGCAGCATATTTAAGTCTTAGAATCTTGGGAAAATCTGTAGAATATATCTTAATTGGTAGTACCCCCCCTCCCCTAAATTCCCCCCCCCCAAAATCTTAAATTTTAGGGGAAGTATTTGTACTGTATTTTGTACATGCACTTGTAATTTTAAGTTTAACATCTAAATTTTAGGAATTTCTGAATGCTCATTTAGATTTTATTATTAACTAGCAGCGTTGCCCGACTTTGCCCGGTCTACCTTGAAAATAAAAATTGTATCAAGTGACTTATATTCAACAATCAGGCGTAAAAAAATAAGTAAAAAAAAACGCCATGATTTCCCTTCCAAACAATGACGACAGATATTAAAATACTTTTAAGAAATTAAATCCAGAAAGATGGATTTAAATTGCATAACCATGGAAACACAAAATAAAATAAGTTTAAGGAATTAAAATGCGAAAGAAAATGGTCCACAATTTGAATGGAATCGAGATTTCTTAAACTTGATTTAAAAAGGCTTGTAACTTTTTTCCTTTCGAGATAAAAGCTTACTATTTCGATCATAGGTCGAGTTAGATCTGGAGTAAAAAAGGTCGCTTTTTCCAATGGCGTCAAAAAGAAAGCTGTGGGACAATTCCTTCACTTTTTATTGATTTATTTAGTGAAGAAAGTAGTGCCTAAATTTCAGCTAAGCCTAAAAAAATTCGAGCTAGAAACGCAAATAACTCCCGCGGTAATAAAGTTAGAACATTTGTACAAATTGCGTAGAACGCAGAAAATTCTACCCTTTCTAACCATATGCAATATTAATATGTGCAAGTATTTTTTCACCCCCATATTTGAGAATTTATGTGAAAATTGAATGTAAATTGGAATAAAATAAGAACTATTCATTGAATTTTATTCGAACTGATCTGCAAACCTTTTCAGAACTTAAAGGAACAAACTGAAAATTTCAGCGCAATCGGCCGGGTAGTTCTCGAGTTCAAACACACAGATGCTTTTTGGGGACTTCATTTTATACTATGTAGAGATATAATGTTGGTTTATTTTGCAGACTATTTTTAGAATTTTGAATTTGTGTTGTAGACTGGGCAATTCCATGGAATCGGACGTAAAAAATGAAGAAAAATTTCTCAGTTTTAATTCCATTTACCAAGTATAAACTGTTCCAAAATGATCAAATTTATTTACAAGATACTTACTACATCCCACTGAATAAAAAATCATGTTAGTTTTCCAAAATAGATCCCTAAAGTATAAATTGAAAAATTTAAAGAGTTGGTGTCGGACGTAAACACACAAATAGTAAAATTGATGGTTCACTTAAAAATTACTAAAAGTCTGTGAATTGGCTTACATTTTAATTTTAAAAACAGCATAATTCTAAAGTATACTTATGATTGAAGCATATTTCACAGTTTTCAAATGATATCATAAGGAATAAAATTATTTAAAAAATATTTTTAGCTTGGTGTCGGACGTAAATTTTCAGTGTCGGACGTAAATTGTTCATATTGGACGTAAACTATTGCTCTTAAATGTAAATCCATAACAATGATTTCAGTTATAAATATGTAAATTGTAGGTTACATATACTGACACAAAATTTACCAAGTAAATTCAAAAGTAGGGTTGATTAGGGGAAGTGGGACACTGGGGTAAATAGGTCACCCCAAAAACTGAAATATCCATATGGTTTTTATACTTTTTTACATTGATCATGTCATGGTTCATCACAGTGATTAGTTTTGCATATATTAGGGTTACGTGGCATTTTTTTTTCTAGGTCAGAGAACTTAGTCAAAAAAAAAAATCTGAAAAATATTTTTTGCCGAGTTTAAGCAGCATTTTTCAAAGAAGTGCTTCCCGGTTAGCATTTATTTTTTTGTGATCATTCAACACTCATGTACAGATTAACTTATAGTGCTTACTGCAATCAGAATTTTTGAGTAAAATATTATGAAAAACCGTTTTAAAGGAGGGGCCCCACTTATTCCGTAAATGTTCGCTATAAGAAGTCCTCACACTATGAGGTAAGTGCTGTACCCCATGACAGTAAGGATTTGAAAATCAAAAGCAATTCTGATGAAATATTTGTATTAGTGAAATACAAGACAACTATGCTGACTTAGTAGGAATTGATAGTTCAGCTACAAAAGCTGATGATTAGTTATGTGTGAAACTTACCGGAAAGAAAACCATCAAGATTTATGTGGGTTGAATGTTGATAATAGTTCTTCCTTAGCCAACTTTACATAGACGCAATCATTTAGTGTTTCCAATTTCTTTTTCTACTTATAGTTTTGGCAAATTTACCAAAATTGATCTTAATCAACTGTATTACCCATACAACATACCTTTTCTCTAAAGGTGTCCTACTTACCCCTATCAACCCTAAATGTATATACAGTAAATTCACTAAGTTCTTTTTTATGCATGTTTCACTTTAACTTTGAAATTAAAGGCCAAAAAAGGAGAAACACAGTTGAAAACATATGTTGTTTAAAGGAATGTAACAGTGTCGGACGTAAAATTTTTTTTACGTCCGACACCTAGATTTATGTAAAAAATATTCACTTGTTACAAAATAAAAATAGGTTACATCAATGAGATTAAAAATCTTACTTTGTACCCAAAAATACATGTATGTAGCTTTAAAATTATTGGCTCAGCATAATTAACTGCACATTTTGGTGTCGGACGTAAAACACTAAATGTACCCCAGAGGAATTCTTTTACAAATCAAAATGAATTATATTTTGACACATTTTTGCAACATCACCAGCAACACATTGTATCTTTAAATGGTTATTCATCTCAATTCATAATATTAGTATGTATTTTTTTTAAAAAAACAGAATTTCTTCGAAAGTCATCAAATATGGTTTGAAAATACCCAAGATGTTGACCTTGGTTTAACATCCTGTAACTTATTTATAACTGAAGTGATCAAATTTTAGACAGGCATTTCAAAATATACAACTCTTTACCTTTAAAATGATACCTTATTTGTTTAGAAATTTTAATTTTGAAAATTTGATCATCTGGTTGACCTTACCATGGAATTGCCCGACTGCTGAAAAAAATTCTGCTGCTGAGATCATTTGTTTTTTATTCCATTATATACTTGTTATACTAGGATCTTCTAACAAAAAAGCATTCTAAAATCATTCATTCTTCTGAAAGAGAAACAGTTTGACTTTATTGTTTGTGGCCACTTTTTACTACATGCTTTAATTCTTGTACTTGCACTAGACACAGGACTGCCAAAAGCCATGGTGAGCCCCTTGTCGATTTGGTTACCAGCAGGGCCGTCCGGAGAGGGGGGGGGGCGAGTGGGGCAATGGCCTCAGGCATCACAAGATGAGGGGGCGCTTGTTTCATGTATCAGATACACAATCATGGATACCCAGACTAGAGAATCATTGCTGTGATTCTCTATTTTTTTTCCAAGTGCAAGAAAATATTCCTCTCTCACTGGCTTTAAAACATTCGTTTCCTTTGTATCATTGAAGCAGATATAAATTCTGAGAATATACCAGTTTAAAATAAAACAAAAGGCACTTCTCCATTGTATTGTTTCCACCAAATTTCTTGGTACCCTGTGTAGGCTTACAGGTGGGGGGGGGGGGGGCTCATGCTTGGGGAGCAAGACAGGACATGGGTTTGATGCCAAGAAGAAAGTACTTTCAGTTCATCCCAGTAATTTCATAGACTGTAGCCAATCAATCATTACCATTCTGCTAGTGAGCAGTATTTTATCGAGCTTTATATTGGTATTTTTTAGAGTCTTGTTTCATATATATTTTTTTTTAAATTTCAAATGGCAGAGAATCTTATAAAATGATAAGATAATGTTATTGAAATAAAAAATATTGAAAGTTAATTTTGATTCTATGACCTGTGGCCCCCTGTGCCTTTATCTGGCCTTCAATTATTATTTTCATTAATTGAGTCGTTACTATTTTATTCCTTTTTAAGATAAAAAACCTTAAATACATTCAAAATAATTAGTAAAAAATATACATTCTGCATTGAAATTACAAACAAAGTAAAGCATTTATATGCACTTTTTTTCTTCACAAATTTATGTGCATTTTAAACCAAGGATGATCATTTCGATTCATTGGGAGCCAGCTCCAAAAATCATTTAGTTTGTGGCGGGTTGGTACTGTTGGCTTAGCTTCTGGCTTTAAGAGTGGAAGTAAAATGACAAATTAGGTAATATATATTTGTTTAGTAAATTCATTACAATATGGGGTGATGCTGATGGTGTGCCTATTCCCCCTCAAATGCTTTGAAATACTCGCTAACAAAGCAAAGTCTTACTTGAAAATACTCCTTCTAAAAATTTCAATGGCTCAATCTGAGCGGTATCTTTCCCCTTTGTGATGGGGCATCCATGAATCTAGCTACGTAGAACAGAAACTTTCAAAAATTTGATGCAAAAAATGGGATCTTTGTTCGACATATATAAAAGCTGTTATCAAGTTGGTACAAGTAAAAAAAAAAATCTTGAAAAGCATCATTGGATGAGTCCAGATTGTAATTTAACTTTGATGCAATTTATTTCAAAAAAAAAAAATACTTTCTATTTATATGCTATAAATTATTTATTCATGTTCTTAGTTTGAGTAGCTTATTCTGCTTTTATTGTTTGTCTTTATTTTGTGGGGTAACATTTTACCAGATAAATATTTTGATTTTTGAAAAGTTTTTGGGGGTACTAATCCTCATATATAGTATAATAGCCAATGATAGAGTAACGCTCCTGACATCATCAAAAATGAAGCTCATGCCGAATTTTCCGATTTTTTGTTTTCGAAATCTCTGGGAAGTTGAGATTAAGTATGGTGTAGTCTAGGAATCATTTTTATTTTGAAGTTTTTTTTAACATCGAATATTTTGCTACAATAGGAATGCATACATTAATGTATAATATGAATACATACATTTTGGTGAAATTAAGATATTGGTGAAGAGGTGTACTGAAAGTTGATTATATACACAAAGAAATATTTTATGTAGCTTTCAACAAAACTAGGAAATTACAACTTCTACACTATCACAGGCTGGGTTGCCCCCCCCCCCCTTAAATATCGCAAAGACCCACCCCCCAAAAAAGGGAAAAATACCCCCCCTAAAAATTTCAATGGTGCGGTCTGTACCATGACCACCCCCTTGTTAGGAGGGCACCCCTGGCACTAGTGTCAGCGCTCCCCTCCCCTAAGAGAAATATATTTTTATGTTTTATGTAAAGATAAAATTAATCCGAGTTTCAGCCCCTATAGTCAGGGCCGGATTTGGAAGTGTGGAGGCATCGGGGGCAATGAAGGAGTGGAGGCCCTAATCAGGGTTCAAAAAGATCATCATATTTTCGAAAATATCCGATACTTTGATATATATCCAAATATTTTGATATATATGTATATATCCAATATTTTCGACCCGTGAAAGTTAGGATAGTTTGTAAAAATTTTATTGTGGGGGCCCCTTTGTTGTGGAGCCCCAGGGGCAGTAGCCCCGCCTGCCCTCCCTTAAATCCGGCCCTGGCTAGATGCATTTTTGCTGGCACCTCTCTGCAGTATTTAGCTCCAATTTCTTCAAGATTAGATATATGAAATATGATCTTAGATATCTAAGGGAAATGTTTCAGAACTGATCCATTTTGGAAGTCACCATGGTGGACTGATGCAGTAAGTATTCGTTCAAAAACATTGAACTTTCAAATAAAGGTTAAAAAAGAAAATACAGAATGTATATCAGTGAAACCTCCTTGCTTTGCTAGAGCTCCAAAAGGGTTTAGAATTGGAAGATTGTTATCTTAAGCTTTTTATCGGTTCATGCTATAGCGATGTTTGGCGAAAGCAAACTATATTTCACAAGTATTGCAGCATAAATTTTTTCAGAGTAATCAAGGTTTTCTATCTTGGATAACATAAACTATGCTTCAAAAATTTTTGTTTTTCAGATTATAATGCTTTTTTTTCAAGAATTTTTTTTATTTTTTAGTTATAATGCTATCAAAGCATGGATGTTGGAGAAAGGGAATAAAAAAACTTTAGGAGCTGGAAGTCACATGCTAGCTGCTGCTGAAGCAGGTTTGTTAACTTAATACTGTTCAGTTAATATTTTGTGTTTTGTTATAGTTACAGATTGTTTCAAAAATGTTTTTGCCATATTACATTTGACATTGATGTTATCTTTCTACTTTTTGTACTGATGAATTGTATGAGCTAAAGTTATAGTGGTGTAAGTCAAAAAATTTAGTTCAAATTAAGCATGAATTTAAGTTCGTGTTTAGTTTCTCTATTAAATATACCTGTTGTGCAAAATAGATTCATGGCAAAAATGTTACATAATAAATAGAAAATATCCTAAAATGTTTCCAAAATGCTTTTTTTTTCAATTAGTATACTGAATTGATATGGTTAATATCTGAAGTGCTGCACATTAAGTAACATACTAACATGTCTATGCAGTAATCTTTCTCAAAACATTTTTAAAAATTTGATTTTTAACATTTCAGAAAAATCTAATACAAAGAAAAGATTATTATATTGAAAATTAATGCTAAAATTTAATTATATATATAAAAAAAAACAGAGGAGCCCTGCTAAAATGTGGAAAATGTTAGTGTCTGTTAATAAAGTTAAAATATAATACACATTTAGGAATGTAAAAAAGTATTTGAAATTAAGAAAAAGCTTTGAATTGAACATAAGGGAAATAATCACCTTTAAATTAAGAAGAGTATCATTGTAAACTTCTAAATTCAATTGGTGAAGATTCTAATTAATTAATTTGCCATATTAATTACAAGAAGGGTTTGATTTTATAATATTTTGATTGCTTTCAAAATGGTTTTTCTTTAAACTATTTAAATTTGCTTCCACAAATTGCCTTTTGGAGATGAATATTTAATTTCTACCATTTTTTACTCAGGGGTTATTACTCTTTTAATGACAAACCCTATTTGGGTTGTGAAAACCAGAATGTGTTTGCAGTATTCACAAGAAACTAGTTTACCTCCTTCAAAACACTACAATGGAATGGTGGATGCACTAGTCAAGGTATATCGCCACGAGGGAGTGTCTGGAATGTACAAGGTAACTTTCAAAATCTAATCTTTAAGAGGTGATAAAATATCATTTCTGTACTTGAGAGGTAAAGCACACTATGTCTGTTTTTGAGCAATCACATTGCTTATTGTTCTCACTTGATGGTTTTGATGTTCCTATGATTTTATCCCCCCCCCCCCCCGCCTTTTTCTGCAGCGCCACCGACCTGGCCCCTCCCAATGCTGCTCCTCTAGCGAAAACCGTCCCCAAGTTGCGTCCATATCCTTCACACACACGCATACATACACACACACACTCATGCATGCACACGCATACATACAAACACCTATACACACACACACACACTCATGCATGCACACTCACACAAATACACATGCGTACATACACATACCTATACACACACTCATGCCTGCACACAGACAAACACGCCTACATACACACACACGTGATTGCGAAAAACATAATTTGAATTTAAGAAGTCAAAATTCAAATTAATGTTTTATTTATTATTATTTTTTTCAAAATCAGGATTTAACCTGTTCTCAACTTTTTATACTATGTACAGAGAGATAAAGCATTAAGTTTTTGATAAACAAATTTTCATTTTATGAAAGCATATACAGCAAATTCATAATACAAATCATCACAAAAGAAAATAATTGAAACTCTCATCTCCAGATCTGCACAAATACAGATTTAATTAACTGATATCTATACCTCAGAGCTAGACTAGTCTAAATCGCATAATCGCTTTTTTGAAGGAGAGCCAAATAACGGTCGCTTATTGCATACAAAGGATTAGACTCCTGTTCTTTTAACAAATGTGAAATATTACATAGGTTTTTTTTTTCAGTTTCAATGCAGAATAAGGTTCTACATATAATGCACTAATAAACAGAAAATTGCAGTTTTTGGACCTTTATTAATCTAGCTCTGAGGTACAAAAAATGTGTGAGTAAGGAGAGTTACTATTACTCAAAATATAGGCTTGGCAAATTTTTTTTAAAGAATGTAATTTTAGTTGTGTAAAATTTGCATCTTGCAAAATAATCCATACTTTCATTTTTGCGAAAATTGTAACTCTTGAAAACAAAAGTGCTTTTACAGTAATTGAAAGTTAACCAGGATTTTGAAAATATGATATTTTCGAAAATATCCGATATTTTGATATATATATATATATATATATATATATATATATATATAGGATATTTTGCTATCTATCCGATATTTTCAATTAGCACAAATTAAAGTGTTCAAAATAGTAAAATGCATCCTCACATCACTTTTTATTTTCCTACATTATAATTACAATATGTAGACTTAAAACTAAGGTTATATTCATTATTTCAACCATTTCATTTTACATTTCTATCAATTTTAATGGAGTTAACTAAGCATTAGTTTTACTCATTTTTCTTCTGTCAGCTACTTTTACAGTTGTATGATTCAGTAATAATATGCATTAAGCAGTGCACAGTCGTAAGACATTTTCTTTTTTTTTTCTGAGCAATAATTAATGTTTAACTAGGCACTTTTATATGAATTAAAATTGGAGCATCACAACTAATTTTATGAATATAAAATACCAGTTAAAAAAGGAATATTGTATTACTTTGTTATTTTAATGATGTATTAATACATCATAAAAATATAGTACATAACTTTTTGGTTATTTTAAATAAATGATTACTATGTAAATAATATGTTGCTATCATTATAATGTAATTTTTATGTTGGAAATACTATAGTCGAAAAAATAAATTTTGAAAATTTCAAAATATCATGATATTTTCAAAAAAAATATCAGATACATATCGTGATATATTTCATGCTATATATCCACTGATATATATTGGCGAACCCTGAAGTTAACAAATGAGTAAAATACACATTTGGGTAACAAATTTTGTAACAAATAAAATATATGATGCAATAGTACTTTCAAAATTGTTGTTGGTTTCTCATTTTTTTTCCTCTGAATTTTTTGCCGACTATAGTTTTAGAGACAATGGAGTTTTGAAAAGAGTAGCAATGTATTTTATTCATGCTCTTTTAGAAAATGCATTAGTAAACACTACTAATGTTCTGTTACAGGGACTTGTTCCTGGAATGTTTGGGGTATCTCATGGTGCTTTGCAATTTATGGCTTATGAAGAAATGAAGAAGTTCTATATTGGTTATTATCAGTTGCCATATGATGATAAATTGGTAGGTTGAATTCTTATACTTTTTAAAAAATATCATAATGGTGCATTTAGAAATGTCTTATCTAGAAAAGCTCAAGGCCTGGTTATTATACAGGCATGCTGAAGACAACTAAGCTAAGAAATTATTGGTATGATTCATTTTGAAAAATTTATTTAGAAATATATTAGAAATACCTTTTTATGTAAATTGGATAAAGATGGTGGGAATTATGATTAATCATGACACATTGTTTTAAAAAAGGTGCTATGGTATTAATATGCATTTGGTGTTTTTTTAGTTAAAGCATTGGTTTAATTTTATTACTTCAAAAAAAAAAAAAAAAAAAGTTCAGTGGAAACCATCACTCACTGCAATAATAACACCCACCCTATTCTTCTGCAGTCATATCATTTATACAAAAATCTTATAAAAAATCATTTTCATGTTCTCTTCTGTTGGATCCCTGGTCATGTGGGAATTGCAGGCAATGAAGCAGCCAGTTCAGCTGCCAAAGCCACAACATCATGGTCGATGATAGTGTTCCTTTTAATGACATTAAAAACGCAATATCTGAATGTCTTAACACACATTGGCAGCAGACATGGAATCTTGAAGCACTAAATAAATTGCATTCGATCCAACCATCGGCTAAAGGTTTCAAATCATTACAACTTTCCAGGAGAGAACAAGTTTTGTTAACTCGTCTTCGCATTGGTCATACAAGGTTCACTCATAAATAGCTCTTATGTTGCGATCCAGCTCCAACGTGCATTACATGTAATGTGAATCAGACAGTGTTACATATTTTAAGTAACTGCCCAAATTTTAACCAAAACGTTTTAAATATTTTAATAATTTTAACCCCTCTTTGAAGGAGTTGCTTGGGAACCCACCTCATCGCAATTTATACTTCTTCCTCCAGGACATTGGATTCTCTCTTTTAATTTAGTGTTTGTGCCGTCAAAATGTGATTTTGTCTTTTTCTTGTTACTCAAGGTTTTTTGTCAACATATTATTTCATACGTTATTTAAATGTTTTTAATGTCTACATGTTTTTTATTACTTATTTTAAACTACTCATGTTTGTACCTTTCACCTGGAAACACGCTTACTTTTATATTTATCTATATAATTTATTCCAAAGAATCGTTTGGCGCAGTATAGCCCTCAAAGGCTCTTGCGCCATAAAAAACAAACAAACCAAACCAAATCAAAAAAATAAATAAATAAATAAATAAATAAATAAAAAATATATAAATAAATAAATTTTAAAAAATTGCATTTTTATGCATTTATTCTGCTTTTTTTTTTTTTTTTTTTTTTTGTAAAAGGATCTACATTTTTGGGAAGAAAAATTGACACTAGATTTGTATTACATGAATTATTGGTCGAAATCTTACAAAAGGATACTGACAGCTCAGTTATCCCATCCAGAAACTGCAGTTTCATCCTCATTATGAACTCATCAGTCTGAAATCGAGAAAAACTGAGCTGGGGGCAGACCAAAAATTGAAGGCAAAGCTTGTGTGGGTATTAAGAAGTAAATTACTGTCCCTAAGACAGGGCTAAGACGGAACTACATTCAATGTACCTACTGTAGTTCTGCCTTAGAACGCTTTCAATAATTGTTCAAAAAATATTCTAAATAAAGTTATTTAAAAACTCTCTCTCTGTACTTCATTCAATATGGAATAATTGTGATCAAGAATGAATTTTTAATGTAACAAAGTAAGTGGCGCAAAGGGGGGGGGGGGTTCAGTTTCAAAAAAGTGATTATTTTTTCCTTTTTTGTTTCATCTTGTAGTTAAACATTTCAAAAATATATTCCCAAAATTTCAAGTTATTTCGAGCAAAATTCTCAAAGTTATCAAGCATTTAGTCTCTGCTCCTTCAAATTGTACAGCTGCCAAAGAGTGCAGCAGTTCTGACAGCTGCAGATGCTCAGAATGTCAGTGCTGCTTGCTTGGGGTAAGTTAAGTATAATATAAATAGATAATGAAAAAAGAAGAGGCTGAGGAGATCGAAGCTGCTACAGTGACTGTACTCTATGGAGCAGGAATAAATGCTTTTTACCTTCTAAAACTTTTCTCAAAATCACTTTTTCAAAGTCTGTGTTCACTCCCATTTTAAAATCAATTAACATGTACGTGGTTGATAAGTACACACATTCTGAATATAAAAACTTCCCCCACTGTGAGTTTGAGTTTTTTTTTCTTTTTTAATAGATTTTTTACTATCAAAATAGTAGAATTTTTCGTGAAAAATAACATTTTTACTTTTAATAACCCTGTGTATTGCGAAGAATTACACAGCAGTTATTCAGAGAGATTCAATGAAAGACCTCAAAATTTGACTTAATTTATGTTTTTGTTTCTTATTCTACTATTGTTTTATATCTGTTTTTAGGGAACTTCGCAATACTTATGTTTTGCTGCCTTGTCCAAGTTGTTTGCTGCTAGTGTGACATATCCATATCAGGTTGTTAGAGCTAGACTACAAGATCAATACAAAGAGTACTCTGGTGCATTGGAAGTTATCAAAAGGACATGGAGGTAAAAATGATTTATCCTTTTTCCCCCTGCCCAGTAGAATAGTTTATAGCAGCAATTCTCAACCAGTGGTCCGGCAGACTGAGACTGGTCTGCAGAAGAATTTAACTAGTTTTCAGAGATTTTTCCCCGTTCACATTAAAATATTAAAAAATAAATAAAACAATTAAAAATAAAGTATGACAAAGAGGGGAGGGGAGACACAATAATAGTACCTTTTTAGCATTTTAATTTTTTATGTGAATTTTGTGATTAATCCTCCCAATTTCCTATAATCTCGCCATGGTTTATTTACTTATAACACTGTGTAATTATTAAAATAATTACTTGTCTTTCGTATTTAAATATCTTTATGATGCTTCTTTAACACCGAGTATGGTGTTGCTTATTTATTTTTTAATTTATTATTAGTATTATTTCATAAAACAGAAAAAAAAAAGCCCCTCACAAGTTTGTAAAATGTTTTCATGTTTTCACAAGTTTTAAACAGTTCCTGAGTTATCCCTTTTCTTTCGGCAGAAAAAAAAAAAAAAAAACTAACGGGTCCACGAATTTTTTTCAAAAGCTATCCCCCCCCCAAAAAAGACTGCTTAACAATCTTATTTAGTTTGTGAAGATTTAAAGCACGAGAAGGGAGAATACTCTTGGAAGAATTAGATTAAAATAAGCGTTATGATTGTTAAAACAAAATGAAAATCTTGCTTCCTATCCTACAGAAAATAGAATTTAATTAAAGAGCTCAATATAATTTAAATAACATTAAAATCTTACCCTCTTATGGAGAAAAAGAACTTAATTAAAAGATGTGCAGTAAAATTATTTAAAAAAAAAATTAACTTCATTGGGGTTTTGAACTAACTTGAACAGAATTCCACTGCTACAGGGACTCAGAGCATAGCAAAATGTCTTTTTTGTATGTTTGAAAAGTGTGTGGTCTTCAGCAGGGTTCCCCAAACAGCATGAGAATTGTGCACTTTTAAAAGAAATCTCACTTGAAACATATTTTGATACAGGACTTACTCGCGATTTTGTCACATCTGTTAAATTGAATAATGCAGAGCTGCCAAGTGCTCCGTTTTTCCCGGAGTTTCTCCGATTTTTATTGCGAACTCCGAAAATCCGATTTATTCCAAAAAACTCCGATTTTTCGACTTTTCGTTTTCAGATGAAATTTCCTTATCTTGAAGGCAGGAATTATGTACAAACTCAACAAAAGAGAAGACAATTTGATGCTTTGGAAGCATTAGTATCAGGATAAACACTGAGGAGAGCGATGATTGGAGAACATCAGTTTTTGATCGAGCATTTCAGCTGCACGCGTGTAAAACATCGCCGCCATGTTTGGTCATTCACAAGATGGAAGTCGACGATGCTAAGTGCCTAAGTTTTCAAAGACAGAGCAGATTTGGGTGTTTTTCTTAACTGAAAAATCATTAAAGTAAAGTAAAATGTGCTACATTTTTAAAAAAAAATACTTTAAATAATTTTCTTGAGAAATGAAAAAAATCATACTATTTAAAATTTTATCTTATCCTCACTGCTTTGGAAGTTATTGCGCTAAATATTCTCAATTAAATTGTAGTTTCATGAGGATTTTAAGTTATTTGTATGGAACAAGTTCAAACATTTCTATCCTAATTTTTGACTTAGTCGCCATATTTGGTCATTTTGTGAGATTTAAGCACTTAAGTCTCTTTTAGTGACCTAGTTTCCAAAAACGGAATAAGATGCATTTTGCAATGCAAACTATTGAAAATAATTGAAAATGGGCCCTTTTTCTTCAGAAAATTCTTAATTATTTTCTTGAAATATGCAAAATTTTTTTTCCAGAATGTTATTTTATCCTCATTGGTTTAGATGCTAATCTACTAAATACTGATTATTTCGTTTAAATTATAGTTTTTAAGGATTATTAATTATGTATAGTTACTTTTTTGCAACTAATTCAAAAATCTATTACCCTATTTTTTTTCGTAGTCGCCATGTTTGGTCATCCGCAAAATGTAAGTAGACGAGACTATTAATTACCTAAGTTTCCGAAAATAGAATTGTATATTTATCTCAATACAAACTATTAAAAATAACATACAATGCAAAAAAAGAAAAAATATATGTTTTTTTAAAGGGAAATTTTATTTGTATTTGATCCTCATTGTCTTGGAGGCTTTGTAGAAGCTATTTCATTCGAACTGCCGTTTCCTGTTGACTTCTCATTTATTTATTCTTTTTTTGCAGAAAGATCAGAAACCTATTTTAACTTAAATTTTCCACGTGTAAAAAAAATATTGAATAATACTCTTTTAGAATGTGCAAAGTCCTATTCATTTATTTATTTACGAAAGTTGTAAAAACTCCCCCCCCCCCAGTTTGTATTTTAAAATTTAGCGATAGTGTTGGCCACTAAAATTTTGGGGTCTAGTGGCCACTTGGAAAATTCCTGAAAATTGATCTTTACTATGAAGTTACGTAAGAACTCTACTTCCAAGCACGAGAAGTAAATTGTGTATTTTATTCTTCAATTTGTTCTTATGCAATGCATTTTTAATACACGTATATGCACTAAAAATATTTAAAAAGAGATTGCAGTTTTATTAAATCAAACAGTTATGTTTTTTATTTTTCAATATGTAGCTACGTAACGACGCTTTTTTTTTAGTAAAATAATTTTATTTTAATCTTGTTTGTAGCTTTACTGAAAATCAAACATGAAAATTCAGAAAAGCATCATAATGGTGTTTAAAACTTATAGAAGCTTGTGGTACAGAAGGAAGGCTTAGCAATGGCCATGATTTCTTGCTCCTATTTTAACCCTCGTTGCTCCTATTTTTTCCCTTCATTGCTCCTATTTTTTTTATCTTGAGGTTGGCAGCTATGATAATGAGATTTTTTTTA
Organism: Uloborus diversus; assembly: GCF_026930045.1. Classification (NCBI taxonomy): domain Eukaryota; kingdom Metazoa; phylum Arthropoda; class Arachnida; order Araneae; family Uloboridae; genus Uloborus; species Uloborus diversus. The sequence continues at coordinate 35,969,758 of NC_072739.1, forward strand.
AATGTCCCTCAATTTTTAAAATTCATTCTAATTTCAACAGAGGGGGAGATTTTCTCACCCACATTTTCCCCTCTAATAGAGACCCTGGTCTCCAGTTCCAGTATTATTTTGCTTCCATGCTCTGCTTGAATGAAGCTTAGCCTAGGATTTTCACTAAATTAGAAACCCTTGTATCTGCTTTTCTCATTTATTGTGAAAACTGGAGCAATCTTCATCTTGTGAAGTAAAAAAGCCTCTTCCCAATGGCATAGAATGTTAAGGGGTGTGGGAAATCTTACATCTCCTTAATATGCAATTTATGTAAAATTTTAGTTCTGAAATAAATAAATGAATTTAAAAAAAAAAGGAGGTTCTAAGTGATATTGTATTAAATTTCAAGGCTGTAATTTCAATGGATTCTCCTGGACATAGAAACAATATGGCAGCCATAGACACAATTTCTTCAACTTTTTAAAAATATATAGTGATAAATGAGTAATCTTAATCAACAAGTTTTTATTTGTTTCGTTAGAAAGTTAAAATATCTATAAATTCAGAATTCTAAAATATATCTTAAAGGTAATCATTTAATTTAGTTTGATTTCTACTTTTTGGAAAATAGTTCGAATATTTTGCAAACTAAGCCCTGTGGTGCATAATCATTGTAGTCTTCTGACTTCTCACAATAAAGACAAAACCCCTGCCGTTAGTTATAGTTCCAACTACCTTTAATTTCCCTCATAATTTGCAGTTTACCATTTAACTGCATTGACCCATTGTGAAACTGCTATTTACATATTTGTGTAATCAATGTGTACTTAAAATTCATTTCATTTTATACCAGAAAATAGTGCTTTTTTGCCCTGCTCATTAGACAGGTTATGTATCTTTGTCTATAGGTATGAAGGCTTGCGAGGTTTTTACAAGGGTTTGCCAGCTTACTTCCTCCATGTGACACCCAACATTTGTATCGTCTTCCTCATTTACGAGAAACTGACACGTGTATCTGAACCTGATGAAGATATTCTATGACACTTTAATAAGCATAGACATTTCAAAACATTTCTTGTAACATTTTTGAAATGCTAAGTGTTGAAAACTTGAAATTTCGTTTCATAAACCTTGATGGCAAAACATGATTATGTAGGGCCATTTGAGAAAGCATTTCAAATTCTAAACTCGAGTAGTTTCTATTATAATTTTACTATACTGCCTCCATATGTCAAGTAAGTTACCTAAAGATATCATTTTTAAGCCTCTTTATTTACCTCTTTTTAATTGTTGTCAAAAATGAATAAAATTGTAATTATTAAGTTAATGTAAGTGATTATTTAGCTAGTTATGAGCGAACAAAGTGAGTGGTGTAATGGTTTGACGCTGGTCTTTTACGCCCAAAGGCTCAGGTTCAGTCCTTGCTCCAGTTGGTGGTTTTTCAAGATGCAGAAAATTGAGTATGTGGCATGTAGAAGATCCTTCGAGCGCTCGTTTGGCTTAGAGTGTTCTCGGCAAAATTAAATTCCTAGAGCAATTTCGCATCGAATAGAGTCCAGGCGCCTCCATCTGGTGAGGAAACTGGGCTTCAAAATTCTCGTGGTAAAAGCATTGGCCGATAGTGGTCTACATGAATGAATGGATGCTATGAAATAAGTTTTTGTACAACAATAAAAAATTACAGTTGATCTTTTCAGTGCTAACCGAGCTCATAGAAATAGTCTTCAGGTTTGAAATATTTTTTTTTTAATTTTTTACTACACAATACTGTCTTTTTCAAGAAGACTTATTGTTTGTTCTATTTCAATGGACAATTTTTTTTTTTTGACATTTCCTTAACATTCCTTTGTTTTCATAAAATTATTAAGATTTGGTTCATACTTATATACATTATGTAATGTATTGGGATTTATGAAATGGTTAAATACTTTACTCTGGTTGTGCACAACCAAGCTAGAAATATATGAACTATTTCATTAAACATGCTACATAATGATGAAAGCCCTTTTAAAAATTTGATATTGATATTGTAATACTGAATAGTATATCAAAACGAATTTCTGTTTTTATAAAATAAGTTCTTTTTAATATGTACCATGTTAAATATTAACTAAGCCCTACAGGCATTCAGCGCAGTACTTATTTATTGAATATAATATTAAGCATGTTTTGATTTGTAGTGCAATTTGACAAGTGCATAGAGGGAAAGGGCGGCAAAGTATAATAGTTTATTTCATTTATTTACTCATCTATAAATTCATTTACATAGTCATTGATTTATTTATTAAGTAATTCTTAAACATTTATCTATTAATTCCTAATTTGATAATTTATTCATTCATTTATGTAATCAGTCATTAATTCGTTTGCTTTTTATTCTTTCATTTGGGGGGGGGGAGGAGGGGGTCAAACTGCATAGGACATGAACAATTCTTTGAAAAGAATCACTCAAAAATGCAACTTTTCCCCCAATTTTAGTCTAATCCTTTTTCTCAAGTGCAAAAGAAGTAAATACAGTCAGACCCCGATTTAAGAAATTCATCAGGGCCGAAACTTTTATACATTAAATCAGGGTTATTCGTAATATCGGGGTGTGAAAATGTTTTAAAAAATTGAATTCTAAAACTCCTAATAAACAACTGCGCAAAAATATCCACAATTAGAAAGTTTACGTTTTTATCCAGCATTTCACGACTTATAACTAGTTAATTTGAAATTTTAAACTACTGAGTAATAGATGTTTGGACAATTTCCTTGATACTTGACTCAAAATAGTTCTCATTCGACGTTAAGGAGAGAAAAAAAATACTGTGTCTTTTGCAGACTGCTGCATGAGATATGTTTTTACAGTTTCCAGGCCGTATAAAGCATTGGAAAAAGTAAGTTTTAATGGGAGTTTCACTATCTTTTTCTGCATCGGAATCACTATTCGTTGGTTTCCCTCTCGCCCGTCACAAATTGCAGATTCCAAAAAAAAAAGTTTTCTGCTTAGGACCATATGGATGTAACATTTAGAAAACAATCTAATATTTCCTAACTCAAATTACCAAAAAAAAAAATAGGGCTGTTAAAATAATTTGTTATTTCGGGGTTTATTATTCGATAAATAGGAGTTTTTGCTTTCATTTTAGTTGGGGGAAAAGAAAAATTCGCTAAATTGTGAAATTTCTTAAATAGAGGTTTGTTAAATTGGGGTCTGACTGTATTCAAAAATTCAACTGTGAAAATTAATTAAGACCAAATCATTACAGCATAAGACCGACTGCTCAAAAAAATGTAAAAAATACCATATTCAAATTTTCCATTAGTAGTTTGCATAAAAAATAATATTGATTACAAAGCTTATTGCAGTAAGGCTAGGCTACAATGTGAATTTTTATTGATATAATTCAAATTAACAATCAAAAATCGCAGTGGCGGAAACAAAACCTTTAAAAAAAATCCCTCTCACAAAAATGAGATTTTTTTGTAGAATCCCGTAAAAGTTGCGTTTTTGATCGTAAGTGTAACATTTCATTTATTTTTGTTAAACGTCGGTCAGGGTATGACGAGGGCAAATTGCCTTTTATCAGAAAGATTGACCTTCAGTTTTGATATGTTTCAATAAATATCTACCTCACAGCCACACTAAAGTATGTCCTCACATTTTTACTACTTTTCGGGAGAGTAAAAATGTTTGTTTACTGCATACAAAGGTTGGGAAGCGCTCTCTTATAAAACTGGTCAATAAATATGTAGGTGTTTTTTTTTCAAACAAAATTATGTTGTTACGGCTTAATGCAGGCTAGGAATTTATCCATATTCTGACCATTGATGAGATGGAAAGGCTAACATCCAGTTTAAAGGTGGAAATGGACGCAACTATTAGTTTTCAGGGATACTACCTTTTTTAAATGAAATCACCAAATTTTAGGAGCTCCAACAATGAAATAATGCCCTTACTCTAATTATTTATAACCTAGCAAATCCCCCCCCCCCTAGAAGTGGGGGGACCTTATTATAACCAATCTTCCTGTGCACGTTCAAATGCGTATGTTGAAATTAAAATCATGCCTACTGTGATATTAATGAGAAGATTAAAAGATGATTAGGTGTATTGTGATATAATATACTTGTTTGAGAAAAATAAAAATGCTGTTTATAGTGTAATATTTAACGGTTAGGTGTTTATTGATATTTATTGTTACATAATTATTTATGTGCACATAACTTGATTGTTTTGGTTATAAGAACTAGAGTTGTTTTCCATCAGAGCTGATGCTGAATTGTATACAGCAAAACAAATCATGACAGCTGCTACCCAAGTTCAATATAAAAAGAGCAATGTTGAAATTTAAATGCAAAAAGTTGTAGAATCTGGATTATGTGCATTAAAAATCATAAAAGTATGCATGCATATATACACCAAAACACCAAAAATGTGCAATAAAATTTATTTTTTACTCACACTTAGAAAGTTGACACATCTGAATTTTAAAAAAAAAAGCTTGTTTTTTCTTTCTTTTCTTTTTTTTTCCTAAAGCGGTAAAATAGATTGTAAAACAAATATTTTCACAAAAAGTGGTATGCATATTAATTGCTTTAACTACTATGAATCACAATATGGTTTTCTTTTTTTAAAAAGTGTCTTTTTTTATTTAATACTGTTTCTAAAGATGAAAATATCCTTTTAACTCCTATAAAACCTCTTTAAGTAAAGAAAAATCTTGTGAAAAACAAGATTGTAATTTCTAAAAACATATGCAATGTTTTTACAAATTACTGTTTTCATGCATTTTTCTGTATTAATGTCAAAAAGGGCTAAAATATGCGTTTTTGTATGTATATATCTTGTTAAAACTGAAAACGGATCGTATTGTACAAGGTGTCTTTTAATTAACCTACAACTATAAAATGAAATAACTAAGATATAATAGCAGAGAATCACTGCATGGCACTGCTGATTAATGCAGGTGACGGAAGGTATATAAAAAAAAACTTTCACACCATTGCCGAACTGTCTCTCCCAAAAGGTGATATTCAACCTAAAAGCGGGTAGGTTTTCAAAGAACGCTTGAAAATTGTAGTTTTTAGATTTTTATCGCAACAGTTTTGGCTTTATTTCCTAGCAGGGTTCTTGAACTCCAAAATAAAAAGTGATTTTTGTATTGTTTCAAACCCAATATTTATTTATTATCAAACTTTACAAACATTTCAAAAACCTGCTTTGCCCTATCAGGGAGCCCAAAACGGGTAAGCTTAACTAATTGTAATTTGGTACATTTGCCAGTCATATATGAAGTTATAAATGATTAAAATAAATGACTAGCTTAAAATAATTGATTATAAAAAAATATATAAAAAAGTTGTACTTATCCAATTTAAAGCACATTTGTTTATAAAACATAAAGAAATAACTGATTAAATTAATAGACTAATTAATTGCCTTCCTAAAAAATCACTTTTTAAAGTTATACTTATCCTATTGAAATAGAAAATCTAAGTCAACACAAAAGTCAAGAAATTATAAATGAATATTGATTAAATCCTATACCCACTTTGCTCGAAGGCATGTTTTTTATTGCAATAATTATAACCATAAATTTAAAACAGAAACAGATGAGAGGACTATCATAGTTTGTAGGTGGATGGTGTCAGAATAAGGTAATATTATTGACAATAAAAAAAAAGCTTGTATTCAATTAATCACAAGTTACAATGCTTTTTTAGAAATGTATCATTTTTTAATTTTTTTTAAAAAGCCTTGTGGCTCTATGCCACTTTACTGCTGCTTCGCTGGGACTGATTAAAACTGGGGGGAGGGGTCATGTAAACACGACATACGTATGCATCGACGCTTATGCACCACGAGGGGGGGGGGCTTACGAAGATCTATCCGCCTTGGGCCACCCTCCCCTATTCATTGTTAAAAATTGGTATTTATGTGGTGAAATTGCAAACTGTTGCTATTTCACAAACAACAGTATGTTTGGAACAGGGTTATTGCTTACCTGAAAACCATCCTGGTGAATTGCATTGAGCACCGTATTCACCGGATATGAATCCATGCAGATTCTATCTTTGGGGTCACATGGAAGGCTTTGTGTACCAGAAGAAGCCGACTGACCTATAGCCTCAAGAAGTCAGTAACTGATTCATTTGCAAGTGAGAGAAACACTTCAAAGAGTTACTTTTAAAAGTTTTACAGTACTGTCTGCAACAATTCTTGTGTTATTTCAGTTTAAAGTTGTTTGTTAATTAAGAGACACGGTGCATATGGTTTGATATACTGTCATATGGTGTGATATACATCTTTAAAAAATTTTATGTTTTGGAAAAATGTATGTGTGATTTAGTGTGTGTAAAAACGGAGTTTTAACTTTTGTAGATGAAATGTGTATGTGATTTTCTCTTGAGAATTACGTGTATAAAATGTAAATGAGTTTTGAGACGCCCTCTTGATACAGCATATAAAGAAATGTATAGATAAAGCAAGGGTCTTTGTGCAAAATTATTTATCACACTTCAAGTAAACATGAAATGTCATAAAACATAGGTAAAAACAGGGGCACTTAAATGGGAGGTTAGTGTGACCTTCCAAAAAATACCTCATTTCGCAAATTTTGTCTGACGATTCGGCAAATTAGGAGATATAATTGCAATTCTTAAGTGTCCTAATGTCGCTTTTCATTAGATGTACTTGTATTTGCATGTACTTATATTTGCATCTGGTGTTTTATCATTCAGCAAAATTTGGAGTGCTATTCAGCAAGTTGAGAATTTCTGCCCTCTTAAAAATTTAAAATAGTGGTGCCCCTGGAAAAATCTTCTACTTTATGCAATTAATATTGCAGCTAGACTGGAGTATTCACCCCTGATATGTATGAATGTATGTGTGTAGAAAGCAGCATTATAAAGAATTAAAATTGTAAAGGCTTGTCATTTCTAATTCCCATTGTGAGAAAAAGAAATATTAGTGTTGTCTAATATTATGTTGTTCATCCTCAAAATTTTCAGATAATCAAAAGAAAAAAAAATTATAAATAAAAAATACATAAAGTATATGAATGACTAAATGAATATTTTTAAATGAAATTCTATTAATGTGTATGAATGTCTGCTGTGAAAAATGTTCTAAAAGTCAGTTTAATTTTGGAAATCTTTAATGCAGATTTTTAGATTAAATCCTCCATTAAAAGAAAAAAAAGGAAAGAAAATATACAACTAAATAAAATTAAGAGGAAAATATGTGCAATTAAATATGCAGAAAATGATAACGCTCATATAAAAACTGATCTTTAGAGTTATGCTTCTGATTAGAGTTACGTACAAAGTTGTCATATCTTTCAGTTTTTGTATTAAGTATGTACTTCATTGTGTGCATTTTTTGGGACCGTTATTTGACATGCATTTAGAAAATAAAGTCATGCCGATTGATTTATAAATGACTTTTGTTGCATTTCAAACTTCAGTCATATTTATATGTCCAAATATCCTTACTGTTTATGATCTTCTAATAAAAGGAATAAAGTATTCTGGCTCGTAATTTTGTTTATTTGGGATGTTTTCTGCAGGTATGAAGGTGTCAAAGGTTACTACAAAGGATTAGTTCCAAATCTGCTGAAAGTAACACCTGCTACAGCTATAACATTTGTAGTTTATGAGAAAACATCACATGCTCTTTCAAACCTATTCAAATAGTATCATTTTTGTGAATAGCCTGCAACATGCCAAATTATTTCATCCTGATAATGTATCTAGACACAATAAAAGAATTACGGAACTCAGAGACATTATTGTGAAAATAGTTTTTTCAGATTATTCATATATTCATTATATAACTTTTATCACACTACAAAAAGAAAAAATATATAAAAAAAACTCAATTATAGGTATTTATGCCTTGTCATGGTAAAAATTTTCTCAAGGCAACATACTTTTAGGTAAGTATGTGAGCTAACCATTTAAGGTCCTTCATTGAAGTCAGACTTCATTAAAAACTTGCTATTGCAGCTCTTTGCCAAGCAGTGTCCGACACGTGAGGAATTTTCCTTAGTCAACCTACTTTTAGATAAATATGTAAATGAAACCATTAAGGTCTTTCGTTGAAGTCAGTCTGACATTAAAAACTTGGTGTTGCAGTTCTGTGGCGGGCAGTGTCCGACACATGTTTAAACTGCTATGTGATTTTTGCGAACTTAAAATGCCATCTCTAAACGCGATCCTAGGATACTTGTATGAGTCTTCAGTTATATTTTATAATCTCTTTAGATTTCATTGTCAGAAAAGACATTTTTAAAAAATTGAACCTAAAATGATTAACAAATTATATCATAAATAGTTTCATAAATGAATACCAGCTTAACTGAACATATTCCATATAGTGACTTAAAATTTTTTCGTATATGGAACCATCCTTCATTAAGATTTTTGCTTTAAGCAAAACTATACACAGGAGGCTCCAGAGCCCACGCCAACTTGTCTCTTTACAACCAACTTTTTAAAAAAATTGTCTTTTTGGAAGAAGCTTGACGTAGTTCAAAGCTCTATACAAAGCGGGGCCCATCAAGAGCCAACAGGGCATCCCTGCCAGTTTGGTTTTACCAGGCCTCTCGTTGGTCCTTGAGATGAATCCCAGATGATGTTTTCGGGGGGGAGGGGGGTGATTATGGTTTATGATGGAGAACAACACTGTATACTTTCAGTTCTTAAGTATATTGCAAAAATAGCTTAACAGAGGCTATTAATGTAACATTTTATGTTGCATTAATGGCATCACATTATTGAATACTATCCAGACGAGTATACTGGAAAATAAATTGGCTTCAAGCTCAAACTTTGGCCACTTTGTAGAACGGTTTAACAGGGAAAAATACGTAAAAATTATTTTTAAAGAAACATTTCGAAGATTGCCCTTTCTCTTGACTCCTAACTAAATTGTAGCAAACTCCACAGCTTAAGAGCCTTCTCATAACATAACAAAATAGTTAAAAGGTGTGGGAAATTTTGCAGGCCTTCAGTAGGCAGTTTATGTGAAATTTTAACTTTAAAAATTAATTCAAAAAAAAGCTAATTTGAAAAAAAAAAAAAAAAAAAATCAGGTGTAAACCCTTAGAGCTCAAAGTAATTTTGTACAAAATTTCTAGGTTATAGGTGCTGTAAAGTCTCCTGGATACAGGCTCATTACAGACAGAATTTCGAATGGGATTGTTTCCTTCAGACAAAAGTACTACTTTTAGTCACTGAAATTGATAGAATAATCAAAAAAAGAAAAAATGTAGAGCCAGAAAAAACTCTTTATGACGTCAGAAGTAATGTACTTCAGTGTATATATTCGAGCTGGCGCATCAGCTTAAGATCAGCTGATTTTGGATCAGAGCGCGTGTTTGAGTGGTTATCTTTTCTGGCGAGTAATCTCGTTTGGTGATTGTTCACTGTGATTGGCCAGTTTGGCAAAACTCAAAACTTTGTTCTGGTAACCCTATAGCTCCGCAACAATGAAAAATCTGATTCAAAATGGCTAAACTTAAGCTGATGCGTCGACTTATATAGCGGCTCTACTTTGACGAGCTGAATGTAAATGTTTATGCATTATTTAAAAAAAAGGGTAGCCGTAAAACAATAATATTACAATACAGATGTGACAAATTGGCTTCAAGCCAATGACGGATTCACAGGGGGGGGGGGAGATTGGAACGATCGCCTCCCCCCCCCGTTCAAAACACATCACAAAAAATCGTCTAGAACTGTACTTTTATGACTTGAAATCTAAAAACTTTCAAGGGGGAAAATTGTTACCCCCCTCTCTTTCCAATGTCATCAAAAATTGTCAAAAGTTTTGAATCTTTGGTTTGGAGCTTCAATTTCGAAAAAACTGCTGGGGGAGATGCTTTGAATCTCATTTCTTTACCTAATGTTACCTAAGTTAGGCTACAACTTCGTTTTTAAGAATACAGTTTCAGAAAACTTACGTGGGAAGACTCTACTCCTCACCTCTTCCTTACATCACAAAAAAATCTTGAAATATGTTTTTGGAACTTTAAACATATTTCCGCCTGGGAGTTTTGAATCTCATGCCTTTGCGTAATGTCTTCAATGGTCTAGGAAGATTGGGCACTGGGAACATTGGGCACCGAGCATTTTGGGTGCTGAGCACACTGGGCTCACTGTTCCCGGCACCCAATATGCTCAGCGTCCAAAGTTCCCGGCGTGCAATCTTCCCATTTCGTGTCTTTAAAGAGTGTCTTCAATCAGTGGCGGCGATTCGGGGTTAGGCAACCCCCCTCCCACTTTATATGGTTCAATTATTTATTTTATTTTCCAATTTGGAAACAAAAAGTAGAAATTATATTAAAAAAAAGCAGAAGTTTCAAAACTTTAAGATCATAATTTGTTTTACTTTGTATATCTGTTTAAGAAATATTGTTTAGGACCAGCAGTAACTTTTAGTTTATATCAGGGTTGGTAAAAAAACCGTTTTTTTGGTTTAAATCAGGTTTTTTTGGTTTAAATACTATTTGCGAGAAAAACAATTTTCGGAAGGTAATTAAGGTTCCATATAATTAACAGTTGTTCAAGTCACATTATACCTAACTTCTTGATTAATTAAAGAGATAATAACAAAATCTTGTAACTAAATTAAATAATTAAAATAGCTTTCTGCTTCCAATGAACAAAAGGTTGGAAAAAACTAAGAATTATCTGCACCCAATAGTCATAAAGCAGCATAGGTGTATAGCCAATCAAATTCTTTTGAGCATGCAGAATCCAAAAAAAAAAAAAAACACCAATGGAGAGTGGTTTATATAGGTAAGATTTATATATTTCTCAATCAATTTTTACACATACATTTGCATTTTGTTCTGAGAATTAAAAAATTTGTCTTTTAATCTTCCTACATTATAATATAAGGAAAAGGAACTATTATGTATCATAATATGAAGTATAAACTTTTTTTTTAGTTTGATTCAAAAAATATTACTTGTGTTCTCCTGCAGAACAAATCTTAATTTTTAGGTGCAAACAATTAAGTTAGATTACCTTACAAGTCAAAGTTAAAATTCCAGGAAAGTGCAAATAAATGGGAAAAAATGTCACACCCCTGCAACAGGAGTGAGCAATATAATGGATTGCATCAACAATAAAAGATTCAATCCTTAGTAAATCTTAACTAATCATGCAAATTAAGCATAATGATGGAGGTTGACTGAAATCTGCTTTATGGCACATATATGAAATAAAAAATATATTAATATTTTTTTCGATTAAAGCTTGTTATACATTTTGAAGAAGCAACTTTGCAGTTTTAGTATTTATCTCTGCAACTTAGCTAGGAACTTAGCATAAATGGAGTTTTACATTTTTCAATATGTGTGGGAAAATCAATGTAAGCCTGTAAAATGGATTTTTTTTTGGCTTTTTTTTTTTTTAAACCATTTAAAAAAACCCGCATGGTTTTTTTTAAAAAAACCAATTGGTTTAAGCCATGGTTTAAACCAAACAACCCTGGTTTATATATTCATTGTTTAGATATTAGTAAATCAATTGTTTTTATACCTAAAACAAGCCATACTTGCTTAGTGAAATTATTACCAAGTGTTCCTGACTTCTCAAAATACTTTAGGGCAAGGTAAGTCTAATTCATTTCTAGGTGTGTTTCTTTGGGGAAAGTTATTGTGTACACAATTTATTAAAATCTTAAGAAAAAATGTGAGTAAAGCTGTTAAATTTGCATCAATTACCACTCAAATACTCTATAAACCAGTCTTAGCAAAATTTTGGACTTTATTCTTTTCTCTTTTTGTTCGGCGCCCAATGTTACCGGCTTCCAATGTTCTCGTTGCCCAAAATGCTCGGCGTCCAACCGAAATTAGACCTTAGACTGCCTTTACCCAGCGTCATAAAGGCACCCCAGCGTTGCATGGCCTGCAACTGCGTTTTCAATGCTTCAACTTCGAAAATTTCAAGAGAAGAGCCCCCAAGTTCTTTCCTCATCTTTTAATATCGTTCAAAAATCTACTAAAACTGCGTTTTTAAAACTTGAACATCGAAACATTGATAAAGAAAAAGTTCTGAACTCCATGTCATCTGCTATGTCATCAAAGGTGACCTTCAATTGCGTTTTTAGGACTTCAATTCCGAAAAATGTTCCGGGGGTAAGCCCTGCCCGACCCCTCTTTTCTTAGCACTATTAATGATCCCTAAAATTGCGCCCTTGGAGTTAAAATATCAAAAAATAACGGAGAGAATTCTAATTCCATAACTATCTTCAAATTTTATTTGTAAATATAATTTTTGTATTTCAATATTGTTTGGTACGAAAACTAGTAAAAGGAGATACCATCTTGATACTCTGCAACCTTTATAATATTTTTTATAATGAAAAAAGACAGTTTTGAGGACCTTAAAGGACTGGAAAATTGTAAGGGGAGGCTCAGATATTTCCCCCATGGTTTAGCAGGATATTTTCCCCATGGAAACTGATTTCAGTGCAGATTAGAGTTATTAAAATTTGGCATTTTTAATAACTTATTCATTAACGGCTGGAGAAGAAATGTTTTTACATTTTTACGAAGAAAAAAAATACTAAAAGCAAGGAAGTTCTCATTTCTAAAGGGAGGGGGCTTGAGCCAGCACTTGTCCCCCCATATGGGCGCCCTTGCTCGTAGAAATCCTTCCTTTTTCTTTTTTTTTTAAATTCTTTTTTCATTAGTCCCGCCCCCTCCACACACACACATAGAATGCAATAGTTGTTCGCCCCTCCCGAAAGGATCGTTTGGATCCGCCACTGCTTCAAGCTCAAACTTCGGCCACTTTGTGGGAAAAATTCGTAAATATTATTTTTAAAGAAACATTTCAAAGAGCGTATCTCCAGTTTATGGACTAAGCGTTCAATTCAGAGTTGGAAGTACGACATGAAAAGGGAGATATTTTCTAAAACCGAGGAACATCGTGTAATATGTCAAGAGATGATTTGAAGTAATATTGGGAAACAAAAAAAAAAAAAAAATCTGATTTTTTATTTATTTTGATATTTCTGTGTATTAGTTAGGATATCACGCGGTGACGCAAAGTGATATATAGCATGATGTTGAACTTCGAGTACGATTGATATCGCCGTATATTGGTTACAACGTTGCGCGATGACGCAGAGATATGTGGGGAGCTATAAAAATTTCGCCGTATACTAGTAACGACTTCAATGTCTGAAAAAGGACATAGTGTGATGCAAACAATACCACACTAGAAACAAAAAACAAAATGTACTGTTGATGCAACACTATTTACCATTTGTCGAATAATGAGTCTTCAATGCAGTTCAATGTCAAAATGCGTTTTTTTTTAAAGCAGCTCAAACCGTCTTTTGTCTCGCCTGTAAAATATTAAAAACGGGATTGAGCTGGTTTTAATATTATATCAAAATTATAATTTTTTAAATGTGAAAATGTTTTCTCCAAGGCTGATTTTGCTGAAAATATTTTACTTATATATATTTAAACATTTAATATTGTTCCAAAAAGTGAAAATATTACACTCAACACACATTAGATGGCGCTACATGATTGAGGAATTAGCTAATACTTCGATTTTTCAGTTGTTTATATGTGACCGCTGTGTTTATGTAATTTACCGCTTGTGATAAAGCCCAAGCGGTTGCTAACTATAATACATTTTCTTAGAATCTTTGTTTACAATTCCCCCTCTCAATTAGTCTTTCTAAATGCCCTCTATGGAGCAAGTTCATTGTCATTGTTAAGCATATATTTACTTAGGGAATGTCGTGCTTTCCGAAGTCATGTTTCAAGGGTTTGTTTAACTACTTTTGTGCTTTACTAATTTGGATTCAAGTTAGTGATGCTACTCTAAACTCTGAAGGTGATTTGAATTTTTCATTAAACTTTACTAAATATTATGTGTCTTTTGATTATGTTTATTATTTTTTTTATTTTGAAACAGTGTCTTCTTTGTGAATTGTTCTTGTGGGACTAGATTGTTTCTTGTGGGATGCGTACTTTTTTTTTTAGAAAAAAAAAATTTGAATGTATATTTCCTTGGATATTCTTTAAATAACTTCATATCACTGATTTTTCTCTCCAAACAGTTGATTTAGTTCTTATAGGTATGTAAAACGTGTTTGTCTAAATAATGCTCAGTAATTCTTTATTCATTCTCAATTTTTTTCAAAAGTGACTGAAAATTATATCTCACAAAAGAACATTTTCCATAAAAGTTACGATTTCAACTTCCAGCGAAACAAATTTTACTTTTAGTGGCGTTACAGTAATTTAAATTTATTCACGAAGTGTAGATAGTTTACTTTGGGCATTTTACAATCTTACCTTTAAGATTTAAAAATTAGATACATGAGTCTTAGTAGAATTTCATGTGTCAAACTTAAGCTATTTATGAAATGAAAGGAAATGGTTGTAGGGGGGGGGGGAATCAGGTCTAGTTTTGAATGTAAAAATGTAATAACTTACACCAACATGCCCCACCTCTCCTTAATTTGTTAAACTTTTTAATCAAAATAATTTAATTCCAAGATTTAATATTTTCTTTGGTTTTTTTTTTCATTTTTTTTGTTACTCAGTCTTGTTAAAGGCAAAACTATCTGCCTCAATATGTTCGTCTTAGGTGCGAATCATTCATTAATTAGGTAAGGTTCTCGAGAGGGAGGGCGGGGGGGGGGGGGGGGTTACAAAAATCTCTTCATACCCTTACTTTGTTGGGAGAGAGAGGTCAAACCCATTCTTATGTAATACTAGCCGTACCCGCACAGCAATGCTATGCTAAAAATTTAAAGAAAATCCGTTGAATTAAAGAAAAGCTAATTACATTTGCAGTAGCTTTCAAATGTAAAAAACTCCATAATTCATCGCCGAATTTGCCAAGCGACTTTCTAATTAAATAGAAAATTAACATACGCACAATGAGTTTAAAGTAAAGTAATAACAGTAACATATTCCTAAGCAACAAAGGCAACTTCCTCCAAAATGTTTAAAAAGAAAGTAATTGAAAAATTGTCTGGAAAATGGACCTAGTATTACAGTTGAAAATTGTCTGGAAAGTGGACCTAGTGTTATAGCAATTTCTCGATAGAGAAGCCTTGAAAATTGGCTCAATTAGAATCACTTATATCTCCTGTTCTAACTAATTGAGAAAAATGGAACAAACATCATCTTGTTTGGGAAGGAAAACCCTTTCCAACGATATATAATGTTTTCGGGGTGGGGGGATTTTTTACCCCCTAATTAGCCAAAATTTAGCTTAATTAGTTAATTAGAAAAAACTAATTCAAAATTTAGAATTTCGGCTTTGAGGAGCACGGGCCCGGCTACATTTGAATTTTTGTGCCAAGTTTCAGGGCTGTACATGCTATGGTGTCTTCTGGCCATCAGGTGCAAACAAAAAAGCACCGTCACCTTGATATATATAGGTTTTCCAAGTCGATATATTATACCTATTAGAAATCGTGCAGTCAAGTGGTTTGGAAGAGATAATGTTTTATTTGCTTCTGGAAGGTAAAAAACTTATTAGGGTGAGCTGTTTTTTACTTGTTTTTCAAAGAATGAATAGTGTAAAATATAATTAAAGAATCACACTATTCATGCCATGTTTCATTTTAACTAGTATCACATCGTATAATATGTTTAAAAACCAAAATCTTTGATTTATGTCAAACTGGGAGTTTTAGTGAAACTGATCCTTTTCTATCAACATTTTATTATTTTGAGAAACGAAATGGAATCTTACGTAAGAATAAGGAGGAGGAGTTTAAAAATCTTGTGTACCCTTAGATGGGGGGAGGGGGGTCAAAAATCCCCAAAAATCATCCTTATGTAATTAATAAATTACCCCTAAGGACCCTGGCTTGCTCCCTATAGTTTTGGTACTTGTAAAAATACATCTTCATGTTTGAAAAGGTCCTCAAGTATTATATGATTGTTGAAATGCTTGCCTATGACTTCAGCTTTTTCCTTGCCATGAGAAATATTTAATTCTGGTTATGGGCCATTTCTCAGTATTTTGTACTAATGTAGAATCCATAACATGACGCTTGTTTTGTCATAACTATTTGATTTACTGTTTGATTTGCAAATTATTTTAATTTGAGTTTCAATTTGGGTAGGACAAACTCAAAATAAAATGTGCTAATCATACAATTAATTCAAAAGTAGAGACGTACCGAGTAGCACTTTGGCCGAGTAGCCGAGTACCGATTACTCGGCCGAGTACCGAGTACTCGGACTTTCACTACTCGGTTCGGGTTACTAAGTACCAATTATGTTTTAAGAAGAACCACTGACACACATGTGACGAATTTTGAACTTATTGGAATAGTAGTATAGACCTCCTTGTCCATATAATAGTTTTTAAAACTAAATTCCTGCTCAAATTTAACTGCACATTGATTAAAAAATTTTGTTTATTCTAAAAATTGTACAAAAAAATAATTTTTAAAATTAAAAATCTTACTAATATTATATATGCGAAAGTTTGTCTGTATGGATGGATGTATGGATGTATGGATGGATGTATGGATGTTTGTTACTCTTTCACGCAAAAACTACTGAACGGATTTTGATGAAACTTTACAATAATATAGCTTATGCATCAGAATAACACATAGGGTAGTTTTCGTCCCGTTATGGGGGGCAAAACCCCCTTAGGGGGGCAATAAAACACAATTTTTGTATAAATTCTCTAATATTGGGATGAAAAAATACTTGCACATATTTACATTATATGTCCATCGAAAGCTCTGATTTTTCTGCTGAAGATGGCACCTGTTCGAAATTTCTAAGTAGAATAAAAAACGAGTTATGAGCTTTTTAGATCCATGTTCGAAGGCTTTCCTCAACTCAATACAGTATTTAGTGTATCATCTCAACTCCCTGTCGATAGCGACAATTGTTGTATTGTTGACTTTCTTTGCTTTTCGTGATTGTTCAAGGCTTTTCTCAAGTCAAATCTTGAAGTAAGATTTTTGCACAAGATTAGCAAATAATACATGATTTGGCTGATGATTTTCCATTTAAACGGAACTTTAAAGTAATTAATGGTTTTTATTATTATTTATGCTAATTTAACACTTACTCATTATCCAAACAACCAACAGATCGCCAAAATTTTTGCAGAAAGATTTCCGTAGCTGATGCATTTGGCAGTTTTTTCAACGTTGCTGTTTTTGAAGCCGAAGACTACGTCATAATGTTTCTCAGCTTTCACCATGTAAACAAAATATCGCCAATCAAAGAATTTTCAAAAGACTTTTTTTACTGTGTTAAATAATCCAGCAACTAAATTAGGCAAATCCATAAACAGCACAAAAACTTCCATTAATTTTCCTTTTTGCACAATTTCAAACAATCACCAAATTTTATTACTTATTTTGGTAACATTTCGGATGAAACTGTTTAGCGCCATTTTATGGTGACCAAAAATATCTCAGCATCTGGCGACGATATCTCTGTAACGAAAATTAATATCATATCGTTTTACAAAGTAAGGAAAGAATGGGGGAGCATCATCGAAGGTACCTCGAAACGACTTTCGCAAATTCGGTAAAATCGCACCAAGAGCCACAATGATTGAAATTTCCCGAAATAACTAAAGCAAGTATAAGGGGATTACGAGCGCAGCTACTTTTTTTTAATCACTTCGTACTTCATTAGCCATACAGAGAAGGTTTTAGACTCCATGTTAAAAAAAAAGTATCAACAGATTAATCTTTTTAAACATGAGAAGATTAATTTCATGTTTTTTAAATTTGTATATGCTTAAATATAGTGCTTTCGTTTCTAAATCAATACTACTTTGTTTTTATACTTATTGCTATTTTAGTTTTATGGGTAAGGAAGAAACTCGATTTTTAATCACGTCAAAAAGATGTGTTTTAAATTCTTTTACTTAAAACAGAAAACAAATGCAAGTAACGATTTTTTCTAATAATTATTACTGACCCAGGCAACGCCGGGTATTTTTGCTAGTAAATAAATAAAAGGTATGATTAATCAAGTTGGAATTAAAACAAAATATACCAATCTATTATAGTTCTAGTCCGCCAAACATAAATAATTTTTGAAAGCAAATAAAACAAATGTGCAAGAACACTGCAGACACGTGTTTCTGCGTTATAAGGAACGTCTTTTTCAGTGCATAAAATGTGAGCTAAAGAATGTAAAGACATTCGACAAAAAAAATCCAACTTCGTCAGATGCCTTTAAATCCACGAGCTCACATTTTGTGCACTGAAAAAGGAATTCCTTGTAATGCCAAAACACATGTCGGCACTGCTTTTAATGCTGTTTTATTTCCTTTTATTTTTTAAGCAAAGGTATTTTTATATTTCTTATAACTAATTTTTGTTTGTAGCAAAAATCTATTTTTAATATAAAATTTCCATATTTTCTATACATACCTTTTTTGCACAATTTTTAATAAATAAGTTTTATTATCTTTTGGGGCATTAAAATAAAGATTTATTCTATTGAAGCATCACAAACTTCCTTATTCTCAAAATTTAAATTTGACTTGTAAATGATTGCAGAATATTATATATGCTTGCTCTTTTTTATAAATTTTAATATGTCTTGGACAATATTCAATTTTTTTGCAACTACTCGGTATTGGCCGAGTAGGCCAAGTACCAAGTACTCGGTACGTCTCTATTCAAAAGTAATGGCCGAAAAAAAAAAAAAATCATGTTACAGACTCTACAAATACACGATGATTCAAAATACTGTGAAATGACCCTAATGCAAGTGCTTCTAAGCAATTCATAAGGCATAAATAGATGCTCAAAAAATCTTGATTAGAATCCTTCAGCTATTGATTGAATTGTAAAAATTGCTTTTTCCTTACCATTGCTTTTCATATAACATAGAATAATAAGATTCAGATCTTTCTCTTCTGATCTTTTCAGCCTAATTAGTTTGAATAAAATTTTTCAATTTCTCCAGTGTGTTTTTTAGCTTATTCAATTTTACTATAAAAAAATTGTCAGTCACTTGTTTCAGAATTGATACATCTGCATTTGGGCCGTAACCAGACTTTTGTTTCAGGGGGGTGTTTTACCAGGGTTCGCCAATATATATCGTCGATATATATCACGATATATAGCCAATATTTATTTTGAAAATATCAAGATATTTTGATATTTTCAAGATTTTTTTTTTACTACAATTTTTTCAATGTAAAAATTAAAGTAATCATAGTAATATTGTTCATTTATTATTAAAAATAAGCTAAAAGTTATATACTATATTTTTGTGATATATTAATTCATCATTAATATAACAAAGTAATATAATATTCCTTTTTATTTTATATTCATAAAATTATTAGTTATGTAAGAATTTTATTTCATACTAGCCGCCTGCGGCGACCAGCTGGCCCGCCTTTTTACGCCAGGGGTGCCGCCTTCGGCGGCTGCTTAAACAATTTAGCAACGACATTAATCAATGTTTTTCTCTATAAATCAGTATTATCATTCGTTTTTTTACGCCAATGTTGCCGCCATCGGCGGCTGCTTAAATTAATTTCGTGGCGTTGTCAATCAATCTATATCTATCTATATCATTAATAATTTTAATAAAATATTTTCTAGATCTGTCTCCAGTTTCGTCGTTTGGAATATTTTTAAAGGAGGGGGAGGGGAGACACAAACGACGTACTCTTCATGCAAATTTTGTCGAATAATAACAAAAAGCACTTCCACTTTTATGTGAAAGCATTGTTTTTTCAAAGTCATGGTGTATGTGGGGAGGGAGGGGGGCATTGACACCCAATGTGCAAGCAGCCACCTACGGCGGCTGTTTGGCTAACTTGTCATTTACCTTTTTACTTCAAGTTTGCCGTCATCGGCGGTTGTTTAAATAAATTTGGCAGCAGTATTAATCAATCCATCTCTATCTTTTTTTTGTGCCATTCACATTTTTACACCAAGATTGCCGCCGTAGTGTGCAAAAAGTAGTGTTTGACAAAGATAAAAAAAAATCTCGCTGTTTTTATTGAATTATGCGCACAACTATGAAATGTAACGTAATATAGATACAGCGAAAGGTCGAGCTTGGGGGGGGGGGACGGAAAAAGAAATAAATGCAATTCCTAAATAAAACAAAAAAAAAAGGAAATAAAAAAAGCAAGCGCTGCCGAAAAAACACGTGGACATCACGTCAGAAAATGAAGTAAGCTATATAGTAAAAAAAAAGATTAACATTGCTTGCGATTAAGATTCCATCGTAAATATCAAATCAAAACCCAAGTAGTGACGTCACAGGCATAAAAGATTGAAGAACGCTTTTTTCGACTGATGCGTGAAAGGACATGATGTGTTCAGCATTAAAAATATTGTAAAAAAAAAACTATTGCGTATTTTTAAGAACTTTTTTCTTTTGAAGAGGGCGAAATGGTTTTACTATTACCAACTTAAATTTCAGAAATGAGGCTTTGATACTTCTCGCAGGATGATATTAGAAAAAAATAAAACCCAGGAAAACATGCAAATTAAAGGTTTTTTCAAAAATTCATAAAAAATACAAAAATTGCTCTATCTTCAAAATTTTTTTGTTCATCATATTTAAAATTAAATTTCCGACACTATAGTATCAAAAATATTTGGCGCGATTGGTTCGGGGTCTGTGAGGTTAAAAGTGCTAAAAATCACATAAAACATTAAATAACTTTTTTCTAATTAAAATATCAAAAATCGAAGCCCGAGGTGCACAACTTCAGCAAAAACTACACCTGTATACCAAATTTCATCTTTCTAGGCCTTACCATTTTCCCGGGATGCGCGCCACACACACACAAACATCTTATTTTATTATATGTATAGATTAAAAGTGCCTAATTAAATATTAAACGTTGGTCAGAAAAAAAAATGTCTAATGGCAGTGCACCAACTAATGCATTTTTTATTTTTAAATCATATAACTGTGTAAAAGTAGCTAACATAAGAAAAATGAGTAAAACAGCAAATGCTAAATTAACTCCATTAAAATTAATAAAAATGTAAAATGAAATATCAGATATAAATAAAGACAGAAACCTTAATTTTTTAGTCTACATATTGTAATAATATACAGTGTTCGAAATTACTGCTGGTCCACTGGTCCCAGACCATTGAAACTTGCACCACAATAAAAGAATCAGTGGTCCTTGGGACCATCAGTCACTGCTGGCTTTTTTTAATCACACTTGGCAAGAAAAAATTCAGAAGCATTAGCCTTATCCAAACTGTTGGTTGAGACTTTTTTTACAATTAATCTTTTTCAAATAGCTTTATATAATTTTAAGTCACACATCCACATTTTACTTAATATAGTCAAAAGGGGGAGGGGTGGAGTTGGAAAACGCCCTGAAACTAAGTAAAAATAGTCAAATTAAGTTCTCAAACTTTTGGTAGCCTATTTTAAAGGCTGCTAATGAAATTGGTTTTCAGACTGTACACTTGGGTATTTAAGATACCATATTTAAATGTTTTATTGCCAAGCAAAATATTTTACATTTTGAAATATTATGTACATTCAAAAAATCTCATCAGCAGAAAAACTATTTACTCTTTGCTTACTTGTTAGTTTTAGTGAAGGATTAAATCGGACCAGTGATGTTGTCTGCGGACCAGTATATATTCATGTGGACTGGTCCGAAGGACCAGTAGGATTTTTTTTACTGATTTCTAACGCTGATAATATAAGAAAAAAAGTGTGATTTGAGGATGCATTTACTAATTTGAAGACTTTAGTTTGGGCTAATTGAAAATATCGGATATATATCAAAATATTGGATATTTTCGAAAAAAAAAAAGATATTTTTAAACCCTGTAGTTTTTGCATGAAATCTATATGCTCAGTTAAATTTGATTTCATTCATATATTCTACTGTCAGAATTTTAAGTGGATGCAAACGATGACATGTCTACATCTACTTACTGAAGGACAAAATCTGATGTGTACTGTGCACAACTTTCTTGTATGCCAAATAATCTTTCTTTTTCAATAACTCAAAAGTAAAGATGTGTGTACTCATATACTCGCATTCGAAGTAATACATTCATATTTTTTTACAAAAATTAAAAATATGTCAAATAAAGAACTTGCCTTTACAAAAAAAAAAAAAAAAAAAAAAAAAAAATGATTTTTTGAATCTGAAGGAAACACTTTGGTTGTTTTGTAAGAAATGATGTTCGTAATAACTCCAAAAATAAATAAATAAATTCTATAGATGCAACACAGTTTTTACAATTTTTTAGTTCTAAAAATTTCATTTTCCAATTGAAATTGAATTAAAAAAATTGAAAAGAAAAAAAATAGTAAAGAAAAGAAGTATGTTTTCGTATACTTTGAAAATTTTTGTAGGGGGTTTGAACCCTAAAAACACACTCCTTGCATATGGTCTTGATCTGCATTATCATTTTATTTAATTTTACTTTGTTTTTGCTTTTGTTACTTTGTCTTTGTTTTATTTTAATCAGTGTTGCTGAGAAAACCATCAAAATATGTGTTATGAACTAGCTGACCTGTTCAAAGCATAACCTACTGATAGCAATAATTTAAAAATTTGATTTTTTTAACGAAATTTTTTGAAAAACAGTAATGATATGAATTGTTTGTTTATTTTTCGCTGATGACTGTAATTAGTTATACGCTACCTACTTTTTTGGGAAAACTCTACCTAGCCTTTTTTAAGGCTATTACCCAATAGTATAATATCAATAGGTTGGGAACCCCTACTCTATGAGTTCATCAGATCAATTCCCCATATCCATTTTCCTTCTCTCTTCTTTTTTCTCTTTCAGTTTTGATCTTCAATTGCTATATTCTTATCCTTGAGAATCCTTAATTGGTGCTTAAGAGGTCATTGGAATTCACAGAGAAAGCTCTTAAAACATGAAAGAAGCTTTCTTATCAGAATCACTTGCTTGTTTTTTATTTCGGTTGGGTTATTAACTGTTTATTTGACTTTTTGGTTTGATTGATGTTATGTTTCAGCTGAAATGTTTTTTGAATGAATAAATTCTTAGAGGGAAAATATGCGACCATTAGTGTTTATTTCTATGATGCATCAAGGCATCTTATTAAAAAATGTGTTAGAAATATTAATTGCATTAGAAGACGAAATATTTTTTTTTGTGTAGCTTTCAACTGTACTATTTTTAATAATTTATATGGAAATTCATAAGCTTTTTAGATTTCTCTCTCATAAGGATTTTTATTTCTTTTTTTTCCTCTAAACAATTTTTAATTTCAGCAATTTTTGAGAAATTCTACTAACTTTTTACAAACCTAGCTGTTTTTACTGAATTTTGCTTTCTTTCCCCATTTTTAGATGACTGGAATTTAATGATAAAATTATTTAGATTTTAATAATGATTGGCTTATTTAAACTTGAATTACTGGATAGATGTCTATGATTAGACGATTATTAGGCCATCAAACTATTTTTGGTCATTGACCCATAAAAAATTACTAATTCTGTTTATGATCCTCCAACATAAAAAATGTTAAAAAGGAAAAAAAAAAACTTCTTAAATAATCTATTTATTTTGGCAAAATACAAGGAAATTTTTTGCTTAAATCAATTAGAAGGATAGGTGATAGGACACTCAGTAAGGTTATCAATTTGGTTCGTCCAAAATTTGTTAATTTCATTCTTAAAGCTAACAGAATTTTGGGTTTTATCAACAGGTCTTTTTAATATAACTCTAAGGAAGTTCTGCCACCTTTACACAGAAGTTTGATAAGGTTTCTTTTAGAGTATACTTTTCTGTTTTTTGTCTCCCTATCTCAGACTTACTTATTGAAAAATATTTAAATAATTGCTGTTTATATAGTAAATGAACTTTCATATTATAATTTCAGGTTCAACATGCATTGTATAAGCAATGGGTAATAACAGGTTACTTAAATTTATTGAAGTCGAGACTGCTAATGGGCTAAAATCTTGCATAGATGACAAAACCAGGGTCATTGCTTTAAGCTTTTAAAATCCTCAGCTAATCTTGAAAGAAAGAAAAACTGCTACTTCAACAGGACTGTAGGCATAACTGAAAGTAGCTGGTTACTTCTAATGATTGATAAACTGAATAGTTTTTAGAGCACTTTTAATCTTCAATGAGGATGGATTTAATTAATTAAATCCAGCCTAGTGAGCCCAGAGCCTGTTGCTGAGAGAGTTTGAAAAAATCCGTTTTTCTTTTGAAAAAGCCCAGCCCACCTGGCTTTTTGATCAAAAACCTGAGTTTTTGATGAAAACCTGGACTTTTTCCGGCTCTTTTCGGGACTTATTTTTAACATTCGCAACTCCAATAAACTATAGGGGGGGTTGCAGCCACTGTCTAATGGCTGATGAAAAAGGTAAAAACAAACATATGCCATAACTTATAACTTGCTTTGAAGCTTAATGAATACAGTAATATTTCATCGTGCTTGTAAGAAATTTTCTTTTCTATTCCTCTGAAACTATGTTGCACCACAACTCCCTGAAGCCTGTAATTTTTTCTAAAGAAAACACCTTTAACGGAATGTTTTACCTTTTTCTTTAGTATTGTTAATCACCTCAAGGTAGCGTATTTGAGCTCTGGAGTTGCAAATTGTACCAAACTGCTTTGCTACTTTTACTTTTCATAAAGCTATGAATTTTTTAAATCATGTATCTCAAATATATTGTAAAAATGTTAAAATTAAAGAAAAAATAATTTTAAAACAGTTTAATTATATGAAATGTTATCAAAATTCTTTTATCTATCACTTAACCATTTAGATGGAAACACCTTCCTCTATTCTTAAACAAATTGTGTACGTAACGTTTTGAAAAAAAGTGCTGCTTGTATTTTCAAAAATTTTTTTTTTTAGTTTGTTCTCACAACCTACTATGACTAAGTTAATATACAGCCATTAGTCATCATTTGAAATATTCATCCGAAGTAATGATGTTTAATTTACATATTTATGGCTAAAGAAAGCTGGTCGTTCTTTTAGAAAAGATTGAATTCATCCTTTCAACTCTGCTATTCACATATAAAGAAAAAATTTATAAGAAATGTGTTTATCCCACCATCACTAACGTAACCAAAGCAACTCAACCACATGTACAATGAGTTTGGAATGGAATTAAGAGAAATGCTGTATGATCTCTGATTAAGACTTTGCCAGTCATGAGCATGATTGGGCTATATTTTCACTTTTGTAACTCGGTTACTATTAAAGCACACTTATTTTTGCGAGCCGCAATTTTTGCGAAAATGAAGCTATTGATTTCTTAAATTTTTTATGAACATTAAAACATTCCAGATTCTCGAATATCTCGTGAGGCTTAAGTTTGTGCAATTATGACGGGCTCGCGAAAAAAAGTGCTTTTACAGTATTTAGGGAAAAAAAGCTAGTACAGTAGACTCCCAATTATCCGGCTCACGACTATCCGGACTCCGTACTATCGGGCCAGCAAAGAATGTTTGAAATCGGTCATTTGTTAAACTGCTCATGGAAGTATCTGAGGAAAATAAAGAATATTTAAATGTTTTTCATTTTCTTCCCCCTGACCACAACTTCCGAGCATTCTGATTAAGTTATTGCTGGCAATTTTGTAAAATCATTGATATCAGCAAATGATAATGATGAAGATTACTTAACAACTTTGAAGAAAATTGACATGCAAGATGTTATAAGATAGATATCTGAAGCATGGGCTGAAGTTCCAATCTCATCACTTTTAAAATCTTGGAAAAATTTGTTAGACAATAGAGATGAACTTTGTGAGGCCGCATCTGAATTAAAGGAAGAAAGAAAAAAGCTGGCTTCATTGCTTGAAAAAATACCAGGATGCAACTGTGTCAGTGAAGAGGATATCCCAGAATGAATAGTAAGTGACGAAGTTCATGAAATGACAGATGATGACATCGTAGAAATGGTTGTGCAAGAAGAAACACCAGAAAAAGAGGAGGAGATCACAGAAAATCTCATCCCACCTTCAGAAGGATTTAAAACAATTGAGGCAGCTCTTGAGTATATAAGTCAGCTAGAGGAAGCGACTCCAGCTGAAGTATTCTACTTGCGTAAGTGGAGAGACGTTGCTGCTTGTAGAAGAGAGCTGAAAATTAAAAACAGTCCTCCATCAAGGACTTTTTCTCAAAATGAAAACTGAATATGTATCTATTAAATAAAACGGTAGGTACTACTACTGCTTTTGTTATTTATCTAAAATATGTAATTGCATATGTTTTAAATTAAGTAATTGATGTTAGATGACGGAACTCCATCCTATCCGGAATTTTTTGTCATCCGGATTGCCAATCTGCCACATTAGTCTGGATAATCGGGAGTCTACTGTATTAAAAAAAGGTAGTAAATGCTGGCATTTTTTTTCGACACATATTTAACAAATGGTAAAGTTTTCCATCATTAGGAAATGACACCTGAATTCTTATTCTGTTTGTTGGTAAGTATTTTATTGCATGCATATTTTGTCATCTTTCATTCCACAATCCTAAATAAAAAGTGTCTGAAGTTTGATATGAAACATTTGTTCTTATTCTCTATATATATTCATCTGAATCACTTTTATGTTTTATTTGCATTTCAACAGTTGGTGATTTTATTGGTTTTATTGATTTTGTACTTTTTAATAGGTCAAGTTTGCCAATTTGGACAGTTTCAATGTGCCAAGACGAGTCAATGCATCCCATTGGGCTGGGTTTGTGATGGCGAAATTGACTGTGCAACGCCTAAAATCAATGATACCTCTGATGAAGATTTTAGATGTGAGTCGCTGAAATGATATTGTCTGATACTTTTAATGAGTACTTGAAATTTATTACAGTCAAACCTGTTTATCTCGAACCTGCCCATCTCAAAAACCTCTCTAAGTGAAAATTTCCTAACTGCCCTGCTTTATAGCAAAAGTTCAATATTTTTTCCCATGTTTATTTCGAATGAATTTTCCTGAAAAACTGTACATCTCAAATTCCAACTACTCTGATTTGAATTTGATTCTTATCTATTATCAATATAGTAGAACATGGAGACAAAAGCATTTGTTCTAATTTTAGCAGTAAGTTAGTCTTCCAAGTCTTGTGAGACTTGTAACCCAGAAAAAACTATTTATAGATACAAGGAGCAATTTTTTGTGAAATTCCATCCTCTTGGAAACTAGGAGAAAGGAAACATTTTCAAACAGCAGAAGTTTACCTGGTGACTTACCCTGCTTTTACTTTTGAAGCGTCACGGTTATTTTGTTACGTTCTCTCAGTTTATACTCGCATAACAGGGGTCTGGCCAGAGGATATTTGAGTCCGTTAACGGACCCTTCACAAAAATCCGATCAACCAAAACGGACCTTTCACAAAATCCCGATCAAACAAAACGGACCTTTCACAAAATCCCGATCAAACAAAATGGACCCTTCACAAAATTCTGATAAACAAGATCGGATCTGTCACAAATTGTTTATTGAAAGAGCAAATCTGAAAGCAAATTAACGCATATTTCTGTGTATAAACCGATAATTTTTGGAACCTTTTTTTAAGTCAAATTAGAGGGATCAGCTTATACAAAATCGGCACAAAGAAAAAAATGGCACTCTTGCGATGCTCCTGCAAGCGATAAATAATTGCTACTGCCAAATAAATGTAATGGTTGTTTGTTTTATCACAGCTAATTAGCAGCGGTGTTGTTGTAAACTTTTCTGAGAGGGCATTGGTAAGCACTTTTCTCCGCTCATGATTTAATAAACAATAATAATATATATCTGCGAAATGAACTTAGAACTGCAAAGGGATAGTAAAGGTGAGGAAAAAATATGATCGCTTCAGATAGGGTTACCAACTTCAAAACTATCACCACTTAGCGCCTGGCGTTGAACCTTTATATTGACTTGATTAGAAAATATTCTCATCATTTTGTCGGCTTGTCAATATTTGCGTTTTTACGGTGCGGTGCGATGTTTAATTGTTATTTTGGAAGAAAATTATATGGGTTTTGATTTCTCGATGCTAACAAGGATGATTAACTTTAAATAAACTCTTTTAATTACCGTTTTTTTTTCTTCAGATGTCTACATTTTGAAAAATGCAATCCGATATGAGAATCATATTTTGTTCTTTTTTCAAGCTAACTTCGCTTTATTAGGATTCAAATAAATGAAAAGTCTCTTTATTTCTGTTAGAACTCTCATTTCAAGTTTTTAAAGCAAAATTCCATTTTCTGTTATGAGTCAAAAATTAAAATGCTGAATAGATGGTTTATTTTATTATAATAATAATTATTATTATTATTTTTTTTTTTGGGTCAACTGTGTCCGCAGATATTAATGATATGTTATCATAGGACTCTAAAATGCAATTTTAAAATAATTTTATCAAAAATATTTCTTTTACAAGCCGTTTTTATACTTTTGATGCCTTCACTTTGAGAATTGCGATCTCTTTGCATCCGCTATGGAAATCCGATTTCTCAAATTTTTGATGATTATTACGCTTTGTTAAGAGGTAAACAATTGAAAAATCTTTTTATTTTTGTTAAAATCACGGAATTTATAGGTATTAAACGAAATTCTGTGCTTTTTAAGAGTGTCTTGGGTCAAAAAGTTGAATGCTAAACCCTATTCTGAATATTGTTTCATTTATTTATATTTTTGTTAGTTATTTTAAATACTGTACAGAAATATATCTAGTATAATTTAACATAATACAGAATGGTAGATAAATATTGATAATTGAAAGAGCGATGCCTCCCCCCCCCCCCCCGCCAAATATCAGAAAAAAAATCCAGAATGATTTTCTTGTCATAGAAGAGGAAAACACTCAACTTTTAGTTTAATTGATGCAGTTTGTGCCGTCTCTAAATTCTAAAATTTTGTTTTAACAAAAAAAAAAAATTTTTTTTGCGAAATTATTTGATTTTTCACAAAAAACGGACCCTGTGAAAAATCCTGGACAGACCCCTGCATAATGTTTAAAATATTAATTGAGTTAGAAAAAATTGAAAAGCTCCACATTTTTGAAAGAAAGTCATGAAAGGATAGTTCTCATCTTTAAAGGTACAGTTAAACCTGTAAAGTTGACCACCCTTGTAAGTTGACCGCTATTTTCAGGCACAGAATTAGATCTATATCATATAATTCAACTTCTATAAATTAACCACTAAAGTAGTGCACTGCAAGTGCTCAATTTACACAGGTTTCACTGTATGCAATTACTTGCTATTATTATTATATTAAAATTAGTAAAAAGTGTAATCACAGCATGTCATATAAGTCTTTGACTTTGTTCCAATTGCTTATTTTTTGTTACTTTTATCAAAGCCTCCATATCTTCAATTTTTCTTCTGACATGTGCAGTTGAAGATAGATTAGATAGTTTCAATTGTTATAATCTATGGCCATAGAAAAAGTTGGTAAAAGCTTTTTGAGGCCATAAGTTTCATTTTCACATCTAGATTTCCAATCCTAGTTGCCAAATTTGACTCCTAAAACTTTGGATTGCATCAAACCTAGAAATGTAAAATTTTCGGAAATTTTGAGGAAGCAGATTTTTTTTCTTTTTTTTTGGACAGAATGGAAAATTTGATTTTTATGAATGAAAAGGTATTAAAATATCTATATTGTCTTAGAAAAAAACTTTAATTAAACTATTGTATCATGTCTGATTCAAAACTTCATTCATTTTACAACCAGATCTGACATTAAAAAAAATCTAAAAAGAGATCTATCTGAATGAGAATTAAATGGTTATCTTCAGGCATCCTGGAAAGTCATCCATTGCATTGAAAAAGAGTTTCCTTGAAACCCCAAAATATGTGTCATGCAGCAATATGCAGTTTTGTGCAGTTAAAACATTGTTATATGTTATTTACTTGTATGAAATTAACTACACAACATTCATCAGTAAGAAAATAACTATGAAATGTTATGCAATCTTTCTGAAGATATTGGAGCGTTAAAATTTGTCCGAATAATTTTGCATTGCATAATGGCTCAAATTTCTTTGTTCATTTAATTGTTTCTGATTATATTTATCTATAATTATGTAAATATATCCTAAAATATGGTTAATTTTATGTGGTAGGCCATAAGGACTTTGTTTGTCCAAAGAATTACTTCCGGTGCTCAGACGGCATAACTTGCAAAAGAATTTCTAAATTATGTGATGGAAATCATGACTGTCCTGATTTTGATGATGAAGGCTCTTTTTGTCGTAAGTATAAGTTATTTTTTAAAAACCCGTTTTAGGTAATAGTAAATTGAAGCATTTTTTGTATATTTTCTTCTGGTTATTAATAAACCTAATATTTTCGATGTTAAGTTTTTAATTCTTTTTTTGGACTAAAAAATGGTAATTTGTACCTTATGCTTTCAGTATTTGAATCAAATGGTTCCCTTTATTTATGCAGTGTCTGAGATAGCAAATATGAGAAGCAACCATTAGAGTTTGAAATGCACATTAATTGTAATAAAAAGAAACAAACAAACCTGAATACCTAGAATTGTTCCAGATGTGTCACTAGAAATTAGAAAAATTGGAAACAAGCAGTCCTAAAGCTAATATCATACCAATTGTGACTGGTCTAGGAAGATTGTGCGCCGGGAACATTGGGCGGTGAGCACTTTGGGCGCCGGGAACTTTGGGTACTGAGCATTTTGGGCGGTGGGAACATTAAGCGCCCAGCATTTTGGGCACTGAGCGCGTTGGACCCAATGTTCCCCAGCGGCCAAAATGCTCGGCGCCCAAAGTTCCCGCCACCAAAAGTTCCCGCCGCTCAAAGTTCCCGCTACCCAAAATGCTCGCTACCCAATGTTCCCGACGCCCAATCTTCCCATTTCGATTGTGACAGTGACAAAAATTTAGTTGTAGACTTTCAGCATGCCTTATTAGTTCTACATACTGTTGTCCCTGGCCATTTAATGCTTCAGCATTTGTGACTTCACTCTGTCTAGCATTTTAAAAACTGATTCGTTAAACTTTTCTAATGGGCTAGAAGGCAAGTTCTTCTGAGGGTCTATACAGATCTAGTTTCTGCTCATTCTGTTTTCACAGGTTAAAGGTTGAGTGTAAAAATTGTGTGTGTAATTATATGTGTGGTAGTAATAATGTAATAGGTCTAAATGTACTCTCAAATTTTCTGTTTGGTTCTCTTTTTTTCCATCAATACATCTGGTAATACGAGTGTTAATTCGTGAAATAATGATAAAAAATGGAGTTTAAAAGTCGTAAGCCAATTTTCTATTCTTTACAAAAATGTTTTAATTTCAGATAAGGAATCTTATTTCACAGAAATTCACTGGTCCTAATAGAGTTTGGAGTTGATTAAAAAAGATAAAAGAGGATCAACTAGTTTAATTAACACACTCATGTGGCCAGTTACTTAATGATTAACATTTTCCATTCAATTATATATATAAAAAAAAATTCATGCAACGGACCATGATTTGTTGATTTTGTTATGATGCCATTGAAAATGTATAAATCCTAGTTGTTAGAGCAAAGACCAAGGGTGGATCAAGCTTCTAGTTTTGAAGTGGTCAGTGGCAAATAAAGGCATCAAAATTGCAATATTCGAGCACAAATAAGGCTCAGAGATGAAATTTTCGAGGTATTGATTCTTGAAATACTGCTTTTGTTTATATTTGGTCACTTAAGGAGGAGTTGTAACTCCATCCTCTCTGGACCCGCTCTTAGTGAGTATGCTTGTCAATAGACAACCACAGCAAATCTGTTATAACAGCCATATTTTGTTGCTATCAGAATTTCTATGAAATAAAGATAAACATTGTGTAAAGCAAAAATTTAACAGAGATATTAAATAATACTGAAACAAGATGTAATGCACTGATATGAATGTCTGATCACAGGGTGGCAACAGATCAGGGAAGTCAGGGAACTTTATTAATCAGGGAATTTTGAAAAAATGACAAAAATTCAGGGAAAATTGATTAACTGAAGAAAGAAATTTTTTTTTTTGCTTTTCAACATCCTACGCATCTTCCGCCAATTATCTGTTTAGAAAAAACTAAAATTAATGAGGTGCGATTATACACTGCCGCATTTTTGTGCATCTTTTTTTCTCAACATCAAAATGTTGAATCTTAACTTATTAAACACGGTATGAACTTCCTGCGATTTCTTCTGTGTCTGAAAAGTTGTTTATTTTACGTAGCTCGAATTCACCTTGCACGCATTCTATGCTACGTAAAATAAACAACCCTACAGGCAAAGAGGAAGCCGTCATTAATGCCATAGCTTCCTTTCCTTAACTCATTGTCTTGAAGTAATTAGCATACTGTAATCACAACTTCAAGAAAAAATCTTTGTTTTTTAAATTAATACAGATAAAAATTACTTCTTTGCGTTTTTATTTTAGTTGCTAAAATTGAATGTTGAATGAAAATCCACTTTGTTTTTCACCATCGTATAATTCGCTGTCGCCTCATATTATAGGAAAGGTTTTTTTTTTTCAGACTTAAAAATTCTTTTATTTTAAAACTAAGGAATATATATATTTATATATATATTTTGAAATTAATTGATTGTTTTTTGCATTTCAATGTTGTTTGTTACAAAAGTAATTTAAGATTTTCCCCCCGAAAAATAAGGAAATAATTTGAAATTGAGTTACCTTGTGTCCATAAGTAAATATTTTTATTATTTTTTAATATTTAAATTGCTGTATTTATTCATTGAAACCTTAGTTCTTGATTTCAGAATAGCTCAATATGACTGGTTGTTAAAAGGTTTCAATTTGTTTTTCATAAATATGTCTATTATTTAGTAAAACTACATTATTTCTATACTTTCACTATTACTTGTTATTCTTGCAGCAATAATTACACTGCTTAGAAATTTAGTTCAAAATTATTTCCGTACAAACTTTTAGTTTTATCATAATTAGATATTTCTTTAAGAGTGTTTGAAAATTTTCTTAGAATTCTTATGTTAACTGGTTACTGGAAGTAAAGTATTTGTTTTAGGTTTCCTATTATATATCCCAGTATATAGATAATTTAATGTACTATATTTACAAAAAAAAAGGGGGGGGGGGGGAAGCATCTTTTTTAAATATATTTTTAATTAACAGCTTAAAACGTTTTAAATACTGCATTTTATTTTGTATGCAATAGTTTTCAAATAGGACAAAGCAAGGAAACCATTATCATTGGTAACATAAATCAGGGAAATTTGGTGAACTTAATCAGGGTAATCAGGGAAAAGTCAGGGAACTTTTTTTCACAGTTTGTCGCCACTCTGTGATGATGTCTCTTATTTTGGTTAAAATTTATATGGTTTTGATTATATACTCTGAATCATTTCACATTGCAGTTCCTCTTTTTAACCAATGACCCTAGATATTAGTTTCATATTGTTGGCAGCTATAAGTAAAACTAGTTTTATTATTGTCTCTTATGCTTATTTTTCGAAATCATTTGCAGCAATGTTTTAGACAAGTTTTTCCCTTTTAAAACAAATAGTGTTCATGCAAAGGTTTTGTTGATGCCTTTCAAAGTTAGTAACATTCAATTTTGCTGCAATTACAAATATTTTAACAATCTGTTTCTTTGTCATATAGGCGAGAAAAATGTGTGCTCTACAATCAATTGTACATATGGTTGTAAACCTAGTCTTAAAGGTCCTCTCTGCTTTTGTGGGGAAGGCAAGGAACCCAATGGAACTGAATGTGTTGGTAAGTAAGATTTTAGGCTTCATTAATTAATCCTCACATTTCACTAAGTATCTCATTTCATTAAGCTTTTTTAAGTTAGAAAGCCCTATTATCATATTTGTATATTATATATTTTTTGGTATGCACAATGTATATGACATGATATACAGTTTTCTTAAAACTATTCTGATTTTATTCTAGAAGTAAAAATAATTCCGCAACTCTATTGTTTATCGCCAAACTCCCCCAGCAACCATGCTATCATAATTCATCCGTCTAACGAAAAAAAAAAAACATCCAGTGGAACATTCAAAAGTCATCGTCAGAAAAAACAAAGAAAATGTCGTACATTTCACTCGGATAAAAACAAATCAAAGGTTTCTTACCTTTCAAAACAAATCGCCAAAACAATGAATTACATTAACAGTTGCTTTAAAACAATAATCCTAGACTAAACTGCTCAGCGCCTAATGCTCCAAGCAACCACCCTAACGGAACCCAGTCTTTTGGGAGTGAAGCGGATGTTTTTCTTTGGTAATAACAAATTGATTGTCTCGTACCTAGTCCGAAAAGTTGTCACTCATTCGTTTCTGTTGTTAAAATATAATTTCTAACTCAAGAAAAACCACACAGCCAGCTGGCACACACATCTATTCTCATCTAGGGTCAGTACACTACTCTCTGAAAAGACACAAGAAAGCAACAAAACTCATAACAGTTGTGGGATAAAACTGCATCACTGTGCTGCATCCCCACCCCCTTTCTACGAACCAATGAGTGAAACAATAGGAAACAAAATCATGAAGTCAGTATGAACAGAAATAAGTACTACAACCCAAATTCAAAATAATAGAATATCAGAACTGTTTGAACAAAACTTGTCCCTGAGTGGAAAAAAATGAAGACATGCAAATTAACACTAGAACCGCCGAGCGGGTCATTTTGACCCCAGATTAAGAAGCAATAAAAAGCGCTTAACTTAGCTAACTAAAATATTTTATTTAAAAAGTATTTCTAAGCAATTACATGAAGTAGTTTACATAAATCAAGAGAAATTGACTTGTTCTTTTTTAAAAATCATAGTTTTTGATATTTATTATTCTTGAGTATCATTATATCTCTCTTCAACAAAATAGGACAAAACTTTCCCACTTTCAAAGAAAAAACATAATATCTCTTTTAAACAAATTTAGATGTTTATAAAGAATTAAAAATTAAAACTTTTTTCATTTACTTACTAGTTCTTGAAAGTAAAAAAATCTGATTTACTGAATACATCTCGCACAAAATTTAGTGAATAGCTTTGTACATTTTCCGCAAATGGGTTTTCTACAGTTCGAGCAGTTATCTGTAGTTTTATTCTCACATTTCACTCTGTGACATCTGACTTGTTTATGCTTAGCTTGTGCTTCATTCATTTCATTTTCATTGGTTGCTTCACACTTTCTTTTTGCAGCCTTTTTTTGTCGGGAGAGAATAAACTTTTCTCTCAATTCTTCAACTAACTCTTGAATGAATTTTCGTCGACTTATAGATTGTCCAGTAATAGCTTTATACAAAACATTGATTGCAGCAAGATCCAAAATATTACAAAAAACCTGCACTGGCCACCTACGTGAAGCAGACTTGACTGTATATTTCCTTGCCATCTGGTCAATCACGTCCACACTGTATTTAGTTGCATTGTAGAAAGCTATTGAATCAGGCAGTTTTTTTGGGTGATCTAAAATTTCTACGGTTGGATGGAGACTACTGAGTAACAAAACGTTTTTTTGTTTTTTTGCCTTGATAAACAGTTAGACTAATGTCTTTATGTGTTAGTACTGTAGTCGTATGCAATGTGGCTTTTGACATTCTCACTGAGTCCGGTATTTCTCTTCTAGAACGTTTTACAGTTCCAACCAGACTTGTATTTTTGAATTTTAATTTCTCTGCAAGCTTCAGTGTTGTGAAAAAGTTGTCCGTAGTGACATTTCTGCCCTTGTTTTCATAAGGACTTATTAATCGCATCACAACATGTTCAGAAAGAAAAACATCGTTGGATCGACTTTCGTTATTTTTCCCAAGGTATGGGAATCCATTTATCAGATATTTTGAATGAACATAAGCAGCCAACCAGAACTTGATTCCAAACTTATCTGGCTTGTTTGGCATGTATTGGGTGAATTTACATCTAGCTTTTGTAGGAAATAACTGTTCATCTACAGTTATATTTGGGCCTGGTGTATAGTTATTCTTGCAATTATCAGTGAAACAATTCCTAAAATCCGAAATAAGAGCAAATTTGTCTGTCTCTAGACGCTTTGATCTCATTGATTTTATATCAAAATGTAGAAATCTCATTATTTCTCAAAATCGGTTTCTTGGCATTGTATTTTGGAAAAAGGGTGGTCCCCAGTCTTTTGACCACAAGCTATCCAGTTCAAGCCCTTTTGCACAATAAATTCCATGAGCATATAAAATTGCT
The DNA here is from genome assembly GCF_026930045.1 of Uloborus diversus. NCBI lineage: Eukaryota > Metazoa > Arthropoda > Arachnida > Araneae > Uloboridae > Uloborus > Uloborus diversus. The sequence continues at coordinate 36,005,827 of NC_072739.1, forward strand.
ACAAAAGTATCTATTTCTTCTAATGTTATACTCCACTCTTTATCATGAGTCTGCCGATGAGCTTCATCTTCAGTACATTTCTGTATATGCTTCAAGATCCATTCATCTATAAAAAGCTTCCAAGCACTTAGAGGACTGTTGTCGATAACATAGCGTTTAGCATGTGCTGTTGGGCCTCCAACTTCTTTCAAAACATTACATTTTGATTTTCTTCCTCTGTCGTTTATTCCTCTTTCAGCGACATTCCAAACTGTGCCATCTTTGCCAACTTCATTATTTCCAACTTTGAATGTTCGTGTTGGTTCCTTTTCAAAATTTCTTTGCCTATGTTTATCTTTTCTTCGAATGTTTGATTTCCCTTTCACATCGGATAAATTGTCCTTATTGATTATAAGAAGGGCCAGCGGCTGTTACAGCATTTTCACTGTTATCTTCACTTTCATTTTCTGAATCCGAATCCAAATTTTCTTCACTAGGAGGCAGATATTCGTCCTCACTATTCCATACCTGCCAAGCCTTCCGGATTTCCCGGAAGTTTTACGGATTTTTATGTCCTTTTCCGTTTTTCCGGTTATGAGCAAAATCTTCCGGATTTTTCACGTTTTGTATTAAAAAAAATAGTATCTCGCCAATTTTGGTGCTAACGATTCTTTTGTGGAATGCGGCACCGCGTTTTAGGCCAAGTAGCCAAGGAAAGGTTGCCGTAGGAGAATGGCACGAGAAGAAGTGAGGCAAGATTATGACGTCACGGAGTGATACAGCGCATGACTTCATCGGGATCCAATCAAAGCAAGCGTCGCACCTGGCAACTAAGGGACTAGGGGCACAATTTCGGCGCCGATTATCTTTCTCTCAGTTGGAGCTGTTTTTGCTTTGTTCTTTTTTTAAAATGAGTACCAAATGTTATTTCCAAACTTTTAAAGAGAGCAATAAAAGTAATATTTACTAAACGAAAGTAAGTTCAATTGATTTGAAATTCGTAACTAATATATTGTTGAATGTAAAGAGGATAGGGGTCCTGTTTGATTTTATTTTGCGTTAAAATCTTGTGGATAAAAATAAAAAAATCTTCCGGATTTTTTTTCTCGGAGGTTGGCAGGTATGCTATTCAAAATCGAAACTCGTTCATCGTTATCTTCACCATCTGAATCATTTTCAGACAACTGTTTTAGATATTCTAACGCTTCATTAACAGTAAGATTTCGGCGTCATGACATAACTTTCATACATATACTAATCACAGCAAAAATGCAATTTGGAATTCTTCTAAGTATTACCTGCCACTTTTCTTTGCGATCGAAAGTAAATCGTAACGCTTCAAGCTAAATACAACTGCATTGAATGAAGACCTTGACCTTGAAGATTCCTTCCTCTGGAGCAGTCTATTCTTGCAACGAGGGTGGGGAAGAAGTACTACTGATACTCTTCGAAAAATACAACTGTTTCCCGTCATTTGCGTACTAACGTATCTTACGGGTCAAATTGACCCGGTCGGCGGTTCTAGGTATAAGTGTTATTTATCAGAAAAATATTTAAGTTACGAATTTTATTTTTAGGTAAGATGTTGTTCACCATAATTTATGAAAAGTCACAAAAGGATTTTTTTCTCCTATTGATACTTTTCGTGTGGTGATGAGCGAAACATTGTTTTGGGTCAAAATGACCCGGTTGGCGGTTCTAGTGTTAAAAAGACTATAACTTGTTATTTATGAATGGGTAAATCAATTTAAACAACTTTTCATGTATTATTTTAACAATTTATGGATCATTAATACTTAGAAAAAATAGTTTTTTAAAAAAATTTCAAAAAATTAGAATAATTTATTCATTCAATGTGAATTTTAAAAGGTAGCGAAAGTATTTGCATAACTGTTACCCTATAGTTTGTCACAAATATGGAGTTTGGCACCCGGATAGTTTTACGCTCTTTTAAAGGTCTTTTATTGCTCAAAATGGGTCTTCGAGGTGATAAATAGGAAAAAAACAAAGTTACATACTATATTATTTCTTAAAGTTAGAACTAACTACACTAGGACGGTTGCATAAACTAGTTTTAACTACTGATCTACGAAGTAAGACCAAAGATAAACATGAAGCAGAAACGTGTGCAACTCTCCTGGAGCAAAGAGAAGCTCTAACAGGGGCGACAAGGTTGGAAAAGTGTTATATTCAGTGATAAATCTTTTTTTGAAATATCTGTGAACAAGAAAAAGGTGTTTGGGTTTGACGTTTAAAAAGAAAAACGTCTGAGAAATATTGTGTAAGACATTCTCTCCACTTTGACACATACTTCTTGGTTTGTGGGTGCATGTGGGCTGCTGGAATTGGGAAATTATATATATCTTAAAATAAAACAATGCGCAACTTCCGCTGTTTTTCAACGATATTGCATGATACTTCATCTGAGGCACAGTAGTTACACATTTAGTGACACATTTTATCTTTCAGCAAGATTCTACTCTGTGTCACATCTCTAAAACGACTCATAGATTTTAAACAGAAAAAGGAATTTCAGTATTAAACTGGTCAAGCAACTAAACCAATCTCAATACGATCAAGAATTTGTGGTACCCGTCAAATCTGAAGAAAGCGGTTCAAGACTTGGTGCTCGCCAACAAAGTTGAGCTCGACGCCGCATTTAAGAGGGTATGGAAACAGTGTCAGAAACGATTAATGTAAACAAGAGGTAGAGTCAGTGTGAGAAAGGGTTAAAGCATTGAATCCAGCAAAAATTGACGCATTGTAATATTGATATTGTTTCTTTTGAAAGTGTGTTTTCCCATTTAATTTGAATATTCTAATTTTTTACTCAAAGTAAATCTTCATCACTATAAAATTTTGGATTATTATGTCTGAGATTATTTTTAATTGCGTATATTTGAAATGAAATGCACACTTTAAGGTCTAAGAAAGGTGGCACGTTCATTTAAATACCCAATTTGCACTTATATTTGGTTAGAATAAACTTTTTCCAAAAAGTGGGAAGTATTCTATTATTTTGAATTTGAGTAGTATATGGCTACCAAATGAATATAGAAAATAAACAAAGTTAGAAGAAAAACTTTTTATCATAAACAAACAAAAAAGTGGGACTTTTAGAATGAAATCTTTTTTGATGAAAAAAAAAAGAAAAAAAAAAAAAAACAGAATTTTTATGCAAGAATGCCCAAAACTAAAGCAAAAATTTAGAACAAACACTTATTGGCTGAAAACGTCAAAATAAACATTTGGTTGGAAAAATACGCAAAATTAGAAAAAAAAAGGAAAAAAAATGTGATGGTCATAACAAATCTGCAGTTGTCTACTGTCGGTTCGTTTACTTAGTTTCAAGTTCTTCAAAATGAGATTATGTTATCTGCGTTATGGCAGCCATTACACCTAAAACACAACTCAGATTGCTGCAATTCTCATGCTCCTGTCCACCGTGTGAACATTTAAATTTGCTTTAAAAAATTTTAGGATTTTAATTAGTGGTAGTTGTTGATTTTTAATTTGTTCCATGTGTTTTTTTTAAAATTTGCATTGTACAAAAAGGATTTTATCCCATGCATTTTACTTCCTTTTACATGGTAAAGGAAGTATTGTATTCGCGAAAAAATTTCACTCAAAAATAGGCCTTAATTTCCATTTTGCCGCCCCCCAATGAATATTGAGTTTTTTCAACCCGGCCGCACGTGGATATATGTCTAAGAACGTATAGACACCCAAAATATCCATTTTGACGATCCCCGAGTTAATTACAATGAGTTTTCTCGTGACGTCTGTATGTACATATGTATGTGCGCATGTGCGTATGTATCTCGCATAACTCAAAAACGGTATGTCCTTGAAATTTGGTACGTGGACTCGTAGTGCGGTCTAGTTGTCCAACCTTTTTGGTTGCATTCGTATGTTCATAAGGAGGTCTTTTATACCCTTTTTTTGGGGGAAAATCATTGTGGTTTTATAATCTTGCAAACACTGGGCAATATATCGCCAAGCTTTTGGTCGTTAAGTTTTGTTGCCAACTTGGCGAGAAATGTGGCAATTTTTTTTTTCTTTTAAATCTGGTTTCAATTTGGCCATATTTAGAGAGTTAACCATTGAATCACATTAAAATTGCCAATATCGGGAAAAGTTTTCTGTATAAAACATTTTTTTTTTTGCTTCTGTTTGCTACAAACTTGGGGTGAAAATATTTTATGTGTTTCTTTGCTTGCTTACTACAAGGCACTTTTATCATTAAATTGGAGTGAAATGAAGTCATGTGATGCCCACAGTTAGTTTTATTATAATGGCATGAAGTTGTGATAGAGTTGTTTCTAAAGCATTCCTAGAATGTATGACTACTCACATGATGATTGAAATTCATTAAATAGTGTTTTGTATTTTTTTTTCTTAGCTGTTCAAAATAGCAGATGTCAAAATGACGAAATATGTGATCAGATATGCAAGCAAAAAGATTCATCTTTTGAATGTCAGTGTGTTGAAGGCTATAAGAAAAAGAGCCATAAATGTATTGGCATTAATGGTATGTAATGTTAGTGCACTTTATGTATTACAGTTGCTTCTCTCTTAAACGACTTTCAAGGGACCACAAAAAATCGTCCTTAAGTAGAATGCATCCTTAAATAGAATGCTTCTAAAACTACATTGGATCATCCGGTGCCGTTAAAAGTCGCCTTTAAATAGAAAAAGTCATTGAGTAGCGCGTCGTTAAAAAGAGAACCAACTGTATATAGTTAATGTATTTGAAAATTTTCAAATATATGCTATATGTTTTCTTTTGTTGAATTTCTTTTGGGTATTTTTGAGTGATCAACCTTCAAGAACATACCTCTCAACAACCACATTTCCAATTTCAAGTGCTTCAGTCACAATGACTGTTATATTTTTATTGTCGTTAAACTTTTATACTTAGAAACACACATCACTTCCTTCCCTCTTTTTTTTTCTTTTTTAAAATTTGAACTCTATGGGATCAATTATAAAATCTTAAGTGAATTCAGTTGAAATTTTAATGTAATATTTAAAGCTTTTGGTGTTTACTACTTTTTATCGAACAAGGACCTCTCTTAATCTTTGGTTTTTGATAAAATAAGAGAGAGTGTTTTAGAAAAGTTTGATTGAAATGTGCTCTTTAATAATTTAAAAAATCATAACATGCATGTAAATGCCTTGTTATAACCTATGCTATGTAAATGTTTCAAAATTATAATGCATGATTTTTGTATGTGATTTATTAACCATTTTTCTTCCAAAATTTTTATTCTAGTTCCATACGAAGCTCCTCCAACGTTGATATTTACAAATTCAGCCAACTTACAGCACATTTTCATGAATGGTTCCCTCATTCAAAAAAGCAGCATAGTTAAAGTTGTTGAAAAGACGGCAATGGATTTCATTCATAGAAATCAAACGATATGTTGGGTAAAATTTTCTTTTATACTTACATTTTTATTACTTTATGTGTGTATAACACTAGTAGACTTAATTCTGGACACTTTTCAATTTTATAACAATTAAACAATGAATAATGAAATATTAGATTTATTTATTTCACTTAAATCATTTATTTATAACTTCTCTAATATTTAAGTATGCATTTCATGTGAATATTATATATATTTTTTTATGTTTAATTATTAAACATTAAAAAATGTTAAAATAGCAATAATATAATTTCACATTATTAATTCAATATTTATTAGTCAATATTAAATCAATGATTAATATTTTCCAGGAAAATCATTACTTTTTATTACTGCTTCAATTCTACTATGCATAAAATCTTCATTTCAAACTTCATTTGAAAACAATTTTTGTTTATAGTTTGCATTAAAAAATAAAATAAAGGTAATACTCACATGAAATGAATGCATACATATTAGAGAATTTATAAATTAATGATTTAGGGGAAATGCATAAATTTAATAATTCATTTTACATTCTTAAATGATGAAATCTTTAAAAAATTGAAAAGTGTCCAGAATTAATTCCACGTGTGTACGTATCATATGTCATCATCAGCATTCTAATGCATTATGATAATTTGAATTTTCTTCATAGGCTTTCAATTGGGGTCATGTCTCTGGAATTCACTGTGCAAATGCTTATAATTTTTCTGAACGATGGGATTTTGAACTTCCCGACTTCTTTGCTCAATGCTGTGAGTATTTAAATTTTCAACTTTTAAAAGTTTATTTATGTTTAAAAATGCTTGTGAAGGTTGGTTTAAAGGTTGGTTGGTAACTACATATTAGACAAAATATTTATTTTTTGTATGTGAAAAGAAAAATAAATATTTGTCTGAATTGTAATTATTTTATAATTTTAATATAATAATCTTGTTGCAAGTCCAGCACACTCCAGAAATTCCTTAAATGGCAGCTCCGTTCTTATGAAAACCCATCAAATTTATTTACAAATATGCACAACAAAGTCATTAACAATTGCTAAAAATGTCCACAGCAAATAAGCAAGTATCATTAAACCGTAAACACAGCAGTAAACACGTAGAGGTTAAAACACTAAATCAAAATCTCAGCTCATAGGCTTCGTAATAACAGCTAAAACAAGCTCTCCAGCAATAAGCTGACTGCCAAACTAGACTCCCATTGATTTAGCTGTTTCAAGTACATTCTGTAGTTGGGGCAAACCTAACCTGGTAGCATACATTGCAGTTATTTGAATCTGCGTAGCATTCACAATGCTCCCAGGTTACGTTTGCCACAACCAAGGGCGCCCATATAGAGTGGTAAGGGGGGCTCTAGCTCCCCTTAGAAATTAGAACTTCCTTGCTTTTAGTACTTTTTTCTTTGCAAAAATGTAAAAACATTTCTTCTCCAGCCATTAATGAATAATTTATTAAAAATGTCAAATTTTAATGACTCTAATATATCCTGACATTGGTTTCGATGGGGAAAATATCCTGCTAAACCATGATTAAAGTATTTGAGCCTCGCCTTACAATTTTGCATATTGGCGCCCATGTCCACAACTAGAGCATTGATTTTTCATTTAACTATTCTACTACATCCTAGAGGTTATAGGGGTTAACCATTTAATTATTCGCTTTGAAATACTAACTACATGTTAGGTTTGAAATGTCACCTAGCTTCGCGACATTTGGTGCCAAAAAAAAGTCATCAAAAATGGTGCCAACTTGACGATATATTTTAAATTTTCTTTCCAAGGTCAGAGATACTATGTTAAATGGTACATAGCAGGCAAAGTCAACATACAGATAAAGTTTCGAGTTCAGTAATTTTGAGTGAAAACTAATGGAATTAATGCCAAGTTTATCAAGCTTACAACAAATCAAGAGCATAAAAATAATAAATATTTACAAAATTTGTGACAAAATTTATTTAATTATCCAAATATTTTTTTGTATACTTTCAGTGCATATGTCGATCTTATCGAAAGTTATTTCAATTGTTCTTTTACCTTTATTTCAGCTATCAACCAAATGATATATGAATGGGTTTCTAGGAATTGGTATTTCTTGGACGATGAGCGTGAAATTCTCTTTGTCTGCAACGAAACACTTTCTGTATGTGTTATACTTATTGATACATCATTTAGTAAGCCTAAAAGTTTAGCTTTGGATCCATCAAAGGGGTAAGTTAGGAATATTTTACAACTATGCTGTAAGTGTATCATTTCCATGAAAGCCACTGACAAAAAGTGCTTTATTAACTGCTTAGAATGTTACTGAAGTTTTTACTCATACTTTTGATTGTGCATGGCATACTTTTAAATGCTGTTAATTTGATTAATCTTATCTATAGAGATGACCTAGAGATTATAAATGCATGTTCATGTGCCGGAGAAAAAAATAATTTAAATATACGATGAAATCTCATTACAACAAATTTCAAGGGACCGATTGTCTTTAAACTTTCTGTATTTTCATAAGTGTTAAGTTTGTTAATCTACACACTACAATAATTAAATCCGCAACATTTGCAATACTAACGATCTAAAACATAGGTTAATTCGTTATTTATTCCGTAAAAACATAGAGAAAACAGACTTTTTATTTATTGATTGTGTTCACACTAAGTGTTATTTTCCTTTTTACAAGAGATTTGGTCCCACAGGACATTATAAAAGATTTTAATTTATGAACGTCACTTATACTAATCACAAGAAAAGTTAAAATCTTGCTGACTCCGTTGCGAATTCACAGGGAGTTTCATGCTCTGTGCAACTAGACGCAGTCTTTTGCTGTCGCACATCAGCTTACGTTTCAGCACGAGCGGATTTCCACCTTGAATGGTTCTGTTTTGAAAGTAGAGTTTTCACGTTACAACTTGTGAAAGTCGTTTTTTAATTTTTGAAAACAGCATTAAGTAAAAAATATTCAAACTTACGTGGAGAAAAACATTTTATTATAGCCTATTTTTCAAGAAATTTGTTTCCTTAAAACGAGATTTTTTATGCATTATCTTAATGGGTTTTAAAACAGGACCGAACATTTTATTCCTTGTAACGGATATTTCATTGGATCGGTATTCATTGTAACAGGATTTCACTGTAATTGCATTGCATATAAGTAATATACAAAAAAACTGGTTTGAGGAAACAATATTATTGTTGTAGTAATTGTTTTTTGGTCTTTCTTTTTAACAAGAAAAGTTATGTGACTATTGTATCTGGTGTTTTAAATAAAAATAATAGTGGAAAATTGCAGGGACTTGTTGGGCTTTTTTGGATTACCAGAGGAATCCTTTACAAACTTTTTAATCATGAACTTGGGTTTTAAAAAATTATCAGCATTCATTAGCATAAAATAATTACTTCAAGATGAGGGTGATTCAAAACAGCCGATTTCAAAAAAATTGCGTGCACAACAGCCTACAACAGGCTGTTGTGCACGCAATTTATTTCATAAATATTGAACACTTAACTATTTATCACTACTATGTTGTTCGTTAAAACGTATTTTTTCCTTGCATAATAAAATACACAGCTTAATTGAATGAAAATGGTTAGAACCATTGTCATTCATTTAAGTGGAATGGACACTGGACAGTATCTATAATTTGCCAGTATTAACCCCTTAACGATCGGATAATTTTCAAGTAAATGGTCATAAAAGTGTCTATTTTTTTATTTAAGATAATGATATAAAAATAAGTGTATGAACAACACGTGCAATTATTTTTTCATTTTCAATATTTTTTATATTGAAATTAAAAAAAATTTAAAACTTTATGAAAAGTCAACAAGCAAGCCTGAGCGAAAATTTAAGAAATACGTCTTTTATATGTTAAAAAATAATTTTATTAATATTTTGTGTAATATAAGTAAAGATAAGTAAATTTTTCTTGTGTGGTAAATTTCAAAGCTTGAGATACAGAGGCCAACGTCACAATCTGGTAAGTTAGAACCAAATTTCCTTTCTTCATCTCTGCAATTACATTTAAAATGGACTGGTGCTGCCATCTAGTGTATAAAGAGAAATAAAATGTATTCCGGGCAAAATAAATCAATTGGTTTTAATAGTTTTGTTGCATCAATATTGCACACCCCAGCACGGCGCTATCACAGGAGCGAGAAATGGAGGTCGAAACCCCATGAGTGAGCGAGAAGGGGTTAAAGGAGTTATTTTTTATGTGCATTTTTTGAAGCATGTTTTCTTAGAAAAAATTCTGATAATATTTTAATTTTGAAAATTTCAGTTTGATGTTCTTTACTGAATGGGGTTTTGGATCACGAGCACCTGTTCTAGAAAGAGCAACTTTAGATGGAAAGGAAAGAACCCACCTAGTTGTGGAGAAAATTGTGTATCCTAATGGAATTGCAATAGACCTTCCCACCCAGACTGTTTACTGGGTTGATACTTACCTTGGCACCATAGAGCGAGTAAATTATGATGGAACTCATAGGAAAACAATTTTACGAAATACTCAGGTGATGAGTCAAATTCCATATTTGTTGTAAACTTGACCAATAGAATAATTTTTACAGTTCTTTTTTATGACTTTCTTTGTATCCTTTTTTTAAATGCGTGAACATTATTTTGTGAGTGTAGACTGAAAAACTACAAGAATTGATGTTTGTTTTATTTCAGGAACTAAATTTTCCTTTTTTTCAAAACTGTTAGTTATTTAAATTCTAAACCTAGCACTCTGCCTTTTTTTTTTATTTTTTACAAATCATCTTGTATGCCCTGATTTGTGATGCATTAAGCTCATCTTTGCTTTCACTGATAGAATACTTAATGATTTAAATTATTTTTCTGCTGCTGAGTAAAAAAAAAAAATTGAAAAATTAATGTTTTTCACATAAGTGAGCATGGTTTAGTTGTTTTTTAGTAAAATTAGCATTGAATATACACCCTTTTCTTCAAAAATTGAAATGACAAGCCAGGGAAGATGCAAGGATGAGGGTATGGGCCTGTGAAGAGATAGACTAGTATAAATGAAATGCCTAATGATAACTTTCAACTGCTATTCTATTACTATCAACATATAGAAGAATTTAGGAATTAAGTCGCAAAGATACTGGAAGAAAATAGAGAGAAGAACGTTATTCTTTGGATTTACAGAACTTTTAAACATCTTTGGAATTTTGAGCTTATCTTCTGCTCATTGTTGCACTAAGTAAAACATATTTTTCTACCCAATTTGGTGCTAAAGCTTCACAAAACTGTATTTGTTGTTGAGATTACCCCTTTTTGGACCCTTTTTTTTGAATATGTGGGATAATTTTTTTAGGACCATGGATAGTACTTCATTTGCACACTGTTTAGGTTTAGGAAATAATAGATTAAAAGAAGAATATTGTGCTTTTGTAGCGGACATTGAAGGAGATGTTTATTAGGGCAATAACTTGCTACTGTCAATCTTATTTCTGTTGTCAGCATTTTGTTCATTAAGAAAATTGTATGCTACATAATACGTATTTATTTAGCTCATGAATATTTATCTAAAATCTAAAAAAAGCAGTAAACTAAACTGAGAAAAAAAAAAATCCCACTTAAAAGTTAGGTCAGAATAGAAAATTTCAACGTACCACTTCTCCAGTGTTATCACTGTTAATTTATCACTGAAATGTGCATATTTAACTTTGTCAAATGCATGCTTTACTATCATACCTTTTTCAATTCTGTACTAGTGTATTTGTCTAGGCCAAAACATAGTGTTTTTGAACAATTGATTTCTTTGTAAGCCGTTTTATTGTAGGAGACAAAACCTTCATTGTTCTTTTATCTTTGCAGGTGAAGAATCTGTATGGTATATCAATGTTCGAGGATTATATTTATGTTACTAGTGTAGATGGAAATAACATACTCGCAGTTCAAAAGCACAATCATACGTCACCTAAATTCATCAAATCTAACATGACCCATCCTTATTCCATTCGTGTCTACCACAGGCAAAGGCAGCCAAATGGTAAATTTATTTGATGCTTTAATTGCTATTTGTTATTTCATAACAAAAGGGGCACCCCATCCAACTGCTTTTTTTAAAAATCTTTACTCCTTGAAAAAAACTCTCTTAAATGGTTTAACGTCCAAAATAGTTTTAGTCTGTAAAATTTTATTTTTGTATGAATCTCAAATAGCACTGATTAGTTTAGGATATAGTAAAATCTTAATTGTTCAAAACTTTTTGAATCAGAACCTTGTTTAACTTTTTTTGGTTTCCTTGATTATTAGTTTGTATCAAGTAAATGATGTTACTTTATGGTCACCAGAGACAGCCATTCCTACTGCAAGCATCAAATTATTTATATATTTATCTCGTTTTTCTTTTTCACTTCGTTTTTCCCCCTACCCACTATGCTTGTGTACCAGTCTCAATAATTCTAGTTTAAAAATACTATTAGATTTAAAGTTTATGAAACCTAAAAATAAAGATTTTTTAAAATTTAGTAATCATTTTTGGATTGCAAATTAATGTTTAAAATTGGAAAAACCGATCATGAACTGCATTTTTATTAACATATTAAATATTTAAATTTACCATGTTATGTCTATTGGCTGGGTGGCATAGTAGTAGGGCATTGACCTCATATGCCTTTCTTTGGTCCCAGAATCTGAGCCAAGGTTCAAGTGGCCAGTAAGTGATTTTCGAGATGCAAAAAATGGTCAGCTCACATGTCATGTGATTATACCGTAAGTTAAATATTCCTTGGATATTCATTTTGTTTTGAGTACCCACAGCGAAATTAAAATCCCTTGTGCAGTTTCGATTTGAAGAGAGGCCAGATGCCTCCATTTTGTGCTAAACTGGGCATAAAAGTTATTTGTGCTTTGACATTCACACCTTAGTAAAAGATTGCATGTATCAAAGGGGCACACTAGGTCTGCAAAAAGAGCGCTTCTAATGCAACATCAGTAGAAGAACAAATTATTAAGTTTTATTAGGTTTATTTTTCAATTTCTTGTGGCATTTTTTGAACAAATTTTTAGTTTTAATAATGGTAGTTATTTTGTAAATCTGTACATGTTTAACACTAGAATTATATCGATCTTTTCATACCTAAAAATACGGTGGGGGTCATTTTGACCCCTGAGAAGAAATCTGCATAGTTTCCTACATAATGTTAAAGATTTTTAAAAATTAGTTTAAAATAAACATATTTATAATAAATGCAGTTTATTTAAAGAATACAGAGATTCTCAGGGTACATAATAAAATATTTTTAAAAAAGTTTAAAATGCTCTTTAAAAAACCGTCGCTGTTTTAGTTGCATTTCAGAAGCTAGCGGCTAATGGTTCCTTTTATGTGCAAAAACATTATCAGTGCTTCAGATTCTTAAAATGATACGTTCTAAGAGACATTTTTGAGTTTCTGCTCTGTTTCAGCATCAGTAAATGTATTTGCAGTTCTTTTTTTCTCAAAAGGGTCAAAATGACACCTACCCGGAATTTTAGTTGGAACCCTTTAGTTTGGGTTTAAAAGAATTACAATTTTCTTGAAAACTTTTTATTATTACACAGCAGGATTATTTAGGAAAAGTCAAGGAAGGATTAAGCTTTTTACGAAAATACAGAGGAGTAGTTAGCAAAAAAAAGTTTGATTGGGGTCGAAATGACCCCTCCCGTAATTCTAGTATAAAATCATGCGTAAAACTGTACATGATAAGTTTCTGCAGCCTCTTGACAGCCATTTTTTAAACCTTCCTAAAGTTTTGATTTACAAACGTGATCCAGCCGTATTTTTTCTGTTAATCAAGGTTTTACTATGCCTGAAAAAAAAAAAATCTTCTTTATAAAGAGTTTTATGGGTGTTTAAATGAGGCAGCGAGAAGCAAAGGAATGTACGTGCCAAAATTAAAAATTTGGAAATGATGAGTACGAGTGGTAGGAGAACCTGTCCCCTGTTGTAGGGCAAGAGTTGGTACTAGTAGTTCTGGTGGATGCTGCCATAAACATGATATAGAAAATTTCAATGAAAGCTTTAGGACCTGAACTTTAAATGCACTTCATTTGAAACTTAAAAAAAATACACTTGCATCACTTTGCTTCTCACTGCCTCAAATGTACTATCATTTTTGCTCTCATCAAGCACAAAACATAAATAATAAACTAAAAAGTAAAATTAGATTCTTAAAGTTAGTATAAAAGGTGTACAATACAATTAGTGATTTTAAAAGGGTGTGTAATTAGTCATTAGTCTGGTTTTGACAAATGGTTCATTAAAATTTTTTTGTAGAAGATAAATACTTTTTCTTCATTTTTACCTTTTCTGACTCATATTTTTGAAGAGTAAAGCTTTTTCACCACTACAACCAATGGTTCTGCTTAAAATGCAGCTGTCTTGGAGGCCTGTTTTTAATAACATGAAAATTATTTTAGGTGCTTGTTTGTGTTACAATTGAAATTCATGAATGCATACTAAAATAGGAGTACGGCTCTGAGTCATATTAGTAACTCAATGCAACAAAACTGAGTAAATTTATCATTTATTTAGTTGATAGAAATCTAAGTTTGGTTTGAGGTTAGAATAAACCATTTACCTTAACCTATTCATCCTTTTTCTTTTGTGTGTGTCATCATGTTAGACTGCAACGATGTTTTATTTTCTTAATTCTTGTTTTAATTATAGTTGAACATCCTTGCTCCATTGAGAATGGTCAGTGTGAGCATATCTGTATACCTCTTTATAAGTTGGGAGTGCCAGTTGCAAAGTGTCGATGCAAGTCGGGGTTTAAACTTCTTGCACGTGGCAAAAAATGCGTTGGTAAGCTAATTTTTGAGGATTTATTAATCAAGTTATTCAATTTTGAGAGCAGGAAGAGTATATTGTGTGATGTGCATTCTGTTCTATTTTTATGTAATTTATAAGAGTGTGCAGAATATTAAAAATTCATCAATCTTAATTTTAAAAGATCTTCAAACATCAGGTATCTGATATATGTTGCCTTTTATTATAAAATCCTAATTTTTAAAGCACATTAAGACTAAAAAGACGGAATAGGCTAGCAAGGCCCCTTCTAATTTTTTAAGTTAATTCTTTTAAAACTTCTTTCCAAATAAGTCCTCATGCCCAACATATCTTCTCTTATGATTAAATAGAAACCAAGTGTACTTAATGTTAAGTGATGTTATCTCTATATGCCAAGATGTAGCGTTAGTACATCTTTCAAAAGACAATGGCTGTCGTTTGGTTGGTGAGCAGCCAATTATGTTTAGCATTTGGAATTCCAACTGATTCAAAAAAGAAGAGGGTAAAGTTGAAACTAGAGTTAAAAGTATTTTTCTATGCTACAATGAGTAGGAGAAAGGAAGAATTTCTGTTTTTAATGTAAAATCCTGTAGATGTTACTGTGACCCTTCTCTTCCTTCTAGTTGTAAGGCACAATATTTACTGTACTGTGACGCTAATGAGAAAATAATTAAATAAGCACTTGTATAGGGTTATCATCATACGAAATGTCGGAAATCTCTCTTGCATTCAGCTAGTTGGTATTCGATTTATAGAGCAACAAACTATGCTAACCCCCCTGTCTTTCTAGTGTTGGTTGCAAATGTTCCTTTTAATTACTTTAAACCATACACCAGTAGTTTTCTACAATTTCAAGACAAATATAAGTACTTTTAATTCATTTATGTGACTTGATCCCCGGAAAATATTCATTCTTCATTTTACCGTTTGTCTTTTTCTCATCTCCACTCGGTTTGCTATGTTACTTATAATTCCCTAAATGATGAGCAGCTTTATTCATACTCTGTGAAAAACTTTTTTTTTCTTTTTCTGAAACTTTCTCTTTTTTTCTTTTTTTCAAATAAATTTTATTTTTCTAAATCTTGAGGTTTAAATTTTTTTCTTAGAAAATTTTAAAAGTTTCTTTGAATAAATGCTGAAGTTGCGATGAAAAGATTACTGTTAAGTTATAACTAAAAATATAAATGTGCTAACAAACTTTTTTTAAAATGACTGCTACTTTTGGCAAAGTTTGAATAGAGTGTACAATACAGCTCTGTATCCTATTATGTAGACTGAATTCAGTTATCTTTTGTAGCACGGGCGCCCTCATGCAAAATTGTAATGGGGGCTCAGATATTTTAACCATGGTTTAGCAGGATACCTATGGAAACTGATTTCTGGACCGATTAGAGTCATTAAAAATTTGACATTTTTAATAACTTATTCATTGATGGCTGGAGAATAAATGTTTATACATTTTTACAAAGAAAAAAGTACTAAAAACATGGGAGTTCTAATTTCAAAGGGGGGGGGGTCAAGGCCCCCCTCGCGCCCCGATATGGGCGCCCTTGTTTTGTAGAGGTAACGAGCTGAATCGGCTCAATGTCACTTCCTTATGCTGTACTGTACTGCATACTTACAACAATATTCCTGCTACCAATATTAAGTACTCATGCTTTATCAGAACTTGTAAAATTGCTTTATTATTAACTTGAAACAAAGACATCTAGATCACCTATGAGCTAATAACAACTGTTCAACTAGGTCACCTGGTAAATTTAAACTTTCCAGAATTCGAACAGGGCTCAATCCCAATAGGTTCAGAGTTCTGAGACTCCACAGTATCTTGCAAATAATTTTCAAAAATCCCCCCCCCTCACCCCTTGACTATAAACTCAGTGTTGCTTTCAAGAAAAAAAAATGGAGGATGAAACATTTAGGTGTTATTAGAATCATTATTTTGTTATTAATCTGTTTCAATTCAAACACTAGGTCTTTTTTCCAATTTTCTTAAATAGTCAAATTTATGACAATGTACTCCAATAAAAGTTTTCTTTCCATGCAGCCTATATATGTATCCAAGTGATAAGTGTGTATTATTGTATATCTATCAAAAATTGAAAATATTTTACTGTGTATACATCTGAAAATATTTGCTATTAAAGAGTGTTATTATATTGTTTTATATTTTCTCCAAATATTTGGCAATTTTACCATTTGTACACTTTAAAAATTATGGAAGCATACTTTTCTTGGAACCGCTTACTATAAAATGTTTTGAACATAACTCTTGACTGCTGGATTTTATTTAAAATTTTAGTTGCTAAACAAGGACAGCAGTTTTTACTGTATGGTCGTGGGCAGCCTGGTGCCATTAAAGGAATTCCCTTGGAAACAAGTAATAAACAAGAAGATGTTATGTTTCCTATCCTTGGATTAAACACTCCAGAAGTAATAGATTATGATGCAAGAAGTCAATTTATTTATTACTCTGATGTTGAAAGATATGCAATTGAAAGGCAAAAAATTGATGGAAGTCAAAAGGAAATATTTTTGGAAAAAGGTATGCTTTATAAAATAATTTCAAGAAATAAATTGATGTCATCAAGTGTTACTTTTTGTGTATCAATTTGGTGATTTAGTTTAAAAACCGTTTCTATTTAGAATTTAAATTTATTTAAAAAAGCACTTAAATGACCAAAATTTTTTGAAAAAGTGAGTGCTTATTTTAAATTAATAGCTCTCTTAAGACAAGATATAGTTAAATCTGATTAAAAAGGTATGTTGTATGATTGTGTTAAAAAGTCATGTATCCCTGAAAATACATTTTCGTTGCAACCAACCATTAGCCAAACTAAACTCTTTAATACAAACTGCAAAATGCCCTATTTACTGAGACTTCTGCTTTTTGTGAAAAATAGGAACTTGTTTATAGTTATCTTGAAACATCTGATGTGTCCTCAGCTAATGGTAGAATCTGATGCTTCATTAAAACTGCTACATTTGTGTAAAACCACGGATTCAGTATTTAATCCAATCTTGGGTTGGTTGCACATGTTTCTTCAACAATTTATCTCTTGCTTCATTTGTCCTTATGTATGTTGGGGTATATAAAGACAAAAATTTTCAGTCTTTTATATCCAGTTAGTGCATGTAAAAACATAGGAATCCCCTCTGTGCAACTTTCAAACCATCACTTTTTATGAAACATTTTTATGGCAGTTTTATTTTATTATTGTTGTTGTTCCATTAAACCATGGTTACTAAAATGGTGGTGTGTTTACTTGCTCAAGGTCACTGTTAGAAGTCAAAACTATCTTTTTATGGCTGCCACTACACATTTCAAAAATTACCTTTATACTTTACTCAGTATTATTTTCTGTCTGATGACTCACGGGATTTTTTCTAAAGAAGTGTTACATTTTGAAAAATAACTATCCATATGTTATGTTTAAAAACTTTTTTTGCACATTTTTATAGTTTTTCTTAGTGAAAAACATGTTGAAGTGCTTTCAGAAGATTAAACTACTCAGCTTGCTATCTCCCTTATGAAATCGTAGAGGAAGCTGCTGTACCCACGGACAAAATTTACTTTTCAATTTTTGCTGGTCTCTGGGAATGGATAATCGATCGGAAAAAATTTCTGGCAGAATCTACAACTTATCATTTAATGTGGCAATTTTCGTTAGGTGAAAATCTCAAAGCTTTCAACCTCAAAATTTTTTTTCTTAAAAACCATCTTTTTTTATCCGTGGGTACAACAACCCGTTCACTCCCGCAGACCGCCTTTGTACCCAAGGACATATAAAAAAATAATATATAAATTGGTCCGAGGAACTCTGTTATACTCGATACATTTTCATAAGCAATTTTATATTGAAATACTTTGCAAACATCCATTGAAAAAAAACATCCATCAGAAATTAAACTTTAAAAATTAATCGAAGATTTTTTCCCTTTTTTAAATTTTCCTTAATCTTTAACATCAGTGAACTCTTTAAAAAAGTTATTGGTCTTAAGAGAGTTAATGATGTTATTAATAATGAATATGTCTATGAAAAAAAAAACTAGATTCATGATAGTACCGCTCTCTATGTATCTACATAACAACCTCAATTTATATGCAAATTGAAACCTTTAACCAAAATTAACCCACCACAAAAAAACTCAGTTTAGATTAAACAAACAAAAATCTAGAAAAGTTGACTTTAAATGAAAACAGGTGGGATTGTGTGACGGCCTGTAGATCCTACAACAGGTGGGGGTTACTTCAACACTGTAACTTCAAATTCATCATCATTGTTGAAAGCAAATTTCGGACGTTGATGACAAGGCACTATTTTGAGGTACTTCACATTGTAATAAGACTCATGTGTGACCCAAGGGAACTAAAAATTGCTGTCCGTGGGTACACATGGTTGTGTGTACTTGGGTACAAAGGTATGCCATTTTGGTTTTGCAAGGCAGTCACATCAACAGGACCTGTATTACAACAATAAAAATCAGAAACAAAACCTTCAAAATATAGGGAATCATGATATCTGCAACAAAAATGAATAATCCATGATGGACGAAAAAAAAAAAGAAATTGCTTATATTTTTTTTTATTTAGACCCTACTAAAACCAAAAAATGTGATAGAATCTTAAATATTTGTTTGATGGTGTTGAAACTTCCTGGGATACTGGAGAGGGCTGTGACACACACGTTGAACCCCAATTAGGATCTCTCTCGATGATACCCGGAATTTCCCGCCCGACATCCGTAGGTACAACCGTCCTTGGGTACAGCATCTTCCCCTATATTTTCTGCTTTAAATATTTAATAGTAGGTAATGAGCATTCCTAAGACAATTTCTTAGTCTTTTACATGTCAATTTAGTTTTTGTACCATGATTTACGTAATATCATTCTTGAAACCTATATTGCATACTTGCTGTCTAAAAACCTTTTCATTTTGAGAAACACATACTCAAAAATGTTAAGATTTATATCAAAACTCAATAAAATTGTTTTTTTTTTTTGATTTCAGGTTTGAACAACTGTGAAGGTTTAGCTGTTGACTGGATGGGAAGGAATTTGTATTGGACAGATGAAGGCCTTTTAGCTATATATGTAGCCAGACTTGACGATTCAAGCATAAAGAAGCGCATAGTCCATGAAAATATGTCTTACCCAAGAGCAATCGTTGTTGATCCCAAAAGAGGGTATAAATAAGGAAAAAAAAATATCCGTTGCAAGTTTTATAATGTTTTAACATTTTATTTTTAAAATTGCAATAAATTTTATTGCTAATAAATAATACAAAAATTGATGATTTCCAAGAGTCTCTTCTGATTTAAAAAATATATATTAACCAGCTTGTATAATACTCTAACTACGGCATGAATTATTTTAATAATTTCCTCTTTAACTCTAGAAATAATGTTTATTTTGAGTAGCATGGTGGTTAAACATTCCTTTTCTTTTTCAGCATGATGTACTGGTCTGATAGATCAACCGAATTCTTTTTAGTTACGAAAGAATATGGGGGTAAAATAGAACGAGCTCATATGGATGGAAGCAACAGAGAAGTGTTTTTGAATGTTAATCTGCAGTGGCCAAATGGTTTAAGTATTGATTACGTTGATAAGAAATTGTACTGGTGTGATGCTTATTTGCATAGAATTGAAAGAATTTCATTGGATGGTACCAACCGTGAAGTAAGTAAAAAGCTGTATACAATTTTCTTTTTCTTTTTTCAAATTTCTTATATAGTGAAATACAAAGCAAAACCAATTTGAATAAGTCACTAAAAAAAAGAAAGGAAAAAAAAATTGTATAGTGATTTGAAACTTTTTCAATTTAGCTTAATTATATGTGATTAATAATATTGCTAGTTTGTTATTTTAAAGGATATTTTATTTTCTTATCATAATGAAGTTTTAAGTTATAAATCTAAAACAAATATTCTCCCCCCCCCCAACCGGAAAACAGTTTACTTTTTTTGCGTTTAAAATTTCTTTCTTATGAAAGTTGTGAGAGAGATAAATAACAGAGAAAGAGGGAAATCAGCCTAACTTATAACTATTCTCTCACAAACTTTAATTTCATAATTTTTTATGAAATTAATTTTGGCATTCTTTCCTTATTTCTCATAGAAGTGTAATCTACTAAGATATTTTTATATTAAAGAGAGTGATAAACTCATTGTTGTGGGTGTGAAAGAAACTACCTTTGTATTGATGATGTTGTTCTTTATAATGTTGACAGTTTTATTAATTTAAGCATTATTACTTTTGTGGTGGATCAAAACTTTTAAATTGCAAAACAGGTTAAAAAATTATCTGGATTTCATGATTTGAAGCTGCAATATTTTCTGTAAATATACTAAGCGATTAATGACTTTTTGCTAGAATAAAGATAAAATTGAAATTAAATCAAAAGTGGTCATGTTCAAAGATGAGAGTAAAGTATTAGCTTTGTTACCTTTAAAAGAATACGTTTTAGAGGTAGTAATTTATCCAAAAACTGTTTGTGAAAAATAATATTGGTGATTTCATGAGCTGAAAAATTCAACAAAACTGAACAGGGCTGAAAGTTAGAGAAAAAATATTTCGCAAGGCTTAAATTTT
The DNA here is from genome assembly GCF_026930045.1 of Uloborus diversus. Taxonomy (NCBI): domain Eukaryota; kingdom Metazoa; phylum Arthropoda; class Arachnida; order Araneae; family Uloboridae; genus Uloborus; species Uloborus diversus. The sequence goes on from NC_072739.1 coordinate 36,026,586, forward strand.
CGCAACGAAGGTGTGTTAGTGTTTTTACAAAAATTGCAAAAATGTCTACTTGCGAAAATTAATGCTTTTACAGTGTTTTTTGCAATTTTTGTTGATAGAATGATAATTTTACTTAACAATTTACTAACTTAAAAACAAACAAAGAAATTAATCATAAATATTCACCAAGAAGTTAAGTTGAAGAGCAAATCTATGAAGCAAAACCAGAAAAATGAATTTTTGCATTTCAAGAGAGAAATAAGCCACCAAAATGGTTAAAAATATAAACATATTTTGCATTTTTTTTAAATAGTGAAATCACATTAAAGTTGTAAAGAAAAAAAAAACGAAAACAAAACAAACATTCCTGTAAAAAAAAAAAAATCTAGTGAAAATTATTCCATAAAAACTTTGACTCAAGAAATTCAACTTCTTTGACTGATTCAAAACGTTTGTTAATTTTCGGTTCATATTCAGTGAAATCATTGTTATAAATGGAATAAACTCTGTCAGAACTTAGAAAATAAATTTGTATCTGTGCTTTACATTCGGAAATGCTCTATAGTCTTTCAATAGCATTCCCTACTTTAGAGCAAAATACTATATTTTTTCGCTCATTAGTCAAAAGAAGAGAAGAAATCACTAACATTTGTTGAATGTGTTTTTCAGACACTGCTTTCTGGGGAAAGTTTGAATCATCCATATGGTTTAGCTCATTACGACAATTATGTCTTTTGGTCTGAATACTATCAAGGTTTGGTGTTGAGGCTTCATTTGCCAAATAAAACAATCACAACTCTGGCTAAAGAGAATCCACCTGTGTATCAAATAAGAATTTTTGATGCTTCAATGCAAACTGGTATGTGGTTTTATGTTGATTAAAATGTCTTTTTGAAATTTAAATTATTTTTACATAGCTCTGTATCAACTAGAAATGTATGAAAAAAAAGAAGAAAGGAAAACTTAACTAAGAAATCTATGTAAATAAGCAAAAATCCTATCCCAAATTACTATCTAATCGGTTCAGTTTTATTCTCATTCAAAAACCCTCAAAAGTACATCTTTAGAAGATTTTTGTCCTTCGGATTTGAAATAAAATCCCTAAAATCATTAACAGAAAAGTTATAAGCTTTTTTAAAAAAAGGAAAATCAGTTTTTAATTGAAAATTTATCGTCTGTCACAAGCAGTTTTAATTGGCAGAATAAAATCATTGAGAAGAAAAATCTGTTGCCATTTTTTTCTCGTGTGAACAAATATAATTCTTGCTCTTGCTTTGAGGCTTTCCCTGTAATGGAAGAATTTCAAGATTTTCCCTTTTGATTATGTTTTGGCCATTTCTTTTCTTTTTTTTTGTACTGCCAGCAGAAGATAATTTTGAAAACTATAACCCTTATTATGTCGGTGATTTTTGGTGACTAATGTTCAAATTTTAATAGGATTTTTAAGGGCTGTGGTTATTATTTTTGTGGGAAATTTAAGTACAGTATTTTTTTTCTCTCTATTCTTTGAGCATATTTGTTGAACATGCTAAACTTAACATAACTTTTACTTTTGAGATTGACCGTGTAAAGCCGGGAGACGCACATAGTTTAGTAATACCTACAGTAAAAGATTTTTCAGTTTTATTGTTAATTTTGACATTATTTTAATCAAACATGCTATTATTTTTATGTAGGCAAAAGTTTGGTCTTCATTTTTTAAATTAGAAAATTTCATGCTATTATTTATGGGTGAATTTTTGTATTTGAACTTATGTTGAAGAAGTTTTTGTCAACATGCATTTTCGGACATTTTTTAGGTGTGAATGATTGCACTGAAAATAATGGTGGATGTTCTGAACTCTGTCTTTCGACCCCCGATCGGGCAGTTTGTGCATGCAGAGATGGATTCGCTCTTGCCAATGACAGACTGACATGCACAGGTAACTTTTGAGTTTACTGATTATTTTAGTTTTTGAGGTGCATGAGATTAAAAATCACGTGTTTGGGTTGCTTATTGTTTCTCATTTTGAAAATCCGTTTAATATGTATGTAGCTTTATTTATAATACTGTGGTTCATGCTTATATAACCTTCCTTCTATCATTTTACTCTTAGCTATGAAAAATTAATTGTTTGTTAAAGAATATGATGAAATGTGAAATTAGATTTTGTAAATAAATCACAGTAGTGTTAACAGTCAGCAAACTATTCAAAGATATCTGCAAGCACTGCCTTTAATGTCAGGTGGAAGAAAGACCTCACATACTCTTTGAAAATTGCGGTGGCTGGTGCAAGCATAAAGAAATGGCTATGATTATATTCAGCAGATGATTTGTTTTGAAATCAGTTGAGCGGGTTCAATGATTTTAATTCAAACAAAATTAATTAAATTGCAAAAGCTTTTTTTGTTTTTGGAAAACCTTAAGTGGACCTGTTTGTCTGAAATGGTTTTCTGCTGAACTGAAAAATGGATTATTAGTTTCATAAAACCTTAAATTTTTTTCAAATTTGAAAGAATGAAAAATTTCTAGAAAATACTTTGTGGACCGAGTACTAGAACTAGGTAAAATGAAATTTGTCAAAATAGAAGGTTTCATTTCTGTTGAAACTGTTTTAGAGAAGACTTAAAGGCTTCTATTGAAATGAAATTTAGAAATGGTTGTGTTTATAACATTTATAACAAATCTTCACATTTTTAAAAAACCGTGAGGAAACATTAATTTGTCAAATTTTCTCAAAGCTGTATAAAAAACTGAATTGTAGTAACCTAGTTCCCTCAATTTCATAATGAGCTATTTAATGATTTGAGGCCTGAATCTCCTCCGAGATTAAGCACATGAAATTATTTCAGTTGTGAGTGCTTGAAGTTTTTTGTTCAGTGCATGAAAATATTCCATGGTTTGATACCTAGGGTTAATTAATAAATTTAATTAGTAATTTTTCTTTTTTAGGTACTGCAAATTATTCCGAGCCCACTCGATGTCGCAAAGGAGAGTTTGAATGCGTTAAAAATTTGAGATGTATTGATGAAAGGTATTTATGTGATGGTGACAACGATTGTGGGGATGGCTCTGATGAGGATTCATCTGCTGGAGGAAAGTGTGGTATGTAGGAGTATTTTTTATGGCTTTTTTTATGCTTTTTTTAGGAAAAGAGATTTGTTTGATTTTTGTAACAATTCTTATCTTTCTATTTTTAACCATTAACTGGTGAGGTGATTTTTTTTTTTTTTTTTTTTTTGCAATTTAAGTGATGAGGTGGGATGTATGTAACCCCAACATATTATTTCTTTTGTACTCCACAAAAGTTAGCAATGTAAAATCGAAAAACTCCAATAAATTTTGTATTATTCATTAATGTAAATACTACTGAAACGGTACCATAAGTGTACATACTTATATCTATATAACTCTATTTATTTAAATATTATAATACTTTGCATGCAAATATAAAAATCTTAATGTTTCTATTACAAAACTATTTGGAGACTAAATTATTAAGTAATTACATCGTATAAAAGGAAAATAATTTATTTATATATAAAATAACAACTATATAATTTTCTTCTTGTTAATTACTAAAAACTACAATGGGAAAAATTAATATTGTTTTGGCGAGGTGGGGCTCATTAAACCCCAAAAGCAAAATATGTGCAAAATATGTACCCCAAAAGCAAATGCTGTGTTCAACACTAACTTATCCTGTCCTGCTCAGACATTTGCTATTTGGCTTGAAAAAAGATGTCTTCGCTCACAGCATGATCTTGTGAAGTAAAAAAAAATGATGTTCTAGAATTTAAATTTTGCTGGGGTTTAAGACACCCCACCTCTCCAGTTCCGGGTTAATAAAGTTAAAAAAATACTTTTTTTAGAGAAATTCCAATGCCGTGTGGACCAATATCAGTGTGATAACAATCGCTGCATATCTATTCATTGGGTGTGTGACGGTGAACGTGATTGCACTGACGGCTCTGATGAAGAACCAAACATTAAATGTCGAAGTAAGTACTGTGTCATTTAATTGTGGTGTAACTTGGAAAAGATTTTAGTACACAGTATATAACCATTTATCTGGAATGGTCATGTCAGACCTGTTCTTGATAACTGGTTTTTCTGAATAACTTGTTACTAATTGATCTAGAAAAGTTAAAAATCCAAAGTTATTACCATGCAAAGTTCCATTTTCTGTTCTGAAGAACTTTCTTTTTTTAAAATTTCAAAACAATTATTCTTTTTTTGTAAAAAAAATTGCCTAATAATGCTTAATTTGTTGTGTACAGTGAACCTTTTCTGGAGCAATCTCTCACTGATCCTGAAAAACGTGGTTGATAATGTAGGTTGGCCGCTGGTAAAGGTCATTTTGAAAATGCAAAAACAGTAATAGTAGCAACAGAAATGTTCTTTTATATTCTGCTTAAAGTATATAAAAAGCATTATAATAATATATCTAAATAGAGAAACTGAAATTTCTTTTCTAAAATATACTTACATTTTCTTTTCCATTTTCAAGCTGATTCTCTTTAACACCTGAGAAGAGGTTTGTCTACTTCAGGTTCTTCATTTTTTTCTCAATCATCTTTTGTTTCTAGTTCAACTTTTAGTCCCATTTATTAATTATTAATGGGATTAAAATAAGTGCAATCTGGGTACAACAGTAGCTTGTCTATTTCACTTGTTCAAATGAACAAAAAATCGATTCTGACCCCTTAAAATGATCTAGGAATGCCCCTGTTCTATTCATAAGCAACAACTAAATTTTAAGTACAATCTTATGAAAAACTACTTGTCTTTATCAACCTCTTACTATGACAAATGCGCGTCTGACCTGCCGCAAGGGTACAAGTGTCACCTAAGTCTCCCACGGCCTGAGTTTTGCAATTTGCCGGTTATCAGGAAAAGTTTTAATTGTCTCTCCCGGAGGATTTAAAACATTGAGTAGATCGGGAAGAAAATGGTGACTTAGAAAATTGATTGGTAATGGAGGCAGTTTCTATATTGAGGTGATCTTTCACAGAAGTTTCACTGTACTGGTGGCACAATCGTTTAGTTAGTAAGTATATAGCTGGAATCTGTCAGACCATAGCTTGAAGTAAATCAGGCTTCATTAACCTTTTTTTGACTGATGATTATAGTCTCATAATCAACCAAAATCTGTATAAATAAAACATTTTCTGTCAGTGGTATTTTCATTCATTCAAAAATACTGATTTCTTATTCAAGTTTTATTGTAATTTTTATTTTAAAAATAAAAATGGATGTTCATCACCCTTGTGATAAAATACAAAAGTTCATTTCATATTCATGTTTTATATATATATATATATATATATATATATATATATATTTATTTATGTATTACACTCAATTTTCGGAACAGTTCAGTCAATGCTCCGAGCACTCTGGGCCTTAAACTATGTTGATTTAATCTAATTTAGTGACCTCACTTGAAATAAAAATTTGTCACGTGGTGACCTGGGAGAGGTGGGTTTCTTTGTTCCTGCCTCCACTCCTGGTTAGTGGTTTGTGCCACTTCAAAACTCTCACGGTCAGTAATTTTTGTCCTTATTCAAATTTCTGTCCATCTCACTTAGAAAACCTGAAAAGGTCAGGAAATTTCAGTTCTCCAACTTGATTGGTAACCCAGTCTCTTCTTTATTCTATCACATTTTTATTACTGCTTATAAAAAATTATTTTTTAAAATTATCTTTTAAATTAAGTACATAGCAGATTTTCAATTTTATTCTTTCAGATGCAACTTGCAGTTCTAGTATGTTTACATGTAAAGTTAGCGGACGTTGCATTCCTACCAGCTGGACTTGCGATTCGGATCTTGATTGTGGGAATGATGACAGCTCTGATGAACATGATCAATGCGGTATGGACTTTGTTTGATTACCTTTCATGTTGGAGAAGCCATTAATTCATAAGTTTTTTTGCTACAATGTGTGAAACTTTATTACATATCACCTTATTAAAACCAATAGGTGTTTATTATTTAGAGAGCGGTATTAAAAGAAGGAGCGATAAAGACGCAACAACATAATCTATTTATTTTAAACCAACTAACAGTTTAACTATTTTGAAATAACAGAACATGCATTACTATTGTATGCGGTTTGCAGTTACATTTAACAGCTATGTATTATATTTTTATAAGCAACTAAGTATATGTTCAGTACTGATTTTGTGGTATTGGCTTTAGTTTATCTATGCTCTAAAACATTAATAATAGCAATGCTGTATTAATAGTAATAACTTTTTAGACAGTAGTTAAACATGGCTGAAAGAATGGTTTCTATAACATAAATGCAAAAGATACATATAGAAATGTAATAACTGAACTTAATAATATGTTTTTTTGAAATATAAAAATTGCTTCTGTTATTTAACTTTTTAAATATTCATAATTTATTGGTTTCTGTTTTGCCTAAAGACAAACCTCCTTTTTTTCTCTTTTCTTTAAAATTTTCATTTCTTGTTGGTATTTGTAGTTTATCCAGTATGTGAGGGTAATGAGTTTCGATGTGATAACCAGAGGTGTGTTCCCTTGGATTATGTTTGTGATGGTGATGATGATTGCCGGGACTTCAGTGACGAAAGATTTTGTAAGCAGAAGTGCACAAAGCCGCATGAATTTGCCTGTGACGATAACACATTATGTTTATCTGAAAATTTAAGATGTAATGGAGTTCCTGACTGTAAAGATGAAACTGATGAACAGAATTGTGGTAAGCTTTGATTTTGATATTCATTGAAACATGTCAAAATATCATTTAAATGTTTGGCATATGCCATTGGTTACATTACACCCTCAATGTCTCGAATCTCTCGGGAAGAGAAAAATTATGAGATATCGAGTTTTCTATCTATCAAGGTTTTAAAAACATTCCATTAATAAATCTTGCAATTACATGTACATATGTTATGTATATTTATCTAAGTACTATGCAATTACTTTGCATAATGATGAACAAGTTATTCTTCACCATTTTACTAGATTTAAAATTTATGTATTTGCTTTAAAACTTGTTTAACTTAATTTGAAATGCATTTAAAAAGATACAAAATCTTATAATATTTTGCTTGACCCTTTAAAACTGTAGCTTTGTTTTTTTTACTGTTAGAAGGAGTGGGAGGCTATATTATTGATATTAGATTGTGGGATATTTATATTATCCCACAATCTACTGAATCTTGGTGTATAAAATTCACTTACTGATTCTAACAGATCCTGAAAGTTTTCTTTCCGTAGAAAAGCCGTGTCGGCCCTACTACTGTTGAAGGGAATTGGGTGCTTAGAAAAAATAAGATTATTCATTGAAATTAATATTTTTTTCAGATAAAGGTGAGAGTAAAATTTGCCACAAGGATGAGTTTTTGTGCCAAGACGGCATGTGCATACCTAATGCCTGGAAATGTGATATGAAATGGGATTGCATTGATCGAAGTGATGAACTTAATTGCAGTAAGTTATTATTTATGATTCTATCACATAATATATTTTTTGCAATTATTTTATCATTTTGCACTGATATGAATTAGAATTTTTTTTTCTGGAAAAATATGGAGTTATTTTCTTATTTAATTGAATCAAAGGAAAAAAAAAAGTGGATTTACTTTTTTCTTTTTTGTCTGTTTTACTTTTTCCTCTCTCTCTTTTTTTAAACAGAATAAACTTCAATAACATAACAAAATTATTCTTTGAATGAGCATCAAATTAAAAATTAAAGGTTCATTTGCAGAAAAAATTAGATTTTAGAAAATATTGTCTTACTGTTTTTTCTAGTTTGATATCTAAACTGTTTAATGAGTTACAGAAAGCAAATTGTTATGCATTCTTTTGGTATTCTTACCAGTTATAGTACATTGATTTTTTAAAATGTAAATTAATAACAATTTCTGGGAATATACTGTTAAACCTCATCTATGTTAAAAGTAGTCCATCCTGCTTCTGTCTTCATCTCATATATACAGAAAAATATAAATTTCATAATTTCTCATCTTTAGAAATTTTATCAAACAAGTTCAATAGCATTTCATATTATTATATTACACTGTTTTCTGCATTACAGTTAATGTAACATGTGCAGCAAATGAACATCTTTGTGCATCTCAGGATCAGTGTATACCAGAAGGTTTTATTTGTGATGGGCATATTGACTGTGAAGATAAATCTGATGAAAAAGATTGTGGTAAGATCTCGGATAATTTATGTAGTGTTCTTTATTATTTCGATCATAACGCATTTTTTCCAAAGTGTGTTGATATTTATTAGATATGTTTTGCCATAGAATATGATGCATAGTTATGCATTTTAAAAAGTGTCTTAAACTTAATTCTACTGTAGAAATAAAACAATTCTTTTTTTCATAACATTTACGAGTTGTTAATAAATTTTCGTTTTAATACTCAGTTGTTCTAAAATTTCTGTTGGCTTTTTTTATTTTCAGATTTGTTTCATTACTTTGAGTGAAACATAAAAATGTTGTTTCAAGTTTACATAAAGCCCTGTGAAATGTAAAAACAGACAAGTGTTTTTATGTGATCAAAAGTTATTGGGCAAAACCTGGTACCTCAGTATGCTCTCCCAACCCCTGCTCATTAAGTGCAGTCAATTCTCGATATCTCAAAGTCCCAAGGGCACCTGCTAAAACTTCCAAATTATTGGTAGTTTGAGTAATAGGAACTAGGGAGTCCCCCCCCCCCCCAGTCTTCTCACTAGTTTGGGCCCCATAAAAAATTCCTAGATAAAGGAATATTCAAGTTATTGGCTTCAAGTTATTGCGAGGTGGCTGTATTCAGGTTGGCCTTGTGAATTGTGGTTACCCAAACAATTAAACACATGAACTGAATTGAAAGTTAGTAAAATTCATTTTAATAAACTATATAAAAAAGTTATAATTTGAACTTATACATATTTTTAGAACTTACTTGTAGCAATAAAAAATATATATATATATATATTGTTTGCAGATGAAAAGGGAATGCCTTCCTGTTCTTTTCCTAGTCATCTGTGTAAAAATGAAACAAAGTGCATAAATGTCACCCAATTTTGTGATGGTGTAAGTGATTGCCTTGATGGCTCCGATGAAGGTGGAATGTGTGGTAAGTTAATTATTTGTAACACCCTTAAATATTTATGCTGAAGCTCCTGATATAGCTGATTTTTAAAAATTTTTATTTAGTTGCTGGGATAAACGGCATGTCCACTTTTATCAGCATGATGTCTATTTTTGCAACCGTTAGTCCTGAATGCTTACTCCAGTAGCAAAAAGGGTCAAAATACAATGCAGAATTAAGATATCAAGAGGTAAAGAAACAAAAAAAAAAAAAAAAAAACAAAAAAAAAAAAAAAAAATGCAATCTTAACTTTTTATATGATCCTCAGGTCCTTAAAATTATTAGCTAAATATCTATATAAAGAAACAATTCAAACATAAAAAATTTAGACTTAAGTATGAAAAATATTCATCAGTATTCATCAATATTTCAGGTTCTTAATGAATTAGACCTCCCCCCCCCCCCAAATTGTATGAGCTTTTGTAATATTTTTGTTTATCCTAGTATAACATGACCTATTATTTATCAGTATCAATGAGAAGAATAAGTATATGCTTTTTTTAAAAATTGCTCTAACAGTTGCTAGTGTTGTTGTCTTTCTGATAGGTTCTCTGTTCCTATCTCGTTTCTAGTTCCCTATCTCGTTTCCCTTAGAATTTTGAACTCTGGATATTTTTTTCAGCTATTATTGTAAGTGTTGTTTTTTATGAAGATGATTTCTCTAATCTATTCAAGACCAGGGAAAAAGAAAGCAGCACTTTCTCAGGCCCGCTTGCTCCGCAGATATCCATATGCACGGAAACTGGTGATTTGCTTTGCTTAGTTAAGCCTAATTTCGTTTCAAGCTGCATATAAAATATTACTACAATTACATATGCTGAAATTTTCAATTTACTATCATTAATATTCTCTAAATACATCACAACAAAATTTTTATGACATTAATTAATAAAAAAAATAATTGTGAATTTCAAAAGAAAAGGGCTTTGTGTCAGTGAAACTAAAGGCAAAATATATATGTAAGTTTTAAAAAGTTGATAAGTTTACTTTCAAGCATTCAAAACTAATCTGACACATTAGGAAATCAACACAAAAGAAGTATACTAGACAAAAAGGGAAAAATATATGTATAAAACTAATCATTGCTTAAATACTTCTGAAACACTTTGATATTAGCTCACTGTCGCCATTAACTTGAATTTAAAGTCCCCGCACTATTCTGCCATGCTAAGCACTGAAGTCGTATCTGCAGCTGAGTTCAAAGGGAGAAATTGCCATTTAAAAATTTTGCACCGCCATGTATTTGATTCAGATGTAACTTTTTCAGTTTTTTTAAAAAAATCATAGCCCATTGACAAATGACCATTAAACGTTTTTTGGGCAAAATATGTGACTAAGAACCACTGGTGTACTGAATTTAATTTTGACAAAAAATTGTAGATGTTTGTGCTTAGCATGAGAGTATTATATACATCCTCAGAATCACTGCTTTTAATGTTCAAAAATAACTCCTTCATTTTCATATTTGATTCTTTTATCAATTTAGCTAACATACCCTTAGTTAACAACTTCATTCTTTCATCCATGGTGATTGAAATAAAACTGATCCTAACCATACAAAATACGATCCAGCAAACTTACCATTGAAGTTTTTACTCTCACATTTAACCAATAAATATTCATCCTTTCCATTCCACTAAAATGTAGACGAAAATTCTCCTAGCAAAAGCCATAAATTTCAGCTCTAATCCACCTTGAAAGTAACTCATATACTTGTTTTACTTATCCAAGTTCCTGGAAAAAAAAAAAAAAAAAGAAACCCTTGGAACCGAAATTACATGTTGTTACATGTAACAGACCAAGCACCCACAGTCTAGTGTCATTTAAAAATTCAAATACTGTATAACAAATTGAGATCACACAGGCATGATCACGAGCCTCATGGCAGTGATATGCAATACTGCAGCCTCCTGAAGAGAGAAACAAGAGATCACATATGCATGAGCCTGATCTTGGTCCCAAAGAGGCTAAATATAATTGTAAGGATGTGAGAGACAGTATAACATACCTGCCAACCCTTCCGGATTTCCCGGAAGTTTTATGGATTTTTATGTCCTTTTCCGTTTTTCCGGTTATGAGCAAAATCTTCCGGATTTTTCACGTCTTGTAGGAAAAATAATTATCTCGCCAATTTTGGCGCTAATGATACTTTTGTGAAACGCGGCACCGCGTTTTAGGCCAAGTAGCCAAAGAAAGGTTGCCGTAAGAGAATGGCACGAGAAGAAGCGAGGCAAGATTATGACGTCACTGAGTGATACAGCGCATGACTTCATCGGGATCCAATCAAAGCAAGCGTCGCGGCGGGCAACTAGGGGCACAATTTCGGCGCCAATTATCTTCTCATTCTCTCAATTCGAGCTGTTTTTGCTTCGTTCTTTTTTTAAGATGAGTAACAAATGTTATTTCCAAACTTTTAAAGAAAGCAATAAAAGTAATATTTACCAAACGAAAGTAATTTCAATTGATATGAAATTCATAACTAATATATTGTTAAATGTAAAGAGGGTAGGTGTCCTGTTTGATTTTATTTTGCGTTAAAATCTTGTGGATAAAAATAAAAAAATCTTCTGGATTTTTTTTCTCGGAGGTTGGCAGGTATGGTATAAAAAGTTAGATTTTGTATTTTTTAACTATTTATTTGCTTTTTTTCACTTCAAATGTTTAATACCTAAAGTCTGCATTTTATTTTGACCATTTTTGCAGTAGGAAGTATGCATCTAGAACTGATGATTACAAAAATAATGGTGAAAATGCAATGTCATGTCAAGCTATCGCGAAATGGTGCAATATGCATGACAATGGACGTACAGATATTGACGAAGTTAGGTGCGAAGGAGGACCAAGTTTAGGTGGGAAGTGTAGGATCACTATCCTTAGCCGCCTAGACCTTTTACCTCTTGACTTCATGTTTTTGGTCTCATGAAACAAGAACTTTCAAAACAATACCATTTGAATAACAAAGTGAAAACTGCAACCCAACAATGGTTATCTGACATTGGACAGGATTTCTTTTCAGAAGGTGTAGAGAAACATGTACCACGCCTCGACAAATGCTTAAATAATGGAGGTGGTTATATTGAAAAGTAGATTTTGAATGAAACTTTAAGATACCAATAAAGTTATTGTAAATTTCAATCTTTTTCTTGTTTTCTGGAGCAATGCAACTAACTTTCTGACTGACCCTCGTATTTCTATAAATGCTCACCAACAATTTGAAAGCTGATTTATATGTTAGTATTTTAAAAACTGCATGCCAGGGACCTATAAGCAGATTGCTATTATTATGCTTTAAACTGATATAACAATTGTTATCTTTCTTTCAGAGTTTGATCAGTGCAAGTTAAGTATGTGTGAATATCTGTGCCAGGCAACACCTGAAGGCCATATATGTTATTGTCCCCCTGGCTTGCTTCGAACTCTAGACGGAAATTCTTGCACAGGTAAAATAGTTTGCTTAAATGCACTTCATTAAAACAGATGCATTCTTTTAAACTCAAAACATTATCATACATGCAGGTAACTGTTACTGTTTTTCATGCATCACGAAAGTAAAATTAATAGAAGAAATGATTGATTTGTTTTTTTACAAACATTGTACAATGACTGCACAAATGCATGTAAATCCCATTGCCTATATACAGTTAAGATTCAGAACGTTAATTTTCAACTATTTTCTCATGCATTCCAAATATAGCAGAGGTTCTCGATCTTTCAAGCTCTGCACCCACCTCTGGACACTGAATTAAGTCTCCACACCATATGTGGTCCAATAATACAAAATTCATGTGGTATCTCACACTTGAACCAATTCCAATAGAATAATACAATTGGAAAATCAAGACTTGAAACTAAAGCTTATTGGGATAGTTAAAACTAGTTAAATTTGAATCTATAGATAAATTTATAGTTTTTTTGGAACATATTACTATAAGAACATATGAGGCAGTGAGAAGCAAAAGTATGTTAATGCCAAAATTAACTAGTATGTTGTGGCCATCATGAAACTTTCTTCTATATTTTTCTTTTTTTTTTCCTGATCCCTCCCCATGCTTGATGAGGAAGCAATATTCCCATCAAAAACAAAATTACACATGCAAAAACTTGACGACCATCCCAATGTCTGAAATATTGCAAAGGCAAAGCAAAGAGCGAAAATTGAAAGTTACTTTAAAAGCCTTGCTTGAATTAATTACATATATTTTATTTGTTAACAAACATAAGATGGCAACAGTTAAAAATTTTAAATCATTGAGATAATATTTCCGATCATTTCCATACAATTAAAATCACGAGAAATACGCAGACGACAATCTATTACGATTTATCTTTCTTATTGTTGCATTAATAAAGCTATTTTTATTCGCAAAAAAAAAAAAAAAAAAAAAAAAAATCAACACTTCTTGGAGCGATTGGCGTCAAAATTGAACCGAAGCCTGTTTACATATGGATTCACATATATTCCAAATTTCAACCAGAATGTAGCATTACCTCATGAGATAGGGCCCTCACAATGGAAAAAAGAATGAGTGATTGCGCTACCCTCTTTTTAGCTGTTGACACCAAAATAAAATCAGCTCTTGTACCTACTAAGGGCTACTTGCTGATAAATTTTTCTTTCATTCCGTTCATTATTTCTTGAGATACAGCAGTCATAATTGACGTCAAAAAACGTTCTATAACTCAACCCCTGTTTGAGTTATTGACACCAAAATTGAATCAGCACCTGTTCCTGTTAATGGCAACATATGGACCAAATTTTGTTTGATTCTGCCAGTTACTTCCTGAGGAATAGCAAGCACGCGTAACTCAAAAAACGTCCCATTGCTCCACCCCCCTTGGAGGAATTCGCGCCAAAAACCAATGGGCACAAGTTCACATAGCGGCACATATGTGTACCAAATTTCGTTCGATTTCATGTGGTAGTTTTTACTGTAGAGCGGCCACAAAAAACTGGTCACACACAGACGTGACACATACACAGACAGACATTTTCCAAAAATAGTCGAAATGGACTCAGCACACCTCAAAACGTTTGAATCCGTCAAAATTCGAAATTCGAAAATTTGCACGAATCCAATACTTTCTTCTATATATTAGATATAGAAGAAAGTAAAAATCTGGAGATAACCCTTACAAATTTTTGGTGAACCTCTCCTGTGATTTGGTACGAGAAACTACTAGTAGCCATGGTAGGTGCTGCTGGGGCATTCCACGGTATTTTTGACATTTATGTAGAGTCCGTAACGTGACCTTTATTGCCATAACTTTTTAATTTACTGTTTGATTAGCATATTATTTTATTTTAATCTTTTCCTACCAATACACCAGCTCAAAATAAAATAATTTGCAAATCAAATGGTAAATTAAAAAGTTATGGCAAAAAAAGGTTACGTTACGGACTCTACATAATGTCAAAAATACCTTGGAATGCCCCTGCTATAACAGCATAATAATAATAAAAAAAATTCAATGAAACCCAACCTAGGATCATAACTTTGAAGGTGTTTTTATTCAAATCTTGAAATGTTCACTTACATCCCTTTGTTTCTCACTGCCTGATATGACATCAAAGACACAAAAAGCTAAATACAAACTAATTTGAGAGAATATGGCATGTACTCAATAGGCCCGTTACTGCTCTATTAGGTTGTAACTGTGACTGTTGTATGTTAGCTGATGTTGAAAATCCAGAATCGCAGAGATATGTTGATGAAAACTGCACTAAGAGCCTCAAAAGGAAAATTTATAATATTGAAAATACTGACACGGAACCACAAAATTGAGCAAATTATACTCTTAGTTAATTTTACTTTTGTGTTTTATTTCTTTAATATTCACATCCCCCTTGAAATTCTTCTATGCACCCCTAAGGGGTATGCTTCCCAGATTGAGGGGGGCATAATTTTTATGCACTTGAAATGTTGCAACTATTTGATCAGTGTTTATATTACATTTCAGTGTTTCATTATGTGTATTAAAATTTCTTGCATGTTTCAATTTTAGAAGTAATTTTCTAAAGTAAATTATTTTTTCACTTTTGTATTTAAAAGTGATGTTTACCTACTAAAATTTTGCAGCCCCCCCCCCCCCCCCATTAAACATAATAAAAAAAAGTCTTCAACTTCTATGTGTCGCCAACTTTATTGTTTCAGAGATACCAGCCTGTGAACAATGGGGCATTTGCAGCCAAAATTGTTTACAACTGAAGCATGGACATAAGTGCTATTGTGAACCCGGCTTCATGTTAGAACCTGATCATTACACTTGCAAAAGTACAGGTAATATTTAATTTTTCCTTTAAAATTTGAAGCATTATAATTTTTCCTTTCATGCCTAAGTTCAATTTTAAACTCAAGTAGCATATTCCCATTTCATACCTTAAAAAATTTTTTTTTCAAATATTTTTGAAACATTGTTGTCAGCGAGAAAGCATAGTTGTTAGAGGTTGGCATTTATGCCAAAATGTGCAGGTTAAAACCTGGCTTCAGCTGGTGAATTTTCAAGATTCAGAAGGGCTTAGTGTCCTTTATTTGATTGTATGACATGTAGAAAATCCCTTGAGTCTTCGTTTGATTATGAATGCTGTATGCAAAATTAAATTTCTAGTGCAGATTGTAAGAGCCATTTTTCTAATGAGTAGACTGGATGTCAAAATTCTCTTAGTAATAGTCATTCACTGATAGGGGTGCAACATTAAAGATTGAAGGCCACCCTTTTGGAAATGCACTAGGATTCACTTGGTGAGGGACCAATACACAGCACAATTATAAACAAACAAATATTTTTTATTTTAACTTTTAAATAGTTCTTGGAATGTTTTTTATAATTAAAAGAAATATTAATTCTTTCCTTTTCTTTGCAGATCCTGCTGAACCATACATCATATTTTCTAACCGACATGAACTTCGCAGTGTTGATTTAAAATCGATGGTTGTTAAGGCACTAATATCAGGCTTGCAAAATACAGTGGCAGTGGATTTCTTTCATTCTTCAAAAGGAGATATGATATTTTGGACTGATGTTGTTGAAGATAAGATATATAGGGGATATGTAATATCTGGATGTGAGTTTTTTTTCTTTTGCCCTCTTAGAAAAGCAAAATTTGTCAGTGTAACTAAAAGTAGTGTTAGAAAGGATAAAAAGAGTCTAATATAGTAAATGTCATGAAAATAGGGCCAATTTTATTCCCTCTTATGACTTTTGTTTGTATTATTTTCATTGACAACATGTCACTTCTCATATTATGGTGCAAAGTTTTTAATTTCCATTTTTTTAAACTCTTTACTATCCACTTAAGTTGAAAAACCTGGATTTTTATGACCATTTTATTCTACCAAACCTTGTGCATAGAATATGTATGTAATTCAAAATTTTTGCAAAAACTACCCTCATTTTTGAATGAACGCAAAATTACCACTGCTCTGAGATTGAGACAGTAATATTTAGAAATCAAGCTTTTGTCAGTTATAAAGACAACATTTTATGAATATTATGTCCTTAGCTTTCTCATGTTGAACGGCAAAGAAATTGGATAAATCCAACATTTAAGAGCCATTTGTTTATTCAATGTTATATTTCTACCATAGGCCCAGTGATACCATTTTGGTAATCATGCATAAAGAATCGATGCGTATTTTCCTCAATTCACTGTTCAAGTTTCAAGATCTTTATGATGTTGTTGAACTGCCCCTTTTGCATGCATTGTATATATGTAATCCATGTGTGTATACAAATTATAATTTATATAAAATTCAATATTATTGTAGTTATAAAATTTAAAAATTTTATATAACTAGTTTTTATTATCCATGTAATAAGAAAATCATTGCTTGAATGTAATTTAATGTTTTTTCCACCATGTGTTTAAATGTTTTACAGCACTTACAAACATTGAAGTTGTTGTGCAGACAGGCCTTGCTACGGCTGAAGGATTAGCTGTAGATTGGATTGGTGAAAATTTGTATTGGGTTGAAAGTAATTTGGATCAAATAGAAGTTGCTAAATTAACAGGAAAGCATCGAAGAACCTTAATTGCCAGTAATATGGAGAATCCTCGAGCAATTGCGTTGGATCCCAGATACGGGTAATTTTTTTCACCACAATTTATGTTAAGTGTATGGAAAATTTTAACCGACTCAAATTTTGAAGATATTTTATAAAAAATCTGTTTTATCTGTTGATGTCTTTCCACCTTGGTCTTACACTGTTGATCAGAGGCAGCGATAGGAGATAATAAGTGCGGGGGGGGGGGGGGGGGCAAAAATTTTTTTTGGAAGCTGAAGATTCCACTTTTGGCTATCTTTCGGTAACTTAAGGCTTCAAAAGCTCTTCCCCGAAATTTTTTTTGAAGTTGAAGTATTAAAAGAAACGTTTAGGCTGTCTTTGGTGATGTAAAGAAGGTAACTTCCTGAAAAAAATCCTGAAACTGGTGCCTTTAAAAGGCAAATTTAGGACACTTTTAACAAACTGAGGGCAAGTCGTGCTGGGGTTCTCTCCCAAAAATTTTGCAGAGTTGAATCCTTTCAAAACCGATATTTCAGGACTTTTTTCAATGACTTAATGAGAAAAAAATGAGTTCTCCTTTGTAACTGATAAAGCCTTGAAAACTTAATTTTAGACTTCTTTTGGTGACTTCAAAAGAAAATTCAGAGGTCTACCCCCGAATTTGTTTTGTAATTGTTGTCTTAAAAACACATTTTTACGTATTTTTACTGATGTAAGAAGCGTGAAGCAAGTTGGTACTCTTCCTAGAAAAAAATCCCAAAATTGGAACCTAAATAACATAAATTTAGGCCATCTTTGAAGTTACAAGAAGGAGGGAGCATGCGGTTCTCCCCTGGAAATCTTTCAAAACCAAAGTCTAAAAATTTGCAATTTTAATCTATTGCTGATAATTCTTGGGTGATCTTCCCAGAATTTTTTTCAAATTAAAATCTAAAGAAAGTTCAGGCAATCTTTGATGATGAAAAAAGTGCGAGAGCGATCGCCCCCCCCCCCCCTGAGTCGCCGCGACTGCTGTTGATGTATTTTTATTAATTCAGCTTAGGTTGTATACAATAATGTTTGAAGGAGGGGTGCAGGGAAGAAATCACGTCAGTCAAAAAGCTTAATTTAGAGAAAAACGCATTTTAGTGTTTGACCGATAAGCTTCCCCCCCCCCTGTAACGCCTATTTTCGAACAAATATTTCAGCTGATTTACAGTTTTGTCAAAAAATGATGGACTATTCGAAAAGTATACTTCAGTAACTACTAGACTGTATCATTATTTCGTTTCCTAGTAGAAACTGAGTGATGGGGTTTTCCCCTTGTGCCCTTCATTTTCTATGCTAGCTTTTTTTTTCTTCTTTTTAATACCTGTTAGGTGTCCTTTCAGCTAGATAGTTTGTCTCAAATTAATTGAACACTCTTTGTAATTAAATGTATTATAATTGATGAAATTCAAGTTTTTTTTTTGGACTTAGAATGTTGTTTTGGACTGATTGGGACACATCTGCTCCAAGAATAGAACGAGCTTCTATGAGTGGTGAGGGCCGCTCTATCATTTGCAGAGTTGATGAAATAATAACAGAAGGTGCTTGGCCCAATGGCTTAACGCTAGATTATATTGCATTGCGAGTCTATTGGATTGATGCAAGGTCAGTTCTTAAATTATATATTACATTTTTTCCTTGTATAAGAGCAATAATTTATAAATACAGTATTGCAACAAAGTTATGCTATATGGTTTTAATAAGATCACTTAAGTTGAATATCCATAAATTGAGTTAAGTGTAATCTGAATATAATCTCATGTGATTCAAATGGTTTATATTCATAGGTCTGATTCCATACATACAATTACATATTCTGGAAAAGATCACCGAGAAATATTAAGGAATCATGAAAGCTTGTCTCATCCTTTCAGCATTGCACTGTTTGGAAACTTTGTCTATTGGACAGATTGGAGAACTAATTCTGTCTTACGGGTAATTTTGTTGAATATTTTTTTATAATGCTTGTTTTGAAAACATAAATTTTACTAATGAATACACATGTATGTTCTACACGAAACCTTAAAAACGTTTAACACGAAGCTGAGGAGACTGGAATATTTCTTCATGTTAAAAGAATTTTCTGGTTAAAAGGTTTGTATTAAATTTCTCATAATACTGTCAGAATGGATAGATGATCTTGTGTTAACCAATTTTTCACATTAAAAAGCACTTTTGTGTTTAATGTATTTCACTGTAGGTACCAACGGCTGAGGGAAAATGTATTAATTAGTTAAAAAACACATTAGTTAGAAATAGCAATGCACTTCAAGTATGGTTTCAATGGGTGTGAAAAAATAACTGATATGTAAAACCTTTTTGAATTTGGGGAATACTATACTGGCTTACTTCCGAAACAAATAGCAAAAAATTTAAATTGTAGTTTGGAATCAAGGTGGAATTTTTAGTTTGAATTGAAAAGCTTGAAATAAGATTGATTAAGTAGTTTGTCAACAATTACCTATGTTTGAAAATTAAGTTAAGAAAGTTATTTCTGAACGGAGAAAGTTTTTAGCTTATTAATTACATTTTATTATGTCACTAAAGTATAAATAAGGAAAACATATTGCATGTCATTGCTTTGAATAATCCAGCCAATTGTGTCCTGCAAATGTGAGTTGTATGTATAGTTAACCTTGCACTTTCTGTTGTATATTGTTAATCTGGCACATCAGTGACTTTGTCTCATTGCATATGTTAAATACATCTTGTTTTAAAGTGTCCATTTTATTTCTTTCTTTAGGCTAACAAATGGAATGGTACAGATATTCGAGTAGTGCAGAGAGCTATTACTCAACCCTTTGATATTGTTGTTTATCACCCAGCTAGACAACCTAGAGGTACTAAAACATTTTTCTTATGTAGTTATAAATTGAATTAGCAAGATTTGTGATTGTGTTGATATTACTTAAAAAGATAAAGAAACTTTCAATCAGTTTTTTTTTTCTAAGTGCAAGTTAGCACTTACCATATCTCTCAGCCTGTAGGACGACACTCTTTTTTACTTCAAAATATACTTTAATATCAGTTTGCGTTTGAGAGATGGATTTAGACAAAGCCACAAGCTGATTCACTGGTTAATATATTATACATTGATTCACACTTAGGCATAGAAAACAGATGACTCTAACAACAACATTATTATTTTAAGCTTGCAAAATTAAATAATCATATGTAATTTATGATTTTTTTTTTGTAATTTAGCAACAGTGATAGAATGATAATGATTTTCAGGGATTCTACAGTGAATAAAAGCTGATGTATTTATTAAATGTTTGATGTAAGTTTTATTTTCACTGCATGAAAATAAAATCTTGGGGGGAAAAAAAATTCCACAAGCACAACCAGAAAATTCTTGTGTGTGTGTGGGGGGGGGGGGGAGGAGTGAGCTCATAGCAGTTGTTACAGGTATCTATGTTCACACATACAGTATAACTTCGTTTATCCGGTCTTATTTAGTGGGGATCAAATTTGGAATTTAAAAGAAATTTTTATACTCATAAGTAATGATTTTTGATTATGGTACATGCAGTTAACGTTAAGTTTGCTGATTTTGTTGCTTATCTTTACTAATAATAAAGCTGAAAGTCTCTCTGTCGGGAGGATGTCTGTAGGATGTCTGGATCTCTGTGACGCGCATAGCGCCTAGACCGTTCGGCCGATTTTCATGAAATTTGGCACAAAGTTAGTTTGTTGCATAGTGGTGTGCACCTCGAAGCGATTTTTCGAAAATTCGATTTTGTTCTTTTTCTATTCCAATTTTAAGCCCATTTTTCACAGAAATTTAATAAAATGGGAAGAATTTGTTCTGAAAATTATCTTTCTTTATCTTTCTTTTCTTTACTTCTTTATCTTTCTCCTTTTCCTTTCTTTTTAAACAACAAACCTGAAAGTCTCTCTGTATGGATGTCTGGATCTCTGTGACGCGCATAGCGCCTAGACCGTTCGGCCGATTTTCATGAAATTTGGCACAGAGTTAGTTTGTAGCATGGGGGTGTGCACCTCGAAGCGATTTTTCGAAAATTCGATTTTATGAATTTTCTATTAAAATTTTAAACCCTTTACACGTAATCTTTACTAATAATAAAGCTGAAATTCTCTCTGTCCGGAGGATGTCTGGATGTCTGGATCTCTGTGACGCGCATAGCGCCTAGACCGTTCGGCCGATTTTCATGAAATTTGGCGCAAAGTTAGTTTGTTGCATAGTGGTGTGCACCTCGAAGCGATTTTTCGAAAATTCGATTTTGTTCTTTTTCTATTCCAATTTTAAGCCCAATTTTTCACAGAAATTTAATGAAATGGGAAAGAATTTGTTCTGAAAATTATCTTTCTTTTCTTTACTTCTTTATCTTTCTCCTTTTCCTTTCTTTTTAAACAACAAACCTGAAAGTCTCTCTGTATGGATGTTTGGATCTCTGTGACGCGCATAGCGCCTAGACCGTTCGGCCGATTTTCATGAAATTTGACACACAATTAGTTTGAAGCATGGGGGTGTGCACCTCAAAGCGATTTTTCGAAAATTCGATTTTATTAATTTTCTATTAAAATTTTAAGCCCTTTTTCACATAATCTTTACTAATAATAAAGCTGAAAGTCTCTTTGTCTGGAGGATGTCTGGATGTCTGAATCTCTGTGACGCACATAGCGCTTAGACTGTTCGGCCGATTTTCATGAAATTTGGCAAAGTTAGTTTGTATCATGGGGGTGTGCACCTCGAAGCGATTTTTCGAAAATTCGATGTGGTTCTTTTTCTATTCCGATTTTAGGAACGAAATTATCATAAGATGGACGAGATTACCATAACGTGGAACCATAACATAGGCATAAGTCAATTGGCGATAAAATTCATCATACATTATTTGTAAATATACAGGCGAACCAAAAGAACTTTTAATTTTCTATTACGGGCAAAGCCGTGCGGGTACCACTAGTTTTGAATAAATGTACAGCTCTTGCACAGATTGTGCAATAAATTATTGTGATCAATCAAACATCATGCCATTTTTGGAGCTTCAGTCCGCTACCACTCTACCTGAATAATTAATGATAAAGCATTTGCATGAAGTGTGCTTCATTCAAAGGCTGCATCTGTTTGAAATAGAGGACAGTAGTTTAACTCCTTGTTAAGAAATCCTATA
This sequence comes from Uloborus diversus, assembly GCF_026930045.1. Classification (NCBI taxonomy): domain Eukaryota; kingdom Metazoa; phylum Arthropoda; class Arachnida; order Araneae; family Uloboridae; genus Uloborus; species Uloborus diversus. The sequence continues at coordinate 36,048,835 of NC_072739.1, forward strand.
AAAATAATTTATATATATTTTTTAATGTCTTGTAAACAATTCTATGTAATTTTGTTGCAAAACATAGTGTTTCATAGGTGCTTACTTAAGGATCAGTTTTGCTTATTGTCCACATTACTCAGATTATCCATGCTTTTGGTCTCAATTAGTCCGGATAAACGAGGTTGTACTGCCGTACAATTGACAATAGGGCTTAATATCAAGGTTATATATCATAGTGTGTCTCAGAGGCTGAGAAAAATGATATAGTATGTGTTATATTGTACTTGTGTGACAGCACATTATGTTTGCATTTTCATGCTTTTGTTTCTTCACCTTTAGGAAATGAAACTAATCCTTGTAAAGAAGATAATGGTGGTTGTTCACATTTGTGTCTGTTGAGCTTTAATAATACTCGGTCCTGTGACTGTCCACACTTGATGAGTTTAGCATCTGACATGAAAACATGTTACAGTTAGTATCTATCTATACCTATGATCAGTATTTATTTATTTGCTACAACTTAATAATTTAAACAGCTGTGAATGTACTGCACTTAATTTGTGTTCAACATATCTGTACCTCAGAGCCAAAAGGACCTAAGTCACATGATCATTTTACAGGAGAGAGGAAAAACATTTTTTCTGGTGCATGCAAAGGATGGGATGTGTGCTCTTTTAATGTTGGTAAAAAATTGAAAAAGATATTTTTAAAAGAAATATGTTCACTTTGCTCGAAGCGGAATAGGCTTCTACATACAATGCACTAATAAACGGAAAATGGCAATTTTTGAACTTATGTCTAGTTTGAGGTACAGATAATATGTGTTCTGTGGTAAATATTTTATGAAATGTTTGATTGTCTTATCGAATAATGTTGTTGAGACCTATATACCTGGGGCATGTACTTAGAGGCGCACTACTTTATTTCAAATGTATTAAGTTCTAAATTTTATTATCCAGTTGGGAGAGTCAGCAGACCAGTTGGTGTCTTAGTAACCTTTTAAAATCCCAGGGGAGATAATTGTGGCAAGTTTTAAGTAGAAAGTGTTATCATACAGTTTGATCTTAAGATGTGTATGTTCGGGAAAACCTGAAAATTTTGAGGAAAAAACCTTTTTTCCCTATTGCTGCTTCATCCAAGAATTTTATTTTTTATGGAAACAAGAATGCAATCTCCTGCCAATTTGCAGGGCTGCAACATTTTACCTCATGCAACCTTTCATCATTGTGCCAAAAGATTCATTTGCGCAGTGCCATCTTGTTTTCACTAAAATCAATATCCCGATTAAGTGACAACTCAAAATGAATATTTTACCATACAGTAAATCCTGCTACAACATACTCCAAGGGTCCGTTAAAAGTATGGATTATTTGTTATAGCAAAATCGTTTTAAAATATTCTTTATTTTTATAAAAGTGTTAATTTTGCTAATGTAGGTACCTTCGAATTTAACTAAATCTGCCACATTTGCCGTTATTAGCGATCTAACATATGGTTAAACACATAACTTTTTCCAAAAAAACCGGAGAAAATATTGAACATTGACCTTTTATTCATTGGTCTTCTTCTCGTCTACCGCCTCGGATCAGCCAAAGTGGGTTTGAGTGTTTATTAAAAAACTTAAATAATTTCGTTCAGAAAATAGATCACAATATTGTGGAGAGTGATCGGTCACTTGCACCAGTAGGGCAAAAATGCTGTCATGTTTTATACTTGTCTTTTAATGTAATCTTCCATTACACCGCAAAATGAAAATAGTTGCAAAAATTAAATTGTTAAAAATGTAATATGCATTTTAAAAATGTAACGCATTTGAAAAGTTTTAACAATGCTTTTTTTTTATGAACTTTTATCACTTATTTCTTACTAAATAGAACTGGTGCAAATGTATGGTTCTACAACTACAGGGATATTTAGGTTATGAAAATTTCAAAAAATTAAATTTATGCCATTAAAAATATTAAAGACATTTGCTCCCTGTTTGTTAATGAAAATAGTAATTTATAAACATTAAGTACACTGCATCAACATCTAGTTTTGTCATTCACATTTCAATTTTTTTTTTTTTTTTTTGGCATTGGAAAATTTTTAATTTATAATATTGTATCGTCTTATATACGTTTTGAATTAGAAACTGTGATGCCTTGCTGCTTATTTTTTACACTGATTCACGGATTGGTTAAATCCTGATTTTATCTACCAGTTTGAAGGTAATCTCAGATTCAATGAGATGCTGTATCCAGCTTGGTTATTTACTATTCCAAACTGATGAGCCCATAGCAAAGAGGAAAATTTATTCTCTGGGTGTCATAACTGGGCTGTTGGTATATTGCTTGGAACTACTTATGAGTTTTTAAATGTATTATTCAGCTGTTTACATATGGAAAATGTTTCTTTAAAATTTTCTTAATTGTAGTTTCCTTGTTTTTTTTCTTTCAGAGAATGAGAAAGTTCTACTCTTTACCCGGCAAAATGAAATTAGAGGGGTGGAATTAACTATGCCGTATTATAATATGATCCCACCTGTTAGTATGCCAAAGGTGAGTTAAGGTACTTTTGATTTTTAAATTTTTGTATCTAATTAGTTTTTGCTCTCTCACTACAGCAAAAATCATCACATTAGCAAAAGTTTTAAAGTTTTTAATATCCATCTCGTATGTTAAAGGTTTTGCTTTTAGCAGAATTTTTTTGTTACAGATGATGCTACTTTATTTTCTTGTTTAGATATTTCTTATCTATGTATCACCTTTGGCATGTATTATTGTCAAAACTGAACCACAGCAAAATTTAAGACCTTAATTTTTTTTTTACTTACTTGAAACAATTGAACTGTCATTTGTTGGTCCTCTTCAGCTTCCCTCTGTAAAGATTTAAGAAATAAATTTGACATTCATGCATTCATATGATTTATAGTGTACTATTGTAATTATACAGAGAAGATAGTAGCTTTTTTTAGTATCAATCTCATATGTTAAAGGTGCTGTGACCTTTTAACTGAGCACCATATCAAATCTATATTTAGCAAAAATACGGAATTCTAATAAGCAGTTTAATGATGGTTTTGCCTTTGAGGGGGGGTGGGGGGGGGAAAGTTGTGAATTGTCTTAGAAGCCTTCCATTTTGCTGTTTTCTTTAAATGTAAATATTGTATAAATTTTAAAGAAGTAATTACGTAGGAAAAAAAATATATTAGACAAGTGTGTGAAGTTGAAAAGGAATATTCTTTTCAAAGCAGTGGACTGAATATTAATGTTTTGGGTTTGGAAGAGGGGGGGGGGAGGTTCTTTAAAAAATAGTAGCCATATTAATTAACAGTAAGTATGACTCAATATAATGTATATTAATGAAGAACTTAGTGTCCAGTAAATTTCATAGTTGAATTGAAGATAAGATTCATCTGTTATTTTCTCAATATTTAATAGCTCTTTAATGTGGAATGGATGCTTACAATTAGGGGTCTTTGGTTCTCTAATCACCTAATTGGTGCCTTTCAAAGAATTTCTCTCATCATAAATCATTTGATTTTATACAGTTTATTGTCCTTTTTGTTTATCCTATTTATTCATTCATATGCAAAACAGTTGGACTTCTTCATTTAATGAATCTTTTCCAACTGTCTTTCATGCCAATTCCAACACAATATTTGCTATTATAAAGATATGTATTGCTTGCATAATTAGTCTGAGCATCACTCACACATAACTTTTGGCTCACCTCAAGTTCTTTTGTGGAATATACATTTTAAAACAATACTTCTGAAACAAATAAGCATTTGATAGGTTCAAAAACATGTGTTCAAAGTGTAAACCTTTTGAAAGTTTGAAATGAATAAATTCAGCTTTTCTGAAATAAGTGCTACTGAACCAGGGAGAAGATTGCACAACTCCTGTGAAAAATTACACAAAATGTTCATAAACGTAATAAAATTTTCAGCCATGACGTTACTCTATATAATCCAGTGAGAAAATGTTGAGTGTTTTTAATTAAGTTATTTATATAATTTGAAAATTACAAGATTCTACTTTTGCTCCTGTTCTACCAACCGTTTCTTGAATGTTAACATTAAAAATCGTTTTCAAAGGTAATGAAGGTGCATCAAATTGATTTTGTTGCTTCACGTCATCAAATATACTGGTCTGATGGTGATTTAAGTGAAGTGAAAAGGGCTAATTTATCTGGTTCATCAGTGGAAACTTTGATTGATACAAGTATGTGAAATATTTTGTATTATATTGTTTTTGTTTTTCATTTAAGCCTTATCTTCTTTTTTTAAAAGACGGCTACTAGTGCCATCTCTTGCTCCAAGTCAGAGGAGAGGTTCACCTACCAATTGTACTTGGTTATCTCCAAATTTTTAATTTTGCTACTTACATCCCTTTGCTTCTCAATGCCTCATATGGTTTTTTTAAAAATAATATGGTGATTTTATGAGGAATTAAAATTCTGGGAAAAAATGCCTATTTCATGCATTCTAATGAATCAAAGTGATTTAAAAAAAGTTTTAGTCCTTGAGGGTCAATTTGATGAAAATGTAAATCAGCTAAGATTTTAATTTTCTTGATTTCAGTGTTGCTAAATCTTATAGCTAAATTTTTGATTTTGGCAACATCCCCTTAATACTAAATGCCTGTCACTATTTCGCTTTTAACATGGAGCAAAAGTGATCCCAATAAGCAAATTTTTGTACAACTGCTACTGTCATCTATCGGAGATGATCGAAGGTGTTAGAAATTAATAGCGGATAGCACAGATTGCTTAATAAACTTCTAAATTTAAATTTTGAAATTAACTAATTTGATTTGAATTGTTTGGATCCATTTCCACAGAAACGCCATCCTTGTATTGCCCCAGGTAACGTTACTAGTTGTACCGTCGGAGGATCACTTTTTGAGGCAAATGTGTTAGGCATTTAGTATTAAGGGGCCGTTGGTTTTTAGGTACTTCATAAGAGAAATTTATGTATATAAAATTCATGGTCGCACTCTAGTGGAGCCATGATAAATTATACCTTTTGACAGAATGGTTTTGTCATCACTTATTATCAGTCATTTGCCCTCTGATCATACTTTAATATTTTTCCAAAGAAAAAAAAAGTTGGAAAGAAACTAGGTATACACTGATCATAATTTTTTTTTTTGTTTAATACCGCTATGAGGTTGCAGTATTGGTTGTGAATATTTGTAATTTTATAGCTTTAAAATTTGTTTCTGAAACTGCATAATTTCCAATCATTTTCTGTTTATTTATTTCCATTCGTGATATAAGTCTTGTCTATTGTTGCCATCATTTACAATTCAGTTTCAGGATTTCATTGAAACATTGGTTGTTCCAAATATCTCATGTATCTCAGGAAATTCGTTACATAAGTTGAAAATTAATGCATGCTTTTCAGTTCTAGAGAGTCCTGATGGGTTTGCTGTTGATTGGGCATCTCAGAATCTTTTTGTGACATCATCTGGAAACAATGCTCGAATAATTGCTAGTAACCTTGATGGGGAGTATATTGTAAATATCATCACTGAAGAGCTATACAATCCTCGTTCTCTTGCTGTGGACCCATTTGAAGGGTAATTAATATCTATTAGTCATATTTTTGTTTATGAATATTTTCAATGAAAAATTTTATCAGATGCGTCTTGTTTTGTCTTTAAGCTCTTTAGAAGTGCCAAAAACAATTGCTTTATTGGTTTAAATTGCTCTTTCTAATCATATATTAATGCAATGTCGCAGAATATGTAGATGTATTATTCTAATTAGAATGTTTTTCAGTAACAATACTGTTGTTCAAAATTACGCATTCTACATGGCAGTGAATGGTGTACTGCTAAATCTTTTGTTCCTTTGCAATCCGCAAAATTCAAACTTCTTCCTATTTTTCTTTCATTTTTCTTCAGTTTTTTTTTTAAATTTCATGACACCACACAGTTTTTGGACAGCCATCTTTTACCACTCCTGATTTATTACTTAAGGAAAGAAATCTTATAACTAAATGCACAAAATCACTATTTGGAGCTAGTATTTCTCTTTTAAACAAACTTTTTTAATGAAATGTAATGTATTGTTATTCTCCAAATATTCATTAAAAACTAATGAGTGCAATAAACTTTATCTGAGAGAGAAGCCTTTGCAATCATAAGTGATGCTACAAAAGCATTGTTATTAGCTGAAATTTTAACTTACAGGCCACACTAAATTGATTTTGGGTTTTTGAAAGTTTTACTCTGTATCAAAATTATTTTAGGTTCAAACAACAAATATGGTTTTATGTTTGAAATATATTGTCTAGGTTGCTTTTCTGGTCTGACCATAAAGAAGAAAACAACAACCACATGATTGAAATGGCAAGTATGGATGGATCAAATCGTCGAACACTGATCTCAGAGTCAGAAGATAGCAATCTAAACATGCCAATCAGTAAGATGAAATAAATATTTTTGTTTGAAAACTAGTTTAACCATTGTAGTAATTAATCACTTTTGCTATACAGGTAGTGCATAAAGAACACAATTCATTGGCTCCATGTTTTTTGAAACCTTGTTGTTCGAGAGTACAGAAACCCGTTTCAAGTGTTGAAATAAGAAAATAAAATGTTACAAATTAGCTTTTGATTACAATTCTCTAGTTTATCAGACAAATGACAAATTTGGGAATAATTTTGTATCAAATGATAAATGAGCTTAATTCTTTTTCAAAAATATTATTCGGAAATCGTGTAGTTTGAAACTGCATACTTTTGGAAAAATTATCCTTGTTCTTTAAAACTCCTGTTCTTTAAACGCTTTGTTCTTCAGGGAGTAGTTAAATTAAAATATGTTTGTTGTACTGTTGACCCCCCCCCCCCCCCCCCCACCTGTCTAAGAAAACTTTTAACTTTTTTTTTAATGTATTGAACTGTCACTATTTTTGCTCTATCATTATTTTTGGCGTCTTGAATGTGATTAAGTTTAATAATTACAAATGCTAACTGGTTGGGGGTTCAAAAGAGTGCTACGAGGTTAGTAAATGGGCTTTCTAATTCAGATAAAGATTCCAGGCTTAGAATGCTTAATATTTTATGTATAGTATTGAGCAATGGAGAGTAAGGTGGGACATGATCCAGTTATTTAAGTTTATTAGAACAGAGGATGTTTGTGGGCTAAATTTCTGCACAGACAGAAAAACCAGGCATCATTGTATTAAGCTTTTCAAATCCTAAACTTATCTTGAAATCAGGAAAAATTAGTACTTCAACACGGTTGTAGGTATTTGGAATAGTTTACCAGAAGTAGCTGTTACTTGCAATGGGGTAAATAGTTTCAAGAGGCCTCTTGATCTTCATTAAGAATTGATAAATTGACTGGGACCAGCCTGGCGGGGGGGGGGGGGGGCAGAGCCTGTTGCTGGTGGTCACTTTTATATTTGCATTTATTTGTATTGAGTTTGTTTTGTAATTTGTATAGTGGTTGTAGATTGGCAAGTTTATCATATCTTTAAGGACAATAATAATAATTGTGGTTTTATATTTCAAAAAGCCTTTATGCTGTTAATATTAGATTTTGCTTAGTTGATTGTTATATATTCATAATAACAGCTGAATTTAGAACTCAAGACTTACTGTTATTATAACCTATCAAAGGAAAGTATTACTTATATTCAACATCATAATGTTACTTAAATGTTTTAAAGCTAAGCTTTAAAACCAGTGTTCCTACTTTTTATAATCATTATGTGTTACAAATACTGCTTGATTGTACAAATGTGTCTTAAAATTCAATAAACTTGTTATTTATCATTATATTATTGACTAAACCATGACCAATACATTTCACACAGTATTGTATCTGTTAAAACTATTAGATCCAAAAAGCGTTTTTTTTTTGTATTGAATTAAAATTTGCTAACATTATACATATTTAATTTGCATATTTTGTGCTTATTCAGTTCACTTATGCCCTTATTTCAATGAGTAGAAACTATAGTAAAAGAACTGAAGAGTTATTTTTAATATGCCTATGTGTGTAATATTTTATTTATTTATTTATTTTTTTGCAGGTTTATCAATAGATTTCCAGTCTGATATTAAGTATCTGTATTGGATTGATAATGGAAATGATTTGATTCGTCGTATGGATCTCAGAAAGTTCCAAGTGGAGACAGTTGTTATAAAATCAGAATTTTTGCTTAAGCCTTGTGCACTGACAGTTTACAATGATGATATCATTTTTGCAACTGGCCCAGAAGACAATTCAATATATTCTATTAATAATAAAGCATCATCTAATGAAACTATTCCTGTTCTTTTGAGAAATGGAACGGATGGAATATTAGCTTTGAAAGTTTATGATGAAGAATTACAGAATAGTAAGTATGTTTTTTTGTAGATAAGAATTGAATAATTAATGAATTGAACATTATGTACAAATTTTTATATTTATTACTAAACTCCAAATGGTATTTGTTAAGTGTTACTTGACTCAGTAATCAAGATTTAATTACTAAGGATTGTGATCAGTACAATTTTTATTGATGAATCTGTAATGTCATGTTACGGGGTTTGTATTGTCTTGATTAGTCCTCTATGTTGCCTGTATGCTTAGAGTAATGACATAAATTCCTTACATGCCTCTTTTAAAGGAAACAAAAGGCTTAAAAGGTTTTCTACTGAAATAAATAATTAATTAAATCCGTAGTTCAAATGTATCCATTTCGTTGAGTCTAAGGAATAGTTCTTGACAATTTTCTTATGTTGCTTAATTTGTTCCTCCAACCAAAGTCAAAAGATAAAAATCTTCCTCTGATCTTTTCTGTGCAGAACTATTCTGTTCTGATTTATATAGATAGATATAAAATATGTATCTTCGATAAACTTCACCATCTTTTCCTTTAAGAATATAAGACCAAGGATTCTGATTAGTTTTAATGACATTTCTAAAACAAACAATTTCTTTTTTTCCCAATTCTTAACTATATCTTTATGTTTCTACATTTTTGTTGAAGTCTTCTCGCCAATGGCACCAAGCTTCGGATGTATTTGAGCAAGTATCAAATGTTGCTATCGTTGGAAAAATTTGCATCCATTCTTTTTTTTCTTTTTTTTTGTTTTGTTTTTTAAACTTACTGAATCAGATTTACAAAATGTACAGACTTATGAAAAGTACTTTGTGCGTCTGGTACCAGCTACATGAGTATTTTATATTGACACCATGTTAAATATTACTTGACTTTGAAATTCTTAGGAATAAAATCTTGATCACAATCAGTACAATTTAAAAAAATAATCTTTAATGTCATGGTACATGGTTTCTATTGTCTCGATTAGTCCTCGATGTTTCCAACCTGCTTAGAGTTATAACATAAACACATTACAGTATTAAAGAGAATATTTCTTTTTGACACTAGAAAGACTGAAAACCCAACCCTATACCTAGAACGACAGAAGGGGTGTGGCTCTTCCCAGATTTTTGGAGTGTAGTGCGCTTATACGTTTAAATTCAAGAAAACAGATAAAATGTGTCTCAGAGGAGTATTCTAGATTTAATTTAGTAATATTTAGCGGAATATTTAGTCTATTTACAAAATTAAAATCTTAGATAAAATGAACATGTAAAAATTTTCAGTCGTATTCATGTTTTCCTTATTTAGATACTCATGTTTATATACTTAGTAATAGTAATGAACAGTAATAACAAATTTAATTTACATTCATAAATTAATAAAAATGAAAATACTTGTGTATTAACCTTATTTTCATATTGTACAATTAATGCAAAGCACTTCTCTCGAAGCACATTTCCCACAAACTGCCTTCTTGCATTCTGGACATGTGTTCCATGTATGATTTCCATTGCAGGATGTTATAACCCTACGTTTGGCTCTTGTTTTAAAACTTGTCCTTTCTATTATTACATTTCTCAATTGTTTTTTTTTTGAATTAGTAGTTTTTGGAACTTTTGATTCCAGATATGGAGCACAAAGCTCTTCACATGTGAAGAGCTTTGCGATCTTCACATGTGAAGATGTCGACTTATATGCGATCTCGCGTATAAGTCTACCCCCCCAATTTCATACTAAAAACCCAGGAAAAATCCAAAACCCGCGTATAAGTCGACCCCCCCTTCTCTCGGAAAATAATAGCGAAATATTTTCAAATTCAAAAATAAAAAGCACATTTATTTACAAAAGAAAAACAATTAAAAATATATACACATTCTCAAAACCCTTCAAACTCGGATTCTGAGTCGGATGTACCGAAAAGTTCCCGGAAGCCCTCTTGCGTCAACACCGCGTCATCGTAAACATCGGCGGCGGCATCGGAATCGTCAGAGAGATCAAACTCTGAATCACTGTCGGCATCATTGTCAATAAACAGAAGATCGTCCTCTGTGCCATCCAAATTGTTGCTAATGCCACATTTTTTGAACGATTTTATCACCATTTCTTGGGGGATGGCGTCCCAAGCATCTTTTACCCATTGGGCGACCAAAGTTAGATCCGGCTTTTTAAGGTTGCCTCCCTTTGTTGTGGCCGGTAGCCCGGAACTAATCCATTCCGCCCAATATTTTCTGACATGACCCTTAAAGGGCTTGTTGAGACACACATCCAGAGGTTGAAGCACAGATGTCAACCCCCCTGGAATTATGGCAAGCGACGTATTCAACTCCTTCGCTTTTTTTGCAGCAGCGTCGGACCGGTGGGCAATGAACATATCCCACACCAAGAGAGATTTCCTTTTATGCAAGGCTCCTGGCCTCCTATCCCAAATGGTTTTGAGCCAGTCGACGCAACCAGCTTCCGTCATCCAGCCTTTCTCTTGGGCCCGAATCACCACGCCAGAAGGAAACACTGCATTTTTTGGCAGAGATTTTTGCTTGAAAATGATGAGCGGTTATAACTTCCCCCCATCAGCTAGACAGGAGAGCACAACTGTGAAATTGGTTTTCTCATGGCCTGTTGTCTTTATCAGGATAGTTTTCTCCCCCTTTTGATTCACAGTTCTATTTCCCGGGAGATCAAAACTCATGGGGGTTTCGTCCATATTTCCAATTTGGGACGGTTCAAAAGAAAATTCCTGCTTTTTGCGGATTATATACCGTTGAAAATCCATAATTTTTTCTTCCAAGTCGGGAGGCAGTTTTTGGGCAATTTTAGTTCGCTGTCGCAGACACAATCCATGCCAGTTCATAAATCGCGTACACCACCCGGATGATGCGCGAAACGTGCTGCCCGGAGAAACAAATGCTTCGTCTTTCGCCAACTTCAGCGCTCGCAAACGAATTGCAGTTCATGACACAGCATAGCCATTTTTTCTGCAGTCCACAACCCAATCATTCAAGTTGCTTTCCAATTTTGGAAACGAGGCCGTTCCGTGACGCAGCGCCTTCTTCGTACGTGGTACCTGCTGCAAATCCTCGCTCTTCTTTCGCCAATCCCGGACGAGTTTTTCGCTGACTCCAAACTCACGTGAAGCAGCCGAGTTGTTCGTTGCTTCGGCAGCAGAAATCACTTGCTGCTTAAAACCAGCCGTATAAGATTTGCGCTTTTGCTTCAAAAAATCAGCCATTTTCAAAGCGAGAGAAACTACGCACGAGCACGTGTAATGTCGAGATTCAGGTCAAGGAACATATAAAGCAAGCGAACAAAATGTTGCCACTCTGAATACAGAAAGTATAGTTCGTGTGAAAAGATAAGATATCCGTTTCAACTATTGCGAAGTTTCAATTTTAGGTTACAATTTTTATTAACCACTGAATTTTTTCTTAATAAAAAGAAATAAAATTTTCTTGATTCCTTGATATTTTGTAGGGTTGTTTAAATGTTTTTATTTAAAAGAGTACAATTTGCGACACGATCAACTTAGCGGTAACTACCTGTAACCGTACGTTGGTGTTTCGCGTATCGTTTCTCCTCAATTGTTGATCGGAAAATATTTTCGAAATTTTTGACCCGCGTATAAGTCGACTCCCCTTTCTTCCTCTTTATTTTTTGGACAAAATTTCTCGACTTATACGCGAGTATATACGGTACTTCTTTATAATGAATCCAAGCATTTATCATAGATACAGTGAAATCCCGTTACAGCGAACTCAGGGGACCAGTAGTTCCTTATGTCTTTGTGTGTGCAAATTGGGATGATAGGAGTTGATGCATTATTTTCAGCCTGTTTTGCTAGAGCATCAGCCATCTCGTTATCTGGAATTCCAACATGAGCTGGTACCCTATACAGTTCGATTTTGTCATGCTTGGCGAAAGATTGTAAAAGGGAACAAGTTGAAGTTATTAAAGGATCTTCGTTATTTTTTGGGTTATTCAAAGCTTTTAAAGCGCTTAGACTATCGGATAAGATTATTGTTGGTTGGTTTGTTACGAGAAACTTAGCAGTATACCATATGGCAGACATTTCCACAGTGAAGACTGAACAGATAGGAAGGATTTTGAGTTTTCTTTCGACTTTTGATGAACTATTGTATATACCGATTGCAACATTGTTGCTCTTAGATCCATCTGTTGCCCATACCTGGAAATTTTCTTTGCTCTCCTCAAACATCTTAAAGTGAGATATGATCGCGGAGCTAACCTTCACGGTTTGGAATTCTTCTTCATCGGTCCAAACTATTAGTTTTTTGGTACTGAATCTTCCAGATAGGTTTTCTTTAAGTATTGGGTTTTCGTTTAAGTGATTCGTTTTTACTATAAGTTCGAAACATTGCCTAATCGCGCTTTCAATTTCATTTTCCTTGTTTCCCTTCTTTACATTAATCGTGCATCGGTAATTCTTGTTTTTTTTGAATAGCTGCTTGCAAAAGAATTGGACAGATTTCCAGTGAACTCTGCGTTGTGTCAGGTCTATTTTTGATTGGAATCTGATGAGGTCATTTGGTGCAAAGTTGTTTATGCCTAAGGCAATTCGGATGCCCGTATTTATGATGGTGTCCATTTTTTTGTAGTTTCGTTTGCTATCCTTCGTTCTAATAATTATGCCGTAGTCTAGTTGTAGTACCAAAACCTGTTTGATAATTGTGACCAGACATTTATTGTTTAGGCCCGTGTTTCTGTTGCTCAGCCATTTCAAGGCATTTAATATTTTACTTGTTTTATATTCCAAGAGTTTGATGTGTTCATTCCATCTTAGATTATTTTGCCATGTTATGCCCAGTATTTTGTGATTCGTGTTCCAGGAGATACTTTTATTATTAAGATAGAACGTTTTTCCATTCTTTTCTTTTTTAGGAGAAAAGTCAATCAAGCTTGATTTTTGCTTTGAGATTGGCATTTCGTTATCATCGGTCCAAGCTTGTAATTGTATTAGGCATTCTTCCAAAGATTTTTCTGCATCTTTTTTTTTGTCATAGACCAAGAGCGTTACATCATCAGCATAGGTAAAAATTTTGGCATTAGTGATATATTGTCCTAAATCTGAGATATACAGATTGAAGAGCAGCGGGGATAAAATGGCACCCTGTGGCAATCCACAATGAACACTATGCGTGTCAGAGCACACTCCCCTCCATTGAACAAAAATTTCCCTTTCGGAAAGAAAATCCTGTATCCAATTAATTAGTTTGATATCTAATTTTAAATTTGATAGCTTATTAACCAATTTTGTTATTTTGACATTATCATATGCTCCTTTGAGATCCACACTAATCGCATAGATAAAGTATTTTTTTTTGCGGCATATTTCAATGTGCTTAAGAAGGTCGTATAGGAATTCATTAGTGCTTCTTTCCGCTGTGAAGCCATAAATATAGGTGGGTAAGATGTTTCGCTTCAGAACCCATGTATTGGTACGATTGAGCAGTATTTTTTCTAAGATTTTGGCGGTGGTTTGGGTTAATGCTATTGGCCTGTAGCTGTCCACGAATTTGGGATTTTTAGATCCTTTTTTTATGGGGATAAGTTTTGCCATTTTCCAAGCTTTGGGAACAATTCCCGACCTTAAGCTGTTATTGAATAATTGTAGTAGGGAGTGTTTACCAATTTCTGGTAGAAGTTTTATTGCTTTAATCGTTATCCCGTCGGAACCCGGGCTCTTGTTTTTCATGTTTTTCAATGCATTTTCCATTTCATCCATGGAAATTTCAGATGTTAGATTATCTGTGGGAGCACCTTCTACGGTTATTAAGGGTTGTGGATTGTCTTCATTTTTATTAGAGAAATGTTCAACAAAAATATTTGCTTGTTCAACTTTTTCTGTTACCCGGTTTCCATTAACTTCTAGGATTAGATTATTGTCATTTACTGTATCCGTTAGGACATGTTTGATTTTTTTGATTGAGCTGAAAATTTCTTTTGAATTTTTTATGTTATAGTTGTATTTCTCCCAAAAGGTTTTTTTTTGCCCGTGTTACGGCTAATTTAAACATAGCTGTTGCTTTTTTCATTTTAATCCAGTTATCTGTATTTGGTAATTTTTTTTAAATTTTTTAAACATTCGCTTCTATGCGCTTTCTTTTTTGCGCACTCTCTATTAAACCATTTTAAGCCTGGGTTTTTATCGTAAAATTTTATGGTTTTTGATTCTGCAATTTCTGCTGCTTTCATTGCGTTAGTTAAGTCAACCGTTTGTTGGTTAATATCTGTATGATAGGTCATTTCCATGAATTGTTTTTGTAAATTCTTCGAGACTTGTGTCCAGTTCGTATAAGTTTTTGTGGTAACTTTTGTTCTAACTGGAGTGTCGGTTCTAATGATAGTAGGAAAGTGATCGCTCTGTCCTCTTTCATCAAGTCGAGTCCACGAAAAGGACATCACGATTTCTTTGCTAACTGCAGTTAAGTCAAGAATACCGTCTTCCTTACCTCTATTGATGTGTGTTGGGGTTTTATCATTAAGTAGTATTAAATTTGAGTTTTTAAGCCAATTTCCAATTTTTGTCCCACTGGGGGTAGAGAGTCTGTCCCCAAATTCTTTAAATCTGGCATTGAAGTCCCCGGTGAACACTGACCTGTCATTTTCTAATTTTCTAAGTTCGTCAATAATAAAGTCATTTAGGGAGCCTGGTGCTCTATAACAATTAACAATATCATAAGATCTCTTACTATAGACGACAGAAACAACTAAAATTTCTAACCCTGTAAAGGAAAAAGTATAAGACAAATGCGAGGGAATATCTTTTCGTACATATGTACACAAACCTCCTCCTTTATGTGGGAAGTTATTTTCCACACCATAACAAATATAATTGGAAATAAAAGGTAGCTTACCTACTGGAAGCCAGGTTTCTTGAATACAAATAGAAACCGGGTTGGTCCAAGCAATAAAAAATTTAAGAAAATCCATGTTGGCAAGGAGACCACGAATGTTCCAAGAAAGGCAGAAAACAGCACCGGGCGAAAAGACAGAAAAGGAATTAGTATTCATCTGGAATAATAATGTCAGGATCAGGCTCACAATTATTGACGTCATGATTATTGTTGAAAGGAAGAGGGCTGAGTGGAAAGCCGTATGGTTTCCCTTCAATATCGTCAACCTTTGATTTGATTTGGCTTATTTCTATTTCAATATTTTTAAACCAGGAACTTTTGAGTTGTTCTTTTACGATTTTAAGTTCTTCAACCACTTTGGCTAGATTCTCCGTTAATTTTTCTATCTCTTTATTTTTCTGCGTGATAATTTTTTCGAGGTTTTGGATTCTTGAAACCTCCGCTGCAGGCAAAGTCTGCGTTTTATTTTCACTTTGGGCCGACAATCCTTCGCCAGCCACCTTAGCCCAAGATTTTCCTTTTTCGGTATCTGGATTATTAAATCTTTTCGCTATTTCTTGATAGCGGGGACATGTTTTACTGGTGCTGATGTGATTTTCTCCACAATGGAGGCATTTGGGGGTTGCTACACACGATTCGTGGTTTCCCCCCACATTTGGGGCAACGTGTTTCGCTCTTGCAGTATCTCTTTATATGTCCATATCGCATACAATTGTAACAAATTTTTGGGTTCTCTTTGTAGCTTTCTAGTCGGTACCGAATGCGTCCTACGTAGACGTATTCTCTGGCCGTTTTTCCCAATTCCTTTAGGAAGATTGTAGTGGTGGGTTCTGTAAAGTCTCGTTTGGTAAAACATATTAGACTGAAAACATTTATTTGTTCTTCTTTTAGTCTTCCTGCAAGGTAGTCTAAACCTATGTCTTGGCTCACTCCTTTTATTACGTATTTGGTAGTTATCGGTTCTTCTATGAGACGCGAGCTGACCTCTGCTTCATTAAACTTTTTTAGTTTGAGAAGGTTGCAGATTGTGTCAATACTTTTAGTGCATATGACCAGATTTTGGCTGCGCGTTATCTGTACAGTATCCTCTTTCTTTGTAATTTTTTCAATTGCTTCGTGGAATTTTTTTGTTTTTACTAATCCAATTTGGCTATTAATACCAGAAAGTACAATTTTTGCTTCCTTGGCTCCATTATCGAAAGACAACTTTAGCTTCTCATAAATGGGCAGGTTTGTTTCCCATACAAGTTCATTTTTTTTAAGGGACTTATCTTTAGGGTTTTGTTGGGAACTATCTTCACTCTTACGTTTTGAAGACCCCATTCAAAAAGAATATGAGCCTCATCTGGAGGACACAAAAATAAAGCGAATAAAAAGTGCAGCAAAAACAAGCAAAAGCACAAAGAAAAACACAAGTAGATAAGGAAGGAAAGGATTTCCGAAATGACGAATGAACACAATCCACATTGAACACCACGCGTCCGCCTCCAAATTTTTTAATTAAAGGCTTAGTTAAATCTAAGGCTTAATGAAAAAATGATATGCAGAATACGCCTGAACACTTGACCTAGGTTTGGAGGAAATTTCTGTAAAAGATATAGATAAATAAATAGTAATAATAAATTGAGCGACATTTCGTCATATTTTGATATCATGCAGGGACAAATTACTGGGTTATAAAAGACTAGGACCTTATTTTTTTTGTAACCAGTTAAGCTTTTTACTTTTTGTAGAATGGCTTTTTTATATCTGAAATTTGGCTATCAACATTGATTGGACATATCCAACACATTTAATGTGAATATCATATTTGATTGCTAAGTTGTACCACACAGTAATTCTTTAAATATGTGATCAAAATACAATTTTTGGGCAAAAATTTATTGTTTTGTATATGGTTGGTTATATATATACATATTGGAATACATATAGAAAACTATTTTAGTTGAATATAAATTTTTTAAATAAATACCCGGTTAAATACCCATTTTGGATATTTACCCGGGTATATACCCTGGGTATTTACCCCTAAAAATAAATACCCGGGTATTTTACATCACTAGTTGAATCGCATAGCAAACTCAGCACAGTTAACATTTAACTGTTTCTATTTTAAATTTGTTTCCTACTATGCAGTTAACCAAGAGTTCCTCAACTTGTGATGCGCAAAACATGTGATTGTTGGGTTTTTAGACACTTAGGGGATTTTCGCTTGCCGGTTATCTATTACATTGAAAACGAGAATCTTTCTTATAGTTTGAATCAAAAAGTAATTTTATATATTTAAAAAACTTTCTAGCTTTTTATGCAATTGTTCCAAGAACATTAAAAATAAAACCTTAAACTAACATCCTTCACATCTGAGGCATTTTGGTTCATTTTCATTTTTCGTGGTCGCCCATACATAGGCATTTTTTTTTTTTCCCTTTACAGTCCCAAGTTAAAGCAGTTGTAACAAACTTTTGGTTGTTCTATATGTTTTTGTGTTTTATATAGAATTCTGCCTGTTTTGATTTCTCTTTGTTCCATTTTTCCAAATTCTTTTACTGGTATTGGTTCCTTTGGACCTTTCTTGTTAATTCTTATTATCTGAGCGACTTGTACACTATCACTTGCCAAGAACCATATTTTTGGGTTAAAACGCCACACCCGGTGTAAGCGCCGCATGGTAATATATTCTCCCCCCCCCCCCACAGTTTTTAATGTAAGTGCCACACCCGGTATAAGCACTGCTCCCGCCATAAGTGCTGCTCCTGCCATTAAACAACTTAAAAGCACAGTTAGTGGTAAAGAAGGCTGGAATTAAATGTAAATAAAAGAAATGTTTTTAACTAACTTAACTATAGAAAATTTACTATTAAAATAATTTTTTTACCTTTGGATTAGACATTGGTTGGTTATTTGATGCGGGGGACGCGGACCCTTCTCCTCATGTTGCTCCACCTGTTTTTAAGTGGTCGACCCCACTATAGGCACGTTTTAATCAGTGGATTGCATCCATTACAGATCAGCGATTTAGATTCTTTCAAATTCGCTTTCCTCACTGTCTGACACAAACAGTCCTTACAGGCCTTCATCTAGCTCTGGGCTATTTTCTTCAT
The DNA here is from genome assembly GCF_026930045.1 of Uloborus diversus. Lineage (NCBI taxonomy): Eukaryota > Metazoa > Arthropoda > Arachnida > Araneae > Uloboridae > Uloborus > Uloborus diversus. The sequence goes on from NC_072739.1 coordinate 36,067,100, forward strand.
TGTATAAATCACCATCTTCCTCGGCTACATCCGGGATTGAGGGAGTTATCCCTACCTTCGTGAAGCTGGAAATGATTGTGCTCGGCTTCACTGCTTTCCAAGCTGCATCCACCCACTTGGCCACTTCTCTGAACGATGCCTTCCTGAGGTTGCCTTCCTACATGTAGTCGTGAAATCCGTTCTAAGATTCCCATTGTTGCGCATGTGGCACTTGAGACTATAGTTGGGAGCCAAATCCAACAGCTGCAATTTTTTTGTCAGCCCACCCGTGATGACGGTTACGGAAGCTGAACATTTCCAAGTGGCTTCCTTCACAGGGTCGGTTTTGTGCGCCGCCATGGAGTCGAGAATTGACATTCCACTTGGCTTTGTTGAGATTTACGCAGTGGATAAATGAAACAGGGCCGAAATTTAAAAGCATTTAATTTTATTTGTAAGTTCAAACATTAAAATCATGTTCAATATGAACTTCATGCACAAACATGTTACTTAAATGGTCAACTCGCCATTTTGACTAAAGGCACAAGCTTTTATAAGAAAAGAAATGATAATGCTGCAGCAAAATGTGCGTGACGTCACACTGACGAATTGGCAAGAAAACGTCATTGCCGATTCGTCCCCCGCATTTGCATGAGAAAACATCGGAAGCAAATTAAAATCTCAACAAACGGTCCCCTTTTCTCATATAAATGCAGAAAACATACTATTTTTTTTTATTAATAATTTAAAATTTACTTCATTTGAACAAAATATAATTCATTACTATTTGTCAAAACAATTCATTAAATTTATACAATAAATTCAACTGGAATTACCAATTATCCCACTTAAACTAGAAAATAAAAAAAAACATTTAAATTTTCTCTAATTAGCAATATTCAATCATCAAAAATACTGCGATTAAAGTTCATAAAATAAACAGTCATCTCACTTGAAAATAGCTGAAAGAAAAACACAGCAAAATAATTCATGTTCAACTTTTAGTATTTAAAGTCAACTTTTTTTTTCTTCACAGTTCAATTCCAATTTGAAACACAACACACACACAAAAAAAAAAAAAAAAAAAAAAATTCCGAAAAATGCTCGAACAAAAGTTTTCTAAACTAACTCTTGACACTGGCTTAATGAACAAATCAACTTTGTTTTCCATACTAGAAACAAACTTCAACTCGAATATTCCATCTGCCGCTAATTTTCTCACGAAATGATACTTCACATCAATATGCTTTGTTCGGTTATTCTCTATCGGTGATCTTAAAAAATTTATAGCAGACATGTTGTTGCAAAATAAATTGCACCTTTTTAAATTGAATTCTAAATTTTCATCATTTTTGATGTATATTTCCTTCCTTAATTTATCTTTTTACAGAGGCCCAGGCTAGTTCAGTGGAGTTCATGTCACTATGATATGGAAGTTGTACAACTTAGTGGCCATGATGGCTCAATAATTCATAGATGCAATATTTTTTTGAAGCAAGGATCCTGGTCACGGTACCATTTGTGGTGGAAAAGGGTTACTTTTCAATAGTGGGAAAAAGAAACCACCAACTTCACAAATGGACACAATCAAAAGATGAAGAATTTAATTATTGGCTGATCGTATTTTAGTGTTACCCGCAACAACTCCAGGACGTCACAATGTTTTATATGGTGCCAGCTAGGAAAAAAAAAAAAGGACTTACCCCAATGTTGTCAAAGCACAAAAAAACACTTCACACAGATTTGGCAGTCACATTATTTTCTTTATTCACAACCTTTTACACACATGGGTCGGGGGAGCTCCCGTGAACGGATTTTGGATAGATATTTAAAAAAGGCAGTTAGCTTGTGGTAAATTCAACTCATGAAGGAAAAAAATTTAAGGGAAAAAATAAGTCCAGTCTATTGAAGGTGAACACTTAATCAAATACCCCCAAATGACAATTTGAGTCATTGGCGTAAGTTCGTTGTTGCACTGGGGATCGCTAAAAAAGGAGGCCAGAAGAATTTTCACAGCTGCAACAAGGTGGAGACAAGCATTGACGCTCATGGAACAGGTGACAAGAAAAAAGAAGAGAAGAGTCTAGATCTTCTAGAAGTGGCTCTCGCCTTTCATGGATATGGTTCCCGCACAGTCGTCAAAATGACGAAGATGGTTCTGGAACGCATGGTCACTCACCCATCTTCAAGTCAGAATTTCTGCGGAAGGCGATGTTCCGGAATGGAAAATATAACGCGATCTCATGGAGCAGGGACTTGGCCAAGTTGACATTTTAAAATGATAACATCGTCATTCACTTCAACGTAGGTGCCGGTACGAGCAAAATATTGAAAATCAGGCGGACATCGCCATTTCTTTTTTTGTACTCTCTAGGTTAAAAATACATCACTTATTGGCCTACATTCACGTCATTTTGGTCAGACACGGCCTCTCCTCATGGGAATATTTATCTTCCCAAAATTAGCTTGGAAAAGGCAGATAGATGGAGAGGGATTGATAATCCCCTCTATGATCTTCAGATCGTTACATAATCGTCCACCCATTGTGACTCCCGAAACACAGGTCTCACTGCTATCAAAACTAGCAACAGACTCTCCACAAAAATCACGAACCCCCAAAGCGAAAACCCACGCGATTGCGTGAAAACAGGATATTCATGAGCGGCGTCACTTAGGGAACGCAGGAAAATGACATCACAGAACTGTGACCACACCTACAGCAAATGAGCGAAAAGGCGGGAGAACAACACATCGCGGGAAGAAGGAGGCAAAACATGGCCACCAAAAACTCGGAAATGACGCCATTAAATTACCGAAAATCAGGAAATGCAAACATAGGAGAAAAAGACGCGAATCAATGGAAATATATGTGATTACTATATCACAGGTATTCTTTTTGATACATGAAAAATTCATTTATTGCTCTATGAGATACTCAAAGATAAAAATTATCCCGAAACACATTTCTTTCATCAGCACTTGGATGATGCTTACCCATAGATTTGAGTTGAGCCGAAACTTTAGGCAAAATCAAATACTTTTCTGATGCTGAAAACATCTCTTCAAAATTCATTTTTACTCTGGTTGATCTATTCGCAATTAAGCTTGTGGTGGAAATAGGTATTTTTGGTTGGTCCTCCATTAGGTGGAGTGACTGAAAAAGAACCACCAATTTCGATGAAAAAAACCCCAGAAAGCTTAAATGTTTGCATCAACACGTTAAAAAAATCAAATGGACGATCATCGTGGGGGTCATTCCATATAAACTCAACAAATTTTCAGAAATTTTCGTGCAGCACCATTTTTGAGTCTGTTTTTAAATAACTTTGTTTGAAACATGCCAAGCATGCTGCATTTTCATAAATTTTGTTGATATCTTTAGGCACAAGAAATTGTTTCATTAGCTCAATTTTTGTGGGGTTTCTTAAATGTAAAGGATAAGTGGTACCATATATCAACAACAAAGCTGCTTTTAAAAACTTTCTGGTCCCTTTATATCCAGACAGGAGACCATTCAGTTGCACAAAAACCCTCATATCCTTTGTGCCCACTTCTTCATCCGTCCCATCTTTTGCTCTTAGCCTGTGTTTTGCAACATCAATCAGACTCCCCAAGTTTCACATACTGCTTCAGAGACTGGCATTGATATGACAAACATTAGAAACTCTAGAAAAGTAGGAACATTTCCCCTTAGTTCATCGTGCACAATTTAAAAAAGGTGTGTTTTAAATCCGGTTCATCACCCTCGGTAACAATTTTACCGATTCTATTGAATATCCACTCACTGAACTGGTACTGGTACCATGGAGTTTGTTTTTAAGTCCACAAAAGATTCCACTAAAGGAAATACATTTACTATGTCATTGGAACTCTCTTTAGTGAGTCCCCTATTTATTTGAGCTTCATTGTTACAAATATTGGTTTTTGGATGAACCAAATATTCGTAGTTGAATGAAAGACCGCTCTTGTCAATGGTCAAAAAAAAAAAAAAAAAAAGGTTGGTTTAGTATCTGATTCAAATCTACGGAAATACACATTGCATTGCTCATTTAACGATTTCACATAGCCTGATAGGCTTAAGAAATAAGCTCTTAGTTCATGACTTTCACTATTTTTGTGTTGAGATCTAAGAATCTTGGAGCTAATTGGTTTTTCAAGAAGGGGAACATTATGGTATGTACTGGAAATACCACTAGTTGATGAGGAAACATTTCTAACGATGTTTTTAAATTTAAAAACAGTGGTTGAAGAAGTTTTGACAATGCATCTGAAAATTGAGTGGCTTTTTTCCCTTTTTGATTTTTCATTTTCAGCTACTGCTGTTGCAAATTCATCAAAGTATGTTTTCATAATTTCGAGAGAAAAATGAGATTTTTAATGTGAAGCGTATACTCCCAGGGCATGAGATTTGTTTCTTGCACTTTTTTAGATGTTTTTCCAATAGCAGAAAGAATATCTGTGTGTACAAGAACATTTGTCATCATTAGCTTATTCATCAATCTGTCACGTAACACATAACCATCAGGGTTTTGGTCACATGCGGATATCAATGTTTGATAATCTGTAAAAAATGCATGAAAAACTGTTTCACAATGAGCTGAAAACTTCATAGTCTTGGAAACTTTGGACCTGTAAAAGAACTCGGGGGGGGGGGGGGGGGGGGGGGGGGGGGTACTGCTTAGAACATTTTAACAGAGCTTCAAAGCTTTTTCCTGATGAAAAGTTTTTCGGAGTGTCATGTACCAAAGCAAATGCATCAGTTACTGTTTTGGGAGTATCAGCATGCTTCTTAATCACTTCAATTTTGTGCATTTGGTCCCACGACACACCTTTTCACAAGTTTTTGTTCGAAATGCTTAAAGGACATTGCCGATCCTTGGGCAAGACTAACAAGATGACTACATACATTCGGTAAGTCCAAGGCAAATTTTTCTAGTTGTACTGCCCAAAAGCGTAGTAGCAACAGTTGGAAATGACGCAATGGATATAAGGCAGTACGAAAGAGCTAAAGTTTCCCCTTTTTTTTAACGCATATCCTCTCGCCTTGTGTGCATGGCTGAAACAGCCTCTCGAGTTTCATTCAAATAATGAATGTAAAGATGGCCCTTTGGAAGGTTAAGTGCAGATAAATGTTCCTCGCTAAGATGTGAAGTCTCGGCATCACATAAGTGAACCAAGAAACTATCAGAGTCTTCTGCCAGACTAAATTCATCGCTGTGTCGGAAGTAGAGGCCCCATGGACCCAGACCTGGGAGCTAATGAACGCATCGGATGGTTGGAAATTGTAAGTCTTGTGGCCCGTGAAAATAGTAGCAGGAATTGGAGTTCGGAGCTACCGGCAGCGGGCAAATCCTCAAATCATTCAGCCTACGCTAGATCTTTGAAGCAAGGTCGAATTGGTGCCTTTTGTCCAGCGTGTGAGATTTTTAGTGTTTGATAGCCTCGTCCAGGGGTTCGTACGCCCTTGAAAAACCTTGAAAAGTGCTTGAAAAAAAAAAAGTTCATTTTCAAGTGCTTGAAAAACCTTGAAAAAGTTTTAAAAACCTTGAAAAAGTTTCTTAGTGCTTAAATTCTCTCAAAAATCAACGAATTGTGCTTGGAAGTTTAAAAAAAGTATTTCACCAATGCAATTTTCTGAACATGTGTTCAGTATGCATCATCGCGAAAAATTGCTTCCGTGTTTGGGATTTCAATCCTTTTGCATCTTGTAAATATTTTGATGTTTTTTACAACCAAAAGATATTTTGACATATGGTACCTTAGATTAGTTTATCTTTTGTTTAATTTCATTAATTAACAAAGAAATTAATTTGGAAACCATGACAACATTGAACTTACTCGGGTTTCGCGGAAAATTGATTTTGTGTTTGAAATTTCAATCTTTTTGCATCCTGCAAATATTTAAATATTTTGGCTAATCAAATGTTAGTTTCGCATATGCTACCTTAGATTAGTATATTTTTTGTTTAATTTTAATAAAAAACAAATAAATTTATTTCATGGGAAACATGCCACGTCGAACGAGCACAGACTTTGCGAAAAATTGCTTCTCGTGTTTGAAATTTCAATCTTTTTGCATCTTGCAAATATTTAAATATATTCACTAATCGGATGTTATTTTCATATTTGCTACCGTAGATTAGCATATTTTATGTTTAATTTCAGTAAAATATAAGTTTATTTTATGGGAAACATGACAACATTAAACTTAATTCGCGAAAATTTGCTTCCCTTGTTTGAGATTTCAATCCCTTTGCATTTTGTAAATATTTTTATGTTTTTGGCAATTAGTAGTTATTTTGACACTGCTACATCAGATTAGCTTATTTTATTTTTTATTTTAATAACTAAAGAGTTAAAGAATTTATTACCTTGGTCTTGTTTAATTATTTGCTTATTTATTTTTGCAATTTTGAATGATTATCTTTACCTAATTTTTGGTCATAACAGATTTAAAAAAAAATTAAATTTCAGCAGTTGAGCACCTAACAAATTAACTTAAAGTTTGTATTTTAAATATAAAGTTGATTTATATAATTTTATTTATAAGTACATCATTTTTTTATGTCTGCTAAAATAAATAAGGTGTATAACAGGGGTGGTTGTGTTATGATTATTCACATGAAATCCAGTAGTGCTCGTTTTTATGCTTTTATCTCCCTATATCTCCAATTTTCCCCTTTTCCTCAAATGTTCAAAATTACTACTTTATTAAGGTTGTGGGTACTTGGAGCTTACTGAAAGAGGCTTTAATCAGCAAAGGGGTAGATAGCTTAAGGAGGGTTATTCATCTTCATTTGGATCTAATGAATTGACCAGTACCAGCCTAGCTAGGCCCAGTGCCTGCTGCTGGTTATCAACAGGCACTGGGCATGGTATTTCTATGCAGAATATTTTGACTTAATAAACTATTTTATGAATTGTATGCACAGCAAAAGTTATTGTTGTAAATATGTATATTCAAGTAACAGGGTCTTAGTTTTAAAAGTTATTCCCCCCCCCCCCCTTGCCCCATTTTGCTCTTTGAAACTTTCAGGTAATTTTTTATGAACTCACAAATTACAATTACACCTGAATATTATTGCGTTTCTAAATTTAAATTCTAATTTCAACAATAACCCTTTTTTTTCCCAAAATAAAACTACTTTTGTCATAATATATGTCAACTTCTTGTGAATCTTTTCAATTTCGAAATATGGCTCTATAAATCTGAACTTGCACATTTATTGTCTATTGCAAGTTTATCAATGAAAGCTGAATAGGCTCAAGTTTACATTCAGAGTATTTATCACTGCTTAAGCTGCTTTTATATATTTTGAGGTGTAGAGACTGGACTGTGGACTTTCATCAACTTATCTTACTTCCTAATTTTTAAATTTACTCGAGGACAGTTGAAATGCCTTATTGGCTGAACAGCTAATAAATACATACGAATAATTGATTTGTATACTTATAAATGATTTGCAAACCTAATATTTTTAGAACTTAATAGTGCAAACTGAAATAACTTTCTGGTTAGTGTTTTTGTCCTAACCGCCCTCATATTGTAATAAACCACTTTATAGCTATTGGAAATAAATGTTGAAACCGGGGGGGGGGGGGGGGGGAGTGACTTCAAAAACTCCTCTCTGGCAATGCCATTGAACTTGGGTATTTTAGTTTCTTCCCATAAAAGTTAAAAGCACTTATGAAAGGTTTTTTTTTAAAGTATTAATTTGCTGATTCTAGAAAATATACAAACCTCTGACTGCTGCAACCTTTGAAAAACCTCAAAATTAAACCTCTTGGTATCTGCTTCTCTTTATGACCAAACTTTTCAAACATTTTCAGAAAAACTTTCAACGCAGTAGATCTTTTTTCATCAAAGCGTCTCTCGTTGTAGAAAAAGCAATTTTGTTTCCCTATACTTTTTTGTATTATTGCCTTATTTCTATGTGTTTGTAGTAAATGAAATCTGCATACAATATTTTTAGTACAAATTTATGATATTGCCTTGAAAACAAAATTTTTTACCTTGAAAAGTACTTGAAAAGTGCTTGAATTTTTTTTCTGCCTAAAGGGTATGAACCCTGTCGTCGTAGAATTCAACCCCTGTGAAGTAATGTGTTAATGTATTACATAAGAACTTTTTAATTTGTGCAAATTGTGGTATTATGTTGTCATAGGCTGATGTTATTTTAATGTGTGTGAAATGCAAATTTCATATTAGTTAATTTTAAGCAGAGAGTTATTTGGGCTTAGTGCTTTTGTAAATATATATAGGCGGAAACTCTGGCCGTGTGATAACTAATGTATTTTAACTTTTATTGGGGGTTATTTTTAGAGTTAGTATTTGATCAAGGAGTAGTTTTAAATTCTTTTAAAAGCAATATTCTTGCAATTGTATTTGTGTTATAATGATGCATCTTAACCATGCCACCTAGTAAGAATAAAGCTGTTTCTTTCTTTAAAGAATTGTAATTAATGTGATCTTGGGTATGTGTTTTGGTGTTTCGCGTACTGTACGTTTCGACAGTACATAGTGTTTGCTATACATGCTTTGCCAAGCCACTTTCTGGCTAGATCAGTAGCTGAACTGCGTTTCAGATAAATGGACTGAAATAAATTTTTACAATTTATGTCTAAAAAGGTATTCTTAATCCAGTTATGCGACACCTTCTATGATTAGCCGTAATTTTGTCGGCCACTATACCGATTGGTAAATCATTCAAAATAATAAAATTAGAAATTTCCTTAGTTAAAGTAATATGTGTGTATAATGTATGAAATATGTGTGTGCTAAAAATTTGCTTGCAAACTCTTTTGAATGGTTTTTCAGTCCCACTTCTCCTCCACAGTTATGAAATTTGGCAACAGTAGTTTCATAGTCTCTGTACAATGACGAGTTTATAGCTTAGGTACAATGCAGTTGCACAATTTATTGCTGCTTGCTTATCAGTTTCTTAGTATTGCTTTTCCAGCAAATTTAGTTATTTCAGGGGCTTCAGGTTTTCATGATGGGTTGATGTTTTTGTGGTCCATATCAAAATTGATTTTCAAATGCCAAAAAGCAAGTGGCATATTGTCCTCAGTAGTAAAGTACTCTTCTTCAGTAAAATCATACGTTATGGTTGGTTGGCACACTTGGCCTCTGATCCCATTTTGGCACCTTTCGAACTTTAAAATCCCTGCCCACATCATTACTCCTGCCACCAATTTTTGGGACTTTAAAAGGATTTAATTTTCTCCTCTGTGATTGTTGAATCATCAGATTTAGAGGAGACTGATAACTGCAAGACCCCCCCCCCCCCCTCGTGGGCACTGTACAATTACAAACATTCACTGACAACTGAAAAACTGGTTTGAAGCAAGTGTGTTGATTTTCCCCATGCCGCGAGCGACCACCTGGCATAGCATAGCTTCAATCTTTACCTCCCCGTGTTTACTTGTGCGAAAGTCTGTGTTGTGCCGTAAAAAAAAAAAAAGATCCGACAGTTGAAGGCACTATTTTTTTACGGACAAGTTTATTTGTTTTAACACGGACAGAATGGTCCGCGGCGAGGGGAAAAATGTTTGACAGTAGCATACGTATATATGTAAATATTGATCTTCCTACACACAATAATGACACGCAAGACACAAATAAGACAAGTTCTTCTTTTTGACGACACTCACATTTAATTTCGTACTAAATACAAACACTACAGCTATGCTCACACGTAACACATATGTTAATGCTGAAGTATATGTTCCCCTCTGGAACTATAACATGATTTTTCAGAGTTCCCGTCTGGAACACTTGCTTGTTTTGACTCAAATGCACGTCTCTCCTCTCTCGCATTTTCTCATCTCCCAAAGTGTTTCTCTCACAAGAGGGCGCTTTGAACAATATATATATATATATATATATATATATATATATATATATATATATATATATATATATATATATATATATATAATGATAATAAAAGTGAAAAATATTGAAAAGACCACACCAAAAGCCCACAGATGCGCAAAGCAGCAAAACTAAAAAGCCAAGTAAATATAAAATAAGCAAACAAAATTTCAAATATTAAACAATTATACAAAAATAATGATGATAAAAAGGAAAATTGCAAATAGCATTAAATAGGAAAAGATAAAGTATGAATCCAGAGCTCATCAGCCGCGGAGGATTCATTGATTATGGTCAAAAGACCAAAATTTTTTTAACTATGAACTAAAAGAGAATGTTTAAGCTCCAGTACATGCAATATAGAATAACATTGGGCAAATGCACCACTTGCTAAACTATAAACATTAAACAAGAGCTCAAACCTAAAACCAAAAGCAGGGGTTTTCGCCTCGACTATTTAGGAAAACAAGTTCCGATAATTATCCATCCACGGGACAGTACCTGCCAATAACAAAATTATCTTACCTTGAAATCCATATAAAAAGAGCCAATTCCGATGTTCAACATGATAGAAATTCCTTCCAGTTGTCAACATAAAAATAAAAAATAAAATCATATCCAAAAGATTACTCCAGAACCATGCCAAGTCGTCCGTTTCCCACGTGTAAAAATGATCCACCCCTGTAATCCACAAAAAAATGGTTAAACCATTTTTTTGTATATATATATATATATATATATATATATATATATATATATATATATATATATATATATTTTTTTTTTTTTTTGCGGACAACTTTATTTGTTTTAGCATGGACAGAACTGTCAGCAATGAAGTTTCATTGTCCGTGACGATTTCGCCGTGTCGCTCCATTTCTGCCACTGGACCATTATAGTATATACTGCAAAGAAAATATTTCTTGAGTGATACTTTTATTTAGAGCCTAAAATGTATTTTTAGCATGGTGACATTGAAATACTTGTTTTTAAATTTTTTGAGTGCTTAATTTTTTTTAATATGTCATTCATACTTGTTTCTCACTTCAATTCATTCATGTTAACGAGCAAGTTTCTTTTGCTATTTGTTAATGAAAAATTAATTTTAGGTACAAATATATGTTCCTACAACAATGGAAATTGTTCCCATCTGTGTTTGCCCATATCACGAACTGAGCGTGTCTGCAAGTGTACAATTGGATATCATGTAGATCCTGGAAATGACACTAATTGCATTGGTAAAATTTTATTTTCTTAGTTTATAGTTTATGTAACTGAAACATTAAAAAATATATATATGTATTAAAACACCAAAAAGTTTTTCTTATTTACATTCTTTAAAAAAAATTTCAGGCACAAGTACTTTCCTGATGTATTCATTGAATTGGGAAATAGTTGGGAACTCATTAGACAAAGAAACTATGAATGAACCTATTCTTGCTCCAATATCTAGGATATCAATGGCAACATCTATTGATTTCTATGATGGTATGTATTTCTTTCAGCTATCAAAATAGCTTATTGTTCTCACTTGACGTTCCGATTCTTTTCATAATAAAGAGACCAATCATTTTTAGCTGTGTAGTGATGCACTGCAAAATAATGTTTAAGAGTTTAAAGCAATTTTATTGAAAATAAATAAATAAATCAAGTTATTTCATTTCTAAACTTTTTATTCTATTGTTATTTTCAGTGTGTGGGGAAAAAAAAAACACTGAAGGGGGGAAAAAAAGAAACTTTAAAAATAGAAGGTTTTTCAGGAATAGCATATAATTCGTAAAACTAGAGTGTTTGTAAATTCTTTTTCCCCCTTTTTAAAATCAATGTAGTAGATTGAAGGTTTTGGTAATTAAACTATTTTTGTTGATGCTTACAATTGCTTTTCTTATATTTTTAGCTGAAGATTATCTGTATTGGACAGACAGTGATGCTGGAAGCATAACCAGAGTAAAGCGTGACATGACTCATAGAGAAGTTGTCATTCAGGGGCTTGATTCCATAGAAGGATTTAGCATTGACTGGATTGCAGGTATATATTTGTTAACTTACAACTTTTTTTATCATTTGGGATAGAAATACAATTTGATGTTGGTTTTATCAGTTGAAATCTATTAATATGCGACCAGTGACTAGCTTATAAAATAGTTTGTAAAATTAAGTTTTTTTTTTTTTTTTTTTTTTAAGTAATGATAATAGGGAAAAAAATCTGCCTAAATTTATTTCACATGTTTTTACTTATTTAACACAACAAATGTAGTGCTGTTTTTTTTTATCTCAATGGAGGAACATTTGTTAGTATTCATTTTGAGAAAGATTAAATATTTTGTTTTTTTTAAATGTAAACTAAAATTCGTCCAGTAATGCTAGGTCTAAGATGATCTAAGTCCAAACCACTAGCTACTTGTATGTGAAGATATATTAACTACAGAACCCCCCCCCCCCTCCACCCATAAAACCATTTTTATGAAGCATTTCAATCTTAATTTCTAATATGTGTTTATGTATTTTTTTAGATTATTATTCCTTTTCTATATAATTTTTTTAAAAATAGGGACTGGTTTTCCCCTCTAAATGGTATTTGGGCTGTGGCGTGGTAATAAAAATTAATTCCAAGTCTCAATATGTAGAAATAAATGTTATCAAATTATTTCTCTTACAAATTTTGCTTGTAATAATGCACTTTTTGGAGTTAGTAGGCAAAGCAATTTTTCCTTTCTTTAAATAAGATCTTCATGTGAGTTGCATAAACATAACACATTAGGATCTGAAGTAACAAAATGGAATCTACAGACGTGTTTAATTACACAAAAAGTAAAATAGTTTTGAATATAATTATAATATTTTTGAATAATATTCTGGTCTGCTTTTACAAATCATTATGCCAAATGTTGCGTTTGTACCTTCAGTTTTCACATATGACTCAATTGAATGAGTGAAGTTGTTTCTTGGATTTGATTGTATCCAAGGTTTTGGGGAGAGTGATTGGAATCTTCATCCCCAAGGCTTGTTCAATATTTCCAAGCCAATTTCTTTTTGCACTTTTTATGCTACAAAATAGGTAACACCATTATTTTGCTTTGATTAGCAGACAATCACCACTGACCCCCTAGTATAAGCTTTCACACTCTTAGGGGTCTGCGGACCATACTTTAAAAAATTTTGGGCTTGAGTACAACTGGCATTTTCTGAAATAATTTTTCTGATCCAACAATAAAACTGATATAGGTTCATGTCATTGTTAAGGCAGATTTGCTGTCTATCTTTTTAAATAATATCCCCCTTCATAAGCATTATTAGTGATAGAGTTTGGAGATGTTAAAGTGTTCTGGTTACTAAATTTATACAGTAATGGCTCAATACAATACTTAGGTGACCAATGCAATTGTCATAGAAGGATATATTGTTTTATCAAGAAGTTATGTTTTAAATTCATCTAGAACTAAATGATCTCGCTTCCCTATATGTAAATTTTAACAGACAAACTTTATTTAAAGAATTGTTTATAAAAAGTGAAATGCACGATAAGTGATATAAGTAATTGAAAACAATTTTTTTCTTCAGGCAATATGTATTGGATTGATGCAACTTTTGGATCTATTGAAGTTTCACATTTAAATGGTAGTAACAGATATGTAGTAGTGTCTGGAAAAATGTCCAAACCTAAAAATCTGGTTGTGCATCCTTTTCGTGGGTAAGTGATGTTATATTATGGTTTATTGTTCAAAGTATATTTTAAAATGCATTTGATTCTGAAAACGTTTGATAACATATAACCCTTTTTTTTTGACATGCTTATAAGCAAACAAATTTTAAAAGCAATTTTATGTTTCTACTTAACTGATTGCTTATTGCTTGATGATTATTAAATTTACAATAATGACCATTAAAAAGTTTGAATAATAAACTGGGCAAACCTAACCTGGCAACTTCATAATGGAGTGATTAGAATCTGCGTAGCATAAACAATGCTGCCTAGTTAGGTTTGCCTCAACTATAGTACATTCATGATTAACAAAGCAGAATATGCAGAAAAGTGGAATACATGCTGCACAAAAATGATTTCTTGTAGATCAATTACCGTAAAATGAATTGATTGCAACCCGACACATTTTTAAAAAGAAAATTGTTCCCTTTTTTTTTTTCAGAATGTTGTTAGGGGAGAATGTATGTTACTGACATGAAAATTACACTCCAAATAACTTCATATTTTATAGTTTGGTTTTTTTTCCCACAAACTAGCATTATGTGAGCAAACACATCCTTCAGGACATTTTTCAATCAGGTTAAGGTCTGTTGCAGACCATTGCAAAATATTCTTCTGTGGGGTTAGTTATGGTGTTTAATTAATTGAATTTTAATAGTTGCACTGAATGAATTAATACAATAAACAAAACAAATACAATATTTTTGTATTCGATATTCTGATAAAAGGGAAAATCTTCTAATTTAGTATCATTTATTTATTCATATATTGTTAGAGTTTTATGATTTAATGTTTTGTTGTTGTTCTTTCTCCTATTTCTAATGTATATAAGAAAGTATTGGATTCCTGTATTTATGAATTTCTCACTATGTCTTGAGATAATTCAGAAACTTACAATTTACTACTCAATCTTAATGCATCTCTTCCATTTATTTTAGTATAATGTTTTGGTGTGATTGGGAAATTCCTCCAAAAATCGAAGTTGCTGGATTAGATGGCAGCCAGAGACATGATTTTCTGAATTCTTCACTGCAACTCATTCAAGACTTGGCTATTGATTTTGAAGAAGACAAGTTGTATTGGACAGATGCTCGAACTCATACAATTGAACGCATCAATTTGGATGGCAGTAGGCGAGAAGTTATAATTGGTCATGATGTTTTAGAGAAGCCCATGTCAATTACTGTGTTTGGTAACTACGTATTTTGGTCTGATATGTAAGTATTAGATTTTATGTATTGTTAAATTTTGTGTTCCAATGCATGTGCAGTCAACTTTATCATTTCCACACAGCTTGGGGAATAGTAGCTAGCAATTGCTCTAACAATTTGCGAATTTTAGGTCATTGGTTTGTTTACGCATTTTGTGATGTTACATTGTAAATTATCAGTCTCATGGCTACAGAAAACCCTTCCATACTAATTATGATGAACTTGTAATTCAAATTATAGTTAGGCAGATTCAATCTTTAAATTAAAAATTGATTCCACCTGTTTAGTTGCTTACCAGGAGAGGCTGTATTTAGCAAGGGGGTAGATAGTTTTAAGATGACCATTGATCTTCATTAGAGACTAATAAACTGACTAGGAGCTGCCTAGCTGGGCACAGAGCCTGTTTCTTATCGTCACATTTGTATTTGTATTTATTTGTATGGATAGGTTTAAAAAAAAAAAATTATGCGGAACTAAATATAGTTATGATGGGTTGTTTTTGAGTTCCAGTACACTGTTGTGAAATTCCGTATATTTTCAGACCATATTTACTGTGAATGATTTGTGAACAATTTGTTATCATTATCGTGAACAGCTGCTCCCACGCTCGTCAAGGTCGCCTCTCACACCCCTCTTGACCCCTGACCGGATGTGGGGGCTCTTTTCGAATGGGGTTGGTGGGAACCGGGTGACTGGACGAAGGGGAGAGATGCGGAGAACAGGACGAGAGAAGGAAGGATGCGATTAGAGCTCCGGAGATGTCTTGTCTCCCGTTGACTTTCTTGGACATTTTTGTTTTTCGAGCAATCATACTATACGAGATGTAAATATTTTATATGAATTGTGATGTGTCCCTTTTTCCTACTTCAATAATAAAAAACCTTGGGACTAAAGTGCTGATTCTCACTTACATATCGGAGCGGCAAACCATCCCAAAAGTATGGAAACTTACCCAACGCGGTACTCCGAATAAAACGATCATATGAAAAAGCAAATTCGCGACAATCATAATGATTACAGTCCATGATTTACCAGTTGTTATGTTTCTACACTCAGTCAACTTCTCAGTTCTGTGAATACATTCGATAACAGGAATTAATAATTGTGTTCCGAGGAAGACCTGGATATCAGGATCTTTTGTGATTTGCTATATGAAAGCTTTTGGGTTTTGACAGCCTTTCAGGAGTTGACTCTTACTATTTATATTTAGAATTCATACAGTAATTAGAGCAATTGTGCAATTTTGGTTTACATTTTTTTTTAAATCTATGATTTTTGTAAGTAAACTAGTGGTAAGGACCTTTCCTTTTTCTCTTAGAAAAAGCTAAAGTTAATCATTATCTATGTAAGAATGTTATCTTACTTTGGCAATTTTCGGGATTTTTGAACTCTAATCACCCTTGAGATAATCGCTTCCATAACTTTTTATTTAAAATGTTAACTACTTGTAATTAGAGATGGAACAAAGCTTTGGCCGGCCTGGCCGAATCATGGGTAATGATTCGTCCGTTTCAGCCTGAAACAATTTATGTTACATTTTTTTTTTTTACGATTAGATATTGTCTTTTAAATTCAAAATTGTACCTAATGCTAAATCATTGGAGAAATATATATGTTTGATTTTAAAATTTGTGTGTGTTGAATCTCTGAAGCCAGAATTCATTCAACAATCAATAAAATGTTTATTAGCAGTGTATTTTGTTGAAACTTACATTACATTATAGTTATTTTGTAATTTTATTGGAAAAACTTTCAAGTTTTAAAATGCAGCTCTATAAATGTATTGCATTAAACATTCTTCAAATATTTCTAGTTTTGCGACTTATAACAATAGTGATGTTATTATGTTTTGGTAAGTATTAATTAAAAAAAAAAACAGTAAGCTGAAAATGTTTAAAAAACTAAGATTAGTAAAGTTTTTGGAGAATTACATGATGTGGTATGCATTTGTTGTGTATTCAAATGCTAAAATTCAGCATACAGAACAGCCGAAGCTTCATGAATGAACGTAATGTTGTATGCATTTATTGTGCATTCAAATGCAAAAATTCAAGATACAGAACATCCGAAGCTTCAGCCATTAGTTCAGGGCCGGATTTGGAAGTGTGGAGGCCCCGGGGCAACGAAGGAGTGGAGTCCCCTAATTAGGGTTCGAAAAGATCATCATATTTTTGAAAAAATCCGATACTTTGATATATATCCGAATATTTTGATATATATGTATATATCTGATATTTTCAACCCGTGAAAGTTAGGATATTTTGTAAAATTTTTATTGTGTGGGCCCCTTTGTTGTGGAGGCCCTGGGGCAGTAGCCCCGCCTGCCCTCCCCTAAATTCGGTCCTGCATTAGTTTGCCGAAGCTTTGGTATTGTGATGTTCGGTATTAAATTGCACTTTGTCACCATTTTTACCTGTAATCACCACTTGATCACCTTACTTTAGTGTATCTTAATGCATTTTTTAAAGCTTCTTCTCTGTCGCTGAAATGTGTGGTAGGACCTTTCATTGTTTTGCTCTTAAAATGGATATTACTGTATTTTGGCCATCTTCTCATCATAAGGAATCCAGCAAAAAATGTTCATTAAGCTCATTATATTTTCAATTTATTATTATTATTATTTTTAATTAATGAAATATTTCTGTCTGAAAATGTTTCCTGGGAATTATAGTGGTATAACGTATGGATAGGATGAATATACTCTACTTGCATTGTCTGTTATTTAAAAAAAAAAATTGTAAGCAAATGTGATGTTATTACACTTTTACATCAGGTTTCCAGTCTGTTATATTTTTTCTTCCAATAAATCGTGGATGGATAATGAGTTTTGATATGATTGTAATGATAACTAAAAATGAAAGTATAAAAAATGTTTTAAGGCTTCCCTGTGAACTTGCCATTTTTGACATTGGAGGTTTGGGTACCTTCACTGTAAATATTCTAAATAATTGTGTTGAGAAGAAATTAAAAAATAAATAAATAAATATTTTATATACAGCCAGAAGTCAGGAGGTGCTATCTATAAAGTAGATAAAAGAAGTTTAGAAAACATGGAAATGAATATTGAATTGGTACGAGGTGACTTGGGAGATTCATTAAAGGATGTCGTGATATATCACAAGCGAAACATTTCCGGTAAGTATTTATTGATTTCTTATCAGGAAATAGTTTATGAGAGTATACTTTGTTGAGTTGCTGTTCATGCAGTGGCTCACTCTGGGGAAGGGGAGGTCAAGCCCCCCCCCCCTCCTTGACTTTTTTTTATTATTTGTTTTCCTATTTATATAGTAGCCACCTTTCTATGTCTGGAAATTCCAAACGAGAACAAAGTCAAAAATTTTTTCATTATTTGTATTTCATGATTCTATATGACTATGTAATGTGAATATTCTTTTGATACAATGTAAATCCATTTTGGTTTTCAGTTGTAAAATATGATTTTTAAATTACATTGTAAAAATGAGTTCACACATTGTCTTTTTTGAAAAATGTAAGTGAAGATGAAACCAAAATATTCTAGACATGAAAAAAGATCCTCAGTCTACCCCGAGTGATTTGTCTTTTTTTTTTTTTTTTTTTTGAATTGTGACAAAAGTAAATACAGAAATTATTGTGCTTTCTGCTAATTTAAATAAATAATTGCTATTAATGATTTATTTGGTTAGTCAATGTTAATTTTTTATTCAGCAATTTTAAATTCGTACTATTAGTTCATACTCTCCCTATTTATATTTATATCTCTTGTTCAATTTTTCAATTGTTTATAAAATACTTTTTATTCATCCACTCAAGTTCAAAAACATTTTTTTTAAAAACATGCAATGGATGACTCTTGTTAATGATAGTTTTTTGAAATTTTAATTCAATAATTATATATAATTAATTTTAGTTTTGTATGAGTTTTGCATTTAGAATCAAAATTAATCAAGGGAAAATAGAAAATTGCAAGGAAATTTGCTTTTTATTTTGCCACTTAACATTCTGATGCTGTCATATGTTTTTCATATTTATATTAATTGTAATTATTAAAAAAAAAAAATTAAAAAAATAAAATTTTCCTTTGTTGACCTGAGTAGGAATCGAGTTAATTTTTTTTTATTACAAAAAAAAAAAAAAAATTTGTTTTTTGATGTTTTTTTTTTTTTTTTTTTTTTTTTTTTTTTTTTTTTTTTTTTTGTTCTGGACTATCCTTAAAAGAATATATTTGGCGGTTTATTGGAGAGGTATAAATATTATCTTTTAAAACTGATTTTATCATTGATATTTTGAAAATCAGGCTTTCAGTTTTTATCTTAAGAACATTTGAAACTGCTGTCTTGTCATTAAATTTGTTTCATTATTACCTGCTCTTGCATTTTTTTCTGTGCTCTCTAAAATGCTACTAATTATTTGTAGTAAATAAGAATATTCATAAAACTTACATACATTAAGTTTTGAAAGCTTTTAAAAAAGCATAATCTAAATGTAGAATGTATGGATCAGCATCACTACACATTCTATCTGTGACTCTATAGCAATGATTTCTTGCTTTTAAAATTACACAAAATTATAATCACACTTCCTTTTTTTTACTGTAACATTAGTATGCTTATGAGTTGCAATTAGTAGAAACTTAATTTATACGCCATATACTTAATCACACAATACCGTAATTTCCTGCACATTATCCGTAGATTATCTGTTTAATGCCTAAGACTCTTGACCATCAATAACAGCAGGTTTCACTTATAAAGATTGCTTTGTTACCTGTAGTGTTGTTTTGTTTATGTAGCCCAAATTTTCTTTTTACACAAGTCAGGCTACATAGAAGTACAGGCAAAAAAGAAGCGGTGTCACTTTGCACGACCCATTTATGTACTGATTACTGACAGTGCCTTTGTCTTTACTCTTTGTCTCAAAGTCATTAGCTTACTACAAGCACGATTTCAAGAGGAAATCTTCACTTTTTATATTAATTTCGATTTAGCTTAAAAAATATTACTTCTTCAAGTTTTTAATTTCATTGCTAAATCTGAAAATTAAATCAAAATTAACTTGGTTTCTTGACATCATAGTATCGACGGATTGTATATCTCCGCAAATTATACCAAGGTTTTTTTGTCTTCTTGGCGATCTTAGGACCTGTGCATTATACACTGCCCTCAATAAAATGCAGGAAATTAGGGTACTTTGTTATTGACACATTTTAGCTTGAAAATATTCGGAAGGGAATTTTCATATATGAATTTTTGTTGACATTATGTAAAAATATTTGAAGAATGTTAAATTACTTTGGTCATAAAATTAATAGAAGAAACATAGAGTTAATAGTTGTTAATTAAGTGCATTTGAAATAAGTCATTTGTAAAATCATTGGCTTGATGCCTTTATTATGAACAGTTCATTCATAGCACAATTAAAAATCAATTTAGTTATTTAAATATTTGTTTTGCATTTTTTAGAAACAAACCCTTGTTATAGAAATTGCACAGACGGTCAATGCCAACTCACTGGGCGATGTGGGACAAACCTTCAGGGTTGGTACGGGTCATGGAAATCCTGGAAAGTCATGGAAAAAAGATAAACAAATTTCAGACCTGGAAAAGTCATGGAAAATTAATATTTTCATTAAAAGTCATGGAAATTTATTTAAAGTCATGGGAAAATGTCCTGGGTAGTAAGAAAGTAACAATAGCTAAAAGAGCGCTAGAAATATTGAGTAATTAGCAATATTGCATATAAATTGAACGATCTAAAAAACAAACACGAGTTTTGGAATCCAATTTCATCTGTTTCTGAAACAGATGCTCGCTTTTTTTTTTGTGATGTGATTTTACTACTGGGGCATCTCTAATTTTGAACTCACCATTATTTTCAGTACTTCTTATATTTTATATTCTGTAGTAGTAGACTTGCACGTTCTTGATTTTGCCACGTCCCCGCAAAAAAGTAATTCAATTGCATCAGAGTTCATTTCAACTACTTGTAAAAAGTTCATTATTAAATTTATCAGAGTTTATCTTAATATGTTGAAGGCTTTAAAATGAAGACTTTAGTAAGGCAATAGAACATAGAAATAGGGGAATTCTAAAACTCTAAAACAGTAGTGCCCACCATACAGGTCGCAAAACTGATCCTTTTGGCCAGCTGAAATATCTGGTTTTGAAAAATGAATTTACTGAAAAAAAGTGGCTTTACTTTAATGAATGAATATGCTGTCCAGTTACATGGCTAACTAGATGCACTATTGACATCAAAGGGCAATGTTTTTATGAAGTAAATTTATTATTTTAAACTTAGTGATGACTCATTAAATTTTTGTCCCATTCAATTACTACTCTGCCCTATTTATTAAATATTTATTAGACATTTAAACATGAGTTGTGTTGCATTCACTATATTTTTATTTTACTTGAATTTATGTGATGAAGACAAATAAGAATAATTTATTACTTTCATCAGTATGCACTGATATTTTTTCAGTCACAAGTAAGTGCTCCAGTCAGGTAGTGGCACTCACGTAAAAGTTTCTAATACCCATTTCCGAAAAAATTTGCAAGTTTGTCATTAAATAGTACTATTCTCTTTGTGTAACAAGGTCATGAAAATTTTTATGAAGTCATGAAAAAGTCTTGGAAAAGTCATGGAATTTTTTCATCCAAATAGAGTATGAACCCTGACCTTTGTCTTTTCCAAGGAAATACTTCATACACTTGTGCTTGCTCACATGGCCAGTTGACAGAAGATGGGCATTCTTGCAAACGTATGTAATTTGATTTCTTATATGAAGATGTTTTGTTGATATACTAATACACATGTATATGTAGGCCCAGCTCCTGGGGTAGGCAACTTAGTCGGTCGCCTAGGGCGGCAATTTTCGAAGTTCAAACATTTTTTTCTCATAATATGAATATGCGTTTCAGCGCCATAGAATTCACTGCTTCAATCTTAAAATAATTTTGAGTACCAGTACTTGGGCATGCAAAGCATAGTTCAGAATTTAACTAGAAATTCAATTTAATTTTAGAGGGGGCAAATCGCATGATTTAAGTCTTTTGAAAATATTAATATTTGTTTCAGTGTCATAAGATGCACTACTTTAATGTTAAGAAAGGCAAAGTCTATACCAGTGCTTGAATATGCAAAGCTCAGTTTGGAATTAAACTGGAAACTCACTTAAATTTTAACTTTACTACTATTTTTTTTCATTAATTTAGTATTATTTTATATTATTATTATTATTATGCAGTGGGGGGGGGGGACACTTGTCAATATCGCCTAGGGCGGCAGAACTACTAAAGTTGGCCCTGTGTATATACATACTCACATATGTTCTGCCGTGGGTAGGTAAAGGGCAGTAACTGCAAATTTTTCATTTTTCTGCAGTTTTGTCATCTGTTGTTCGTTAGCTTTATATTACAAGCTTGCTTATCTGGTTTCTGCTGGAAAAAAGCACGGAAAAAACATCTAATTCCAACGTTTCCCTATTGTTAGCATTGAATTCATCACATATTTCTTCAAATATCTTGAAAACTGGTTTCTGCATATGCTGCTGTTTACTTGCCCATGGCCAGTGTTATTGTTCCTAATTCTCCAACCTAGTCGTGCAGAGTCGGACCTGATCTAAGAATTTGAATTGATCTCTTTGATCCACACAAATATGTATGTACCATTATCAACTAGGGAACTGTGTTCTATTCACTACTGTTTGGTGGTCTTATACATGATTAAATAAAAGATATAATTTTAAAATTACTAATATTTTTTTAGAAAGTTGTATCGCATCAAGTATTGCCATCGCATATTTACTGTTGTGAAAATTGAAGTCCAATGTACTATCAAAGGAGTTTTATTTTTCGATTCAAAAGTGGTATTAATCAGAATAATCTTGCTGCCAATTTCATATAAGATTTTGGCAATGTGCTTTCTGGTCTAGGTTTTACATAGATTGAATTATGCCAGTTTCCTAATTTATATTCTGATTTCAAAAATTAATGCGAGAATTTTGTAGTTGTAAATGTGCCTCTCTTTTTCATTAGGAAAAGAAAGTACCTTTTTTGGGAAGGGGGGGGGGTTAAGTTGAAGATCCTGAGTATCGAAGTCCGATTAGTGAGGTGGTTAGCGGGTTCGGCTAGAGAGCAAGTGTTCCAGTGTTCAATACCAGGTTTGTACAGTGAACCTCTTTTTTTTTTGAAAGTCAAAAAATATTTTTTTAAGTTTAAGTTTAAGCAGATGCCTATTTAAGAAAAGTTTGATTCAGTAGATTCAAACAAATTAGGGCCATCTGAAAATATTCATTATTTTGACACAATATTTAATGAAAATGGGAAAGGGTTTTTGCTATTACTTTTAAAATGTTGAGAGGCAACTATGCTTATATTTTTTAAGGAATGCAGTTATAACACCAAGCAGACGATGAAACTCAAGTTGTTTTTAATATTTACAGATGAAAATACCTTGTTAACTTAAAGTAGCATTAAGCAGAATTTGCCCAGAAATCTTCAAAAAATATTTTTTAAGTTATAAAAATAAAGAGAGTTATTTATGAAAGGACTCTAATTCACGTCTGCCAAGTTAGTGATAGCTGCAAATTCTCGCAAGCTATGGCATTTTTCTCTTACAGTTATATTAATTAAC